>NC_137463.1:65757393-66357393 GCF_964235325.1 Thermobia domestica | reverse complement strand
TCCACACGTCGCTTATACCACGTTCTCTCGGGTTGCTTAAGTTTTGTGGAGCAGTGTATTTCAACCTGCTCTTTTATTCTCAGGTTTTAAGAACAACAATGCCATCAAGGAATTTATTTTTGAATCATTTACACTATAGCACGGCCAACAAGAGATGGTCAGTGACGTTTCTTACCACATGTGGTGGGACATTGCAGCCCCTACTTTGATACCAGTGTTACCAACCACGATCACTCTGTCTTATACCATTAATTAAATTGCCACTACAGTTGCACCGAAAAAAACATTGACACGCGAGTAGTGGCAATGTCACTGCGAGCTATCAGAGACGTTCTCTTACTGGACGCACTTTAACACCACATGTTGTAGGATTTCTATAGTGACGAACATTTTCTCTAGTAACTTAAATTCTACAAAATTTGTCGCTGTAATTTACTGCAGTTGAAACCATTTTCATCTTACACAGCAAAACGATGATTATATTTCGCAAAGCATACCATCAAAATATTAGGTGCATGTTAAGAATCTCGAACCATACATTATATTATAATATGTTCTCGATGAAGAGTATTCTCTGGATTTTGAAACATTTTTCTTATGAGAGGAGCTGTAGATCTCGTTGCAGAATCACTCTAATAGGTCTTAAACGTTATTGCTCCAAATACAACGTGTTGACTTATGCCACATAAACTAATGCACCAAAACCAAAACCGCAATACATGTACCCAACTTTCACGGGTTCATGCATGATTTTGAGGGGTTGCATACCTAGAAAGCGGATATGTGGAAGTGGTAGTATATCCATAAGCAACTTTATATGACACAAAACTACCTGCTATGGGAGTTAGACTGCTTTGGGTAACTTTCATTGTCACACATTGAATTAACACACTACGTTTAGACTACAATCCTTCATCATGGATTTCTAATTGAATGTTACATATTAAAGAGCAAACGTATTATCAATATTAGACATAAGGGACCCGAAGAAATCTTATACATTGGAGTAGTATGTAGGAGATTTTGTGCTCTTGGGCTCGTGTCTCTAGACCCATGGCCCCTGTAAAAGGATCAATGGCGTAGAGGTTCAAACAACCATTCGTCTTGATTTTTGCAGGTGTACCTTGCCTCATCCTTTGAATTTGGGGGGAGTACATAGGACTACTCCTCAATTTTTAGAAACTGTCAAATTTAAAAATTTGGTATTGTAGTATAATACATGGGTAATAACCTGTGTAATTTGAATTGGTCCATAACGTTTTTTATTCTGGGTAAAAATAATTACAAAAAATTGAAATTTCAAAGGTTTTTTGACCTATTTTAAATCTTTTAATGAACGATAGTTACATAGGTAAGTATAGAAATTTACATTCTGTCACAAAACACCAGTAAATTGACGCGTTCCTCGTCCACTCTCTGTCACAAAACATGGGTATATGACGTAAACTTTTAACTTTGTCAAAAGATCCGTTGGCCTACCTATTAAATTTGTAAATTGATATAAACAAAATAAGGTAAGTGTTTTCAAGGATTCTCATATATAATTCGTTAAATTTGGTTTGCCATGCTTGTTCCCCTTTTATGCGTCAACAATTGTCAAAAGTTCAAAAGTTTGAAGTTGAAAACGTATTACATTCTCTTTTATGATGTTTTAGTCTTTTATGAGCTTATATAGATGAGTACAGTTGTCAATTCTTTTCATAGAACAAGAGTACGTTTGTGTTTTCCTTTCAACACTTGATAAGGGTATATTAATCAACTTCTTAAAATTTTGTAATTGACACCAATATACTGTACGGTAAATGCACTCTAGAACACGATTCCGTAAATTTGGTTGGTTCCGTTTGTCCCCTTCTATGACTACAAAATTGTCAAAAATATAAACTTAAAATTACACTTTATACATTTGGGAGAATTTTAATTTTTGCTGGAAAATTAAATTAGCATAAGGCAGAAATTTTGAATTTTGTCTTTAACTCGCAGTAAAATGATGCTTTATTGAAACATGCAATTACGTGGATGAATACAGAATCTTATTGTCTTCAATAAATGAGAATTGCTTGACAGTCTCTTCCTAAATTTCGAGAGATGTATGTTTTACCCATCCGTAAAATTTGTAATTCTTAAAAAATAAAATTTCGTAATTATTTTGTTGGACCTTAGGATATATATTTATCAATTTCGATGATCTAGTTTGTGTCTTTTAAAGCTTAAAAATGATTAAAATTCAAATTTGAGGATATTGACCTAAAATATCATCGTAATACTTTGAAATTTAAAGACAACTTACTAAGTCTAAAGTGACTGGTGCTGTCTGATTGGTTGATTCCTATTTCTAACTCATATTGAACCAATTTATTTTATTGATCACTGACTCCGATCAACTTGAAAATTTGGACTTCATATCAAAATTTATAGTATGAAACCTGACAAGCAATTATTTAACCGGTTTATATAGACGCACTTTTTATACCTTGAACTTTGGGATTTCCGGTCATAGATAGTCTAGCGTCACAGATTGAATGTTATATTTAATGAATTCTGATTAATTAAAACCAACCTGTAATTTTGGAATTGTATCTTAATAGGTAATTATTATAATCTATTGATCTACATAAACAATTTTACACCATGAATCTTATTATCGTACCTTCGAATCATTGCCTAAGGTCATTAGTGAAAAAATTAGAACTTGAAATCTGATAGTTAACCTGATTTGTTAAAACCGATTGGTACCATTATCAATAATTTCACACTTTCAAGGTCAAAGGTTATTCCTGGTGTAATTACTTTGGTTGACACTTTCAAATCGCAGTTTAATATTTTCAATCGTTTTCAAAATGTTTGCTTAAGTTTTCATTTTAAAAAAAATGACCACTGATCCCAGCCCCCGCCAAGTGAACTTTGTGGTGGACAAACACCGTGCTCGTGGGTTTTCTCGGGGTTCTCCCGTTTCCTCCCACTTTCTTCATTCCACCATTTCACTCATCTCTCATCATCACCGTCTCCTTTAGCCTAACCGCCATAACCGTGGGACGTAAAACTTAAAGATTTCATTTCATTTTTTTTTGGTTCCGACCGCCATTAGATCCCTCTAAGAATCGAACTCGAGCCTTCCACGCCTAAGCTAATTTTACTATCCACATACCCACAACAAAGATCTTTCAAGAATTAATGTTGAGCGGTTGTTGAAAACTTGATAGAGCACAAAACATCTTTTTTTATAGCAATTGTATTTTTTTTTCTTATTGTACATAACCTCTATCGAGTTCTGATAAAACGTTCATAATTTAGTATTCTATACACATGGCACATTTCGATATATGTCAATTCTGATTTCACAGCGTACACGCCTTTGGCGTGGGAGACCCGGGTTCGATTTCCAGCGGGAGCTCACGTGGTTCGGATTCCACGTTAATCAGTAGGTCCACGTCTCATATAGCGCCGCTGCTGAACAGAACTCTAAACTAAAGTCAACTCAACTGATTTCACTGGATTGGTAGCATAGAAAGCATACCAAAACAAAACACATCTCCGTTTCTCAAAATTTTCTCTATCGAGTTTTGAGAAAACGGTCCTCATATGGTTTTCAATGCAATTCATTCACATCATTTTAATAATATGATTTTCAGAGATAATCGAAAATGTAATGTTTAATACTTCAAGCTTTAATTAATTGTTAGATGAATTGAGTGGCATAATGTTTAGTTTAAATTTATAATTACAACTATATAATGAACTTCCCAAGCCCAAAACACTATTATTCAGTTAAATGTCTTCACACGAACTACAAGACATTCAATATTGATACACGTACAATTCACTTGAAGTTCAATAGTTTTCCCTAATTGGTATTTGTTGCTGCACGAGCACTCTTAATTTCACTGCATTCTTTTCTCAGCAGTTGAAATAAAGGAACCAGGCTATATGTAGTTAAGTGGTACCACTGATTGTTGTATTAAAATTTTCCTATAGTGTTTTGCTTTCTAAAGTTGTATATTTGTTGTTGTTTGAATGGAATTTAGTGTTATTTGATACTGTAAATACTTGGACTTTTAATCTTGAACTAACAAATCTTGAGAAGAAATGAACATATATATATCTTCTGAATGTACTGTGGAATTCTTGAGGAAGAACAGTGATTTCTTCACAACAAATATTTTGTGAAAGGAAGTCGAAACTATTTGTAACCTTCGAGGAACTATGCTCATTCTTAGGAATAAGCATTGTTTCAACGTCCTTGGGTTCTAGAGCATTCCAAAAGCAAGTATGAATCATGGTTTTTCATAATGTTCTTGTTTCAGCCCCCGCAAGTATCACTAACAAATATAATGTGTTTGATGTTCTTAAATTTTTCATTCATTGGTACAGCAATGATAAGATCGGCATTAGCAACTTCGTTGTTCCTAATTTCGATTGGTACTTCAGCTTCAAAATTGATTGATTGATTTATTGACGGCGTTTAATGAGAATTACAACAACGAGGCTAATTGACCGTGTCACTGGAATATAATAAAATAAAAGCTAAATGAATAAAAAAGAAAGAAAAAACTCAGAAAGTAATAATAGGTAATGATGGAAGAGAAAAGTGAAATTTAAGAAATAAATCAGAGAACATAAGGTATTTCAATTTTACGAATGCGTGAGCTCGCATGTGTCTAGGAAGTTAGTACACACATCTTTGAAGTGGGAGACCTAGGTTCCATTTCCGGTGGAAGTTCAGGTGATTCGGATCCCACGTTAAGCTTTAGGTCCACATATCATGTAGGCTCGGAGCGGGGAGGTAATCTATATTGAAAATAAATTAAAAATAAAAAAAATGTCAAGCGAATATGTGCGATAATAGGGCACTGAAAACCACAATACCATCACAAAACCTAAAAAGCTTAATCATTATTTCAGGTAGGTCCTTCAGATGAATATTGGCACTCGTGATTCCCTGTCTGAGCCCACGCTCATCCCAATCACACTGAGAAAAAAATTGTAGGTGGCGTACTTAAAAAGTTAGGTTACATGCGTAATTCCTGTAGTTTTTGGACTTAATGTACAGCAGACATATAACTGAAAACGCATCTTTTATAATACTTTCAGTATAAGTGTTCCATCTATACGTACTTTCCGTATGAAACAATGTAGGCGGTCAGGATCTCACATAAAAATGGACGTATATAACATATATCTAAAGAAGGTAACATAAGTATATGCATGTGATATACGGAAAATTGTTAGATGTCAGACATCCTGCAACGGCATGATGTAACATCTAAGGGCAGTGCCTATGTAGCATACGGATAACGTATGCTCAGTGCTGATTTCTATAGTAAGCAAGAGGATACCGTATATTTGTACAATATACCGCTGTCCGGAGAACGGATTTTTCTCTGTGCAACAGAGGAAAATGTAAAAATAAATAAATAAAATGTTTAAAATGATCGAGATAAGTGTAAAATCTAGTTTTCGTTGTGGGTAAACTGATTGGTGATACTCTTGAAGACATTTACGGTGAAGCTTAATTGAAGGGGTAAGATATTCCTAGATCTGGTAGAGGTTGAGAAAGACAAACAAGTAAAAAATAATAGAAAATTAAGGATATTTGTGTTGGTGTCGGTGTCGCTGAAATGAATAGTTACACTCCCGTTACCGTTTAATTTCAAGTTAAAATCATCTGCATTAGGCGAAAAGTTAAAAACAATAAGCAAAATGACTGAGATTAATGTAAAATCCATAGTTTTTGTAGTTGGGTAAACGTTTGATCTGTTTGAAATTAATCTTTTCATTAGTTATTACCCGTTTCTAGCTGGATCTTTGTCATAATACTTTGATTAAAGGGAGGGATTATTCTAGGGGTAGAATGTGTCATGATTCATGTTAAAACAGAATACATTATGGGTTCATATTATTACAATTTCATTCTGGGGGAAGGGTATTAAAGTATATTCACCCTGAAAGTATGCTCCCTTGTGTGGTGAACTGGTATTTCAGCTACATTAACCATCAATTGTTATAGAATTGTTTTCAACTTAATTGTCAGAGATTGCTTTTTCAATAAAAGTAAGATATCTTATTTCCTTGATACAATCATAGCCACTATATGCAATTAACTCTAAAATTAAAGAAGATGATCAACGAAGTCAGGTCTTCATTTTAGAAGTCGAACACTAACAATCTCGTAATCTAAGCACTGACACCAAAGAAACTATTGATTTAAATATAAATTCAAAAAAAAAAAAAAAAAAAAAAATACAATGGCAAAGAGAGGAAGAGAAAAGGTGTGAAGTCATGAGACCAAAGACGGGAGCGTTAGCGACTACGCTACATGTGCCACTAATACTACTTTAACTTATTAAATATTTCAAATCTACATGTCAAAGGAAAAACAAATTAAAATAGAACATTAATTAACTAGTGTTAGAAACGAAGAATCTGAAAATAAACAAGTATCAAAATTTTTTATGGGTCTACAGCAGTAGTGATGTAAGGAAGTGGGTCAGTACAACGAGCAGATGGGCGGTGCAATGACTGACGGACGCTGCAAAGTATCTTAATGTCGAATATTATGATCATGGTAGGATTAAAAAATAGAAACAATTACTGTAAAAGGGAATGCAAATTGTTCAAAAAGGTTTTATTTAGGAAAACTGTACACTTAAGTATCATGTATTGAACAATGTGGAAGATTTTCAATAAATACGCAATGTATAAAGATCATATCATTTATTGCAATTTGATAAATGTATAATACAAGACGAAAGCTAAAATTTAAGCGATGACGCATATTTACTTCAAGAGCTTCAAACAAGGGCACAAATGGTTGAATATTTAAAGAAAGGAAAATTTGAATATCATTTGTGCATTTATACTTATGTACCTGAGTTCAACAAATTGTGAACCATTTAAAGCAGTAAATATAATATATAATGTATGTAATATACAACAATATATGCATGTAGCTGTCATATTACCTTTAATATAATACACTTATTGAATGAACAAGAAGGAAAATTTTGATTTTGACATGTTACGTTATTGACTCCATTTACGAGTAAGATTTGTGTTGTTCGTTACCATATGTGACCTTGAAGAATGTCAAGAACACGCACCTGTTGAAAAGAATGCACTAAATAAGAGTATAAAGGAGTATTCGCTTAATTCAGTAGGTTACTGGTTTATAAACAGTACCCTTGGCACATAGAAGCTGCCAGAGGTAACGAATATGATACCTCGACTAGGATTGTTAGTGGCTTTAGCCCTAGTGGCTCTTGTAAGTTAAATATTCTTTATTTCAGTCTATTGTAAGCTATATACGTTCCATTCTTTTATAAGTTAGATTATCAATAGTTATTAATACCATATACTTAAAACTACACGTCATTATTAGAACTTAACCAATCATATCATTTGTATAAAATTCGGATTTTACTAATGGAAAACTGTTCTCGCAACTGGCAAATATTTTCTCGTAACTTTTGATTCTGTTACCCATATTAAGGTTACCATGTTGTTTCGTTTCTCAAACGCAAGGCTGTCCCAACCTTTCTCAATGTTTTGTCGAGGCTGTCTCGTCTCGAAAAATATATATGTCTCCAGGGCTGTAGTCGAGGGTACACGGCGGTACACACCATATACCCTCTGCTTGATCTTAGTCATTAAGGTGTATCTGTTGCTTCAAAGTATATAGTACTTTCTAATTTTTTTCGTTTATATTTATTGATTTAATCAAACCATGATTCCAATGATAAAGTGTCTATATCACCAGACCAAAATATAAATTGTTAGTTTTAGGATGAGAGGATAGATCGATACACAGTGGCGTATTTTTTCTGAGGGGATATCCTAGCGGTTTGAAGGTCGATGGCTATGATATTCCAATTCCTTAAAATCTTATTATCTACTGAAGACAACCAAACTTGTTCAATATTTTTAAACTAAGGAATGAATATTCTCAATATCACGCTATTGTTAATACGTAACTTTGAGCAATACCAAACCAAGTAATTTTAAAAAAATGTGTCTTTATGATATTAGAGAGTTAAATTTCGACATAATTTTCTTACTTCTGGCACATCGGGTGCGATTTTTTTCTGTTCCTCCTCGGAGTGAGTTAGCTCCTTTTCCATACCTATAACCATTTATGTTGTTTACGGAGTGATTTAAGTAAGGAATATCACCAAGAAGATAGCATGAAATGTTTTTATACTATAAAACAGTAATATATCTTTCATATTTTAATTTAATCAATTAATACATGCGCTTTATGTTCATTAAAGATGCTTTCTATGCCTTTTATGACAATCGGTGATGATCACAGAAAAGCGCCCTCTGAAAATTTTAGGACTACAGCACTGTATATTTCTACCCAAAGAGATTTGTCTCGTCTATAGTCTCGTCACGAAAATTATGTTGCTTTATCGAGAGTGCGTAACCGTTCCTTCTTTAAACTTTTATTTTGGATTTTCCCAAATTTTACTTTCTATGCCCTTGTACATTTTCACTATAAATGAATGCTTTTTGTTGTGTTACAGTTAGCGTTCATTTCATCAACAAGGCTAACGGTGAGATGTGGTCCTATAGATTACTGGGAAATTCGAAAACGCATGAGCTTCTTCGTTTATTCTTCCCTTGTAGTTGAAACAAAACAGCTGAAAAAGTATCTAATTATTTTAAATTAAAAGTCTTAAAACTCTTTCTTTTGTATCCCTTTTTTTTCGCTTTTAGGAGAGAAAAGTTTTTAAAAAATCGAGAAAAGTTTAAAAAAAATCAAAACACGTCTTTAATTATTTTAAATGAAAAATGTAGATCTAAATACCAAATTTTATGTACCTAACTTTAAGGAACTTTGAAGTATGGCAATAATACAATTGTAATATCCACCATTTTATCGTCCCTCCGTTTTCTTCCCCTTTTAAATAAAAAAATAGAAATACTCAATTACATGTATCTAACCATAATCATGTGTCTAATCCTAAGAGATTCCGATATATGGAAATCAAAATCCTAAATCCTAATTCAATATATGGACACTTGTTATAATAATAATTATTATAATTGCCAGAAATTATTGTAATAATTGTATTTTCTACAATTTGGTTGCTTCTTATCCATTTTTCTTTCCTTGTAAGTTTAATATAAAAAAGTTGAAAAATTTATCTAATTATTTGAAATGAAATGTCCATATACCAAATTTCATTCTTTATTATTCAGACCCTTTTTCCTCTCCCTTCTCCGATGAATTTTCAAAACTTCTTCCTTAGTGGAATCTTACTTGTCTTGTCTAACTGTCAAGTTTCTAGCTTAAATAGGTTGACCTGGGCACTGATCGATCAGTCAGTCAGTCAGTAAGGACTTCTGATATATAGTGAGCGCGGTGAGATTATGGGAAAATATACATTTACTACATTAGGAAAAGAATAATAACTTACGAGTATCTTGAAGCCACCCTACGTAGAGCTTGAATTCCTGTCCGATTTGATAATATTTCGTCTACGCTAGTGGTAGATTGTATTGGAAGCAAAATTTATAGTATGGAGTTCTTAGTTTAGAGCAGATTAAAGTGAAAAGCCACAGATCCTACATGTATTAAAAGCTCCCCTAAAAGTATATAATTCAAATAAATAAACCTGATACTACTAAAGTGTAAATATGTACGTTAGACTTTCGTAAAATATTTCGTATAACGATCCCCCTTTAACGCATGCTCTTGCAAACGAGCCCCATAACTAATTTCCGGTTGGCAATAATCTTTTTAATTATTTATTAGTGCCTAACGTCTAGCGGTTTTTTTAATCGTTTCATTCCTTTTTATTCCAATTGGTTTCAAATGATTCATTCTATATTTCAAAGTTATTTCTTTAAATATTCTTCTCTTTATTTGTGAAAATAGAAATATGTGTATTAGAATAAAGGATAAATTAAAAGTATTCTTGAAAAATATATCTTTTCTACTAGATCTAATACTTTGTGTCTTTTTCACTTCCTTTCGCGATTCCCCTGGGATCCCGACCCCAAGTTTAGAAACATCGGTATAAATAATTTAAATAACACATTATGTAAGGAAGAGAGTAGTCATATCACACGCTGACGTATTGCTACCAAATCTGAGAATATAATTTCGCTATGAAATTTGAAAACACTATATTTAACGTCAAAATTTTCCATTTGTAGGATAAAATTAACCATTTTAGTTAAGACTTTCAAAATTCCTACTATGCTAATTTACTTGAAATGATAAGCATTAAAATGTAATTCTTATTTCTTTAAGTATATTTAATTCTTGTAAAGACATATTTCTAAGTACCGAGTGTTCCAAAATGAAATTTACAACTTCGATCTCCTATAAGTCAGAAATGTTGATAGAAAGGTGTGGTTTGCGACTTAATGTTCACGCACATCTAAAGTTTTACTAGCCGTTTAATAGAGTTCAATATGTGCGCCATCTGTAACATGCAGAATATCTGAGCGATATTCATATTCCAGTTCTACCCACGTCAGACTTAGCATGTCTTCCGTAACGTATTCAAGTTCTCGCCGGTGCGAGCTCGCAGTTTCTGCAGATCCTGGACGGTGGCCTGGAGACCACATCCTCCACAAAGCCCAAAGAAAAAATTTAGTGAAGGGATGTCCGGAGACCTTGTTGATAGGGAATGCGTCATCTAGCAACGTGGAAATGTGCTGAACAAAACTCTCCAAACAATCGCGCCCTAGTGCAGATTTTCGACCTATCGAAGTACTAACTGTTCGAACATGACGAAAGAAAGTAATGGTGATTGACGCCTCTGCGAAGGCAAATGGTCTCATCACACGGCCATAAAGCAAACCATACCAAACGTTTATCTTTGAACTGTCGTGCATAATCTCCTGGCTTACGTGGAGATCTGCTAGCTCGATATTCGCACATTGTATCGGTTTACCATCCTGGATACATGAAAGCACGCTTCATCTAAGAATATCAACGTTTGTCAGAAAGTCTGGTTTCTCGTTAATGAGATCCAGAATCTGAATTGTAAATGATTTGCGGTTGCATCTGTCATACTGTCATCTGGTTGAAGCGGATGCACCAGGTATAAGTTTTAGGTATGCAGCTTCAACCATTTGAGTAACACCCTGTGCGCCAGGGTCAGTGGTAGGTGCAACTGTAGAGACGCTTGACGGACTAATTTGGTTGGGTTCCGGAGAAATATTTGTTGTGCACGTTCCACATTTGCTTCACTCGTGCTCGGTCGTTCAGAACTCGTCCTCTTCATGACACTTCCGGCTTTCTTGAACCTCGTGTTCCATTGCCGGGTCTGACGTGATGGGTGTGCACGTCTATAACACGCCCTGCAGTTCCACTGGATCTGTGTGGCAAATTTGGTCACTACCCATCACTCCACAAGCTGTCATGTCCTGAGAAGCATCTGCAAAAAGACAAAATCAAAAGAAATTAAAAGTGAGAGATATGTTGGAAGTGTTGGTTTAAAACTAAACTGTAAGTATGTGTGAACATTGTGCTGTAAATCGCACCTTCTATCTATCCCTATACCTGACTTACCTGTATATGCCATCCAAATTGGATAGACCATTTTAGGAACATCCTACATAATAATGTAATTGTTGATTTAATAAACTATGACATTAGTATAATATTAGTTGTTGCACTTCCTTAAATATTGGAGATTTAGAGCACACGAAATTTAATCCCAATTACTAAAGTTGTGATAAAAGAAACTTAAAGTTTGTACTGTACACAAAATGTCATGGAAAAGTTAATACTGTGTTCTTAATCTTATAACACTCGTTTATAATGTCTGCACATGGATATTTAAACCACTGAATGGAAATTGATATAAAGGTCTTAAAGATGAAATATGTCCAAAATAAAGAAGTGTTCATGATTCCCTTGTGCACGGAAGGTGTAATGTGCTCATTTCACAACTATTTATATTACATCACTTAGTAGTTAATGTATATAAGAAAATACCACGAAACTATTCAGTTTTTTTTTAATATTAAGTATCTTATTTTTCAGAAGAAAGAATGTATAAAAGTTTACTGTTGCTCTTACTAAATCATATAAAATACTGGCCATATAAATTTTTACTGGCCCCCTCTAAAATGTTTACGGTAGGCTTGCAAACGAACTATAATATGGGATGAACTAGTATTTTTGGATCGGGTCTCCCCTAACTTCCACCGGCCTCCCCCTACATTTTCGGCCGGCTACGGGCCTGCTGGCGATAATGAGACATTTTAATGATTGTGCTTAACCGAAAACTGCAACGGATGAAGAAACATTTCATTAGGATAAATACTGTATTAGCATCATTCTTTACATTGCCAATACTTAGCTCAGGAAGATAGTTTCTCGGAAATGGCATAGTACGTCGAATCTGGAATCGCAATAAATAGCATCCCTTCAAACTACAATTCTAAAATCTTCTCAGTACGGGTGATCTGGATCATATTATGTTTTTTTTTCGAATAAATGCCTCGAATTCCGGCGTATCTACCATGAAATTCCTTCATATTGTGGAAGATATTTCACATGTTCATATGAAGATTAAACAGCCAATTTTGTGAGATTTTGGTGCATCGAAATCCCTGACTGCAAAGGTGATTACTAAATGTTTGGCAACGGGATGGTATCAATGTTGTGTGGTTTATTTGGAACAAAGTAATGAGTCTACCATTTCATTGCTGGCAACTTAATTGCAGCGAAATGGAGTTATTATCTAATGAAATTTATCACTCTTTGCTTATAGAGGATAGAACATTTCTAGTCTTCTTAATTATGCGACGCCATAAATAAAGGAGAAACAATATGTGAAAATTTCATATTGTCCAGTTTTCTGGGAGATAGGGAACTTGTTGAATACATTATACATTTCTCAAATTTCTACATTTGGAAATATTTGATGGCAATGATGTATGCAGTGAAACTTCGCGTTCTTTAGAATCTACATCAGCCCATTGTTGCTGCTTGTGAAACGTTTAATATTGTAAGATGTGAGTGACTGTCTAGTGTGAGAGGCATGATTGAGAGTATGCCTAAAAGAGAGAAGCCAATACATTAAGTAAATTTTACAAGACATCGTTAAATTCATGTTACTTCCTTATTGCATTTGTTTTGAAATTCTAACCTTCTTTCCCGTATCGAATGACTATCAGTTAAAGTTATCTTGTTGCATTTAAGATGATTGCCACCAAAATTACATCCTATCCTACCATACAACATTCTTCTCCTCTCAAAGTCAAATATTTCTTCCATGACGACTTATAAAAAAAATAATTTTCATTTGCATCGTGATTATATGACTCTCTAGACTCACCCTGTCGTACATTAGGTCTAGAAAATAAATACTTAAAACGAGAAATTAAAAATGTAATTTAAATGTCTTTCATGTAATGTATAATAAGCAGTGCTGCTTGGATCACATTTGAAGAGAAGAATACAGTGCGTGAAACATCATGACCTGCAGTCCTAACCAAGTGGAGGGTTTGAAATAGATACACCGGCTTAGCTATGAAATGATGTGCAAATGAGTTTTATATCTTCCACATTGTTAGCTCTGCAACAAATTTCTTTAAAAATAAAGGAGTATTTCCATCCCCAGATATTTTAGTATATCACTAATGTTTCTAGATTTCTCTTTTGTTCTAGTGCGTTCTGGTTTATAATATTTAACCCTTTAGGAATGGATATAAGCAGTGTTCGAAGTGGAAGAAAGCAGAGGCTGTATGTTTTATTATAATTTTGGCTCAACATACCGGCTATTTAAATATTGTCTTGATCACTGAAAAACTAGAGACGGTATGTCCTCATTCCTGAAAAAAACAGAGCCGTATGGTATACCACCACATACCGTCTCACTTCCACCACTTGCTATAACTGCTTCTTCAAAGGCGAAAAATGGATGTCTTAAATCTAATTCAAGCCTGTGAATGAGTTACTAGCAAAATTGATCAAAATATGAGCCTTTTAAACTAAACCCGTTCAGAAGTTGTGCTATATCACACGCGCCATTAACAAACGATCAGATGTACTTATATGCTACACTTGTATTTAAAGAGGTTATATCCAATAGGTATTAATCATATCATAAGTGTTTTACACGTATTTAAATTGTATTGTCAACAAACTAAAAAAAATCGTTACTGAATTCCCTATCTCTGTGTCTGTATCGTCTCTTCCTGTTCCTTATATCGTCTCGTTACTGAAATCGTTACTGAAAAATCCTTACTGAATTCCCTATATCGTCTCTCTGTTATTTGAGATTTTTTTTTCAATTTTGAACCCTGTATTCGATAGAGCATCGAAAAGTATCAGAGAAAGTGATTAAAAATTTCTCGTCACTCTTGCCGTTCCCGAATTATTGTCCAAAAAATGGCCAATTTCTAGAGATTTAAAGGAGCCGTATCTCGGGAACCGTAAGTCATACAGAGATCATATTGGTGTTGATCAATATCTAAAAGGATGGTAAATATTTTGGTACCAAATAGTAACCGGTGGCCACTGTCCAACTGACCACTAGTTTAGCCAATGGCCAGTTGGCCACCAATTAATATCGGTACCAAAATTTTTACCATCCTCTTATGTATTGATTAACACCAATATCATCTCTTTATGACTTACCGTTCCCGTGATATTGACCAAAAATTGTCAATTTCTAGATATTTAACGAGCCATAGCTCGGGAACCATAAGTTGTAGAGAGATAATATTGATGTTGATCAGTACATATGAGGGTGGCAAATATTTTGGTATCAAATATTAACCGGTGGGTACTTTCCAACTGATTACTGGCCACCGTTCTCCAGATATTGGCCAAAAATTTCATATTTATAGGTATTTAAGCAGCCATATTTCGAGAACAGTAAGTCATAGAGAGATGATATTTTACTATTTTTTGCGAGAAAGAGAAGAAGGTGAGGATAAAAAGATTTACTTTTATATCTAGTAACAATGACAGTTATCCTCACCTCTGCATCTCTCCATTCTTGTTAAGTTCGTTCTGGCAATACTCATAGAGCATTCTCAACTGGTTTAATAATTACTTTTATTTTGTTATAGGTTGAATGCCATTGGGGCGGAGGCGGAGGAGGTGGGTATTATGGTAACAGATACCCATATGGCGGAGGTGGTTATCGTCCTCAGAAATATCCATACCCTCCTCCACAATATCCTCCATACCCTCCTCCACAATATCCTCCATATCCTCCTCAATATCCACCATACCCACCATATCCCTACCCACCACGACAGGATCAAAATCAAACTGCTCCTCAAAGTCAACCACCTCCACCGGGCCCTTATCCACCAGGCCCTTACCCACCATATCCATATCCACCACCACCACCACCACAGCCTCAACCTCAACAAGGACAACAGCCTGCTCCGACTCAACCCCCACCCCCACCCCCGCCACAGCCTCAACCTCAACAAGGACAACAGCCTGCTCCAACTCAACCTCCACCACAACCAACTGCTGCTGCATAACGGTAGACGCATACAGAATCTGCTCTTCATACTTCTGTTTACGATCTACAAATGGGAATGGAACGATAACACAACTCAATTATTGGCCTAAAGATATTACAAACAACAATCAATGATCCAACTCAATGACAGTTCGTGAGTTATTTTACGAGCCAACTCACAGATTCTTTGTACTTTACAAGTAGAATTGAGAAACTCAATAGTGTTACATGTAAATAAAGTTAAAATAAAGTAACTCAGTTTATTTTGAAATCTAGTTTTTTTTTTATTAAGAAATAGAAATTTAATATTCCTCAACCCAACTATTGTGATCAAGTTACCATAAGTGGTCTTCAAACCCTGCGTTTTCGATCACCATACATTATTGAACGTAAGTCTTAAAAGAGCAAAAATTCAAGTGGATGGCGTATCACACGCATTAGACATTCTTAAACAGGAATCGCTTACAGAAATAATTTTGGAGCAAAGCTACTCTTTACTCAACTTAAGCATTTGTTTAGCCGGATACTCCTACGAGATACCTGAACTACTTTTGACTAAATTTGACATGGTAATTCGAGACCGCGTGCTGAGTTTCGTTAAGGAATAATCATTAAGGAATACCATTAAGGAATAATTATCGAAAAACTGGATCTCCTGATGTCCGAACAGTTCTTCAACAAATTTTAGATGGAGATTCAAGAGCGCACGTTGAGTGTCGTACGGGCTATGCTTGTCCCGATCGGACATACCACACTGAGGGAAATAACTGAAAAGCGGGATTACCATACACTTAACATTGGAAAAAACAGTTGGCGAGATAATTCTCATTGAAAATGATGGAATTTTAAATAGAATAATGACATTTTCAGCATTAAAAATAGAGAGAAGCATTTTTCGTTTTGTTCTGCGAACAAACTTTTTCAAAGTAAAGCAAACAAGGCTCCTGTTCAATTAACTTAAGATTTCGTTTGATTGGATACCCCGTCGAGATGTTTAAACATCCTTAATCAAGTTTGATATGGTGATTGTAGAGAGCGTGCGCTGAGGTTAGGGATCGCATGTCCCGATTGGACATACCATTGAGGAATAATCACCGAAAATCGGAAATAATCAAAAAAAGTACTTCGCTCCAAATTTGCAATTATTTTATTATACATAGTATTATACAAGTTAATAAGATAAATAATGCAAATTTGGACCTTGATCGATCCTCGTTGCCACAAAGTGGGTTAAGGGTGAAGAAACAATTGTGCGTGTGTTTTCTCGGGGTTATCCTGTTTCCTCACAGTATCTTCCCTTCATCATTATTGTCTATCTCTTAAAACACAGTCTCTTATAGCCTGTGTGCATAAAAGATTAAACTAAAAATAATTATGAAGATGTATTTTCATAAACTATTCTTGATAGCCGTCAATTATTAGAAAGAAACTTCATAATTATTCTCCTGAATTATTATGAATTATCAGGAATAATTATGAATTCATAATTATTATAATAAAATTCAGGAAACTTTAATAATGTGTTTTTCTAGTATATGCTGAAAACGTAAAAATTTAGGGAACATATGCAAACTTAGGGAACAATAGTATAGTAATCCGTTAAAGAATTTTCTTCATAATAAATGTTTTATAATGCTCCCATAACCCGATTATAAGTATACCGTTAATCCTTTTCTGGTTTTACAGTCTCAAACAATGTTAAGATCATATGTCTGTTAAACAGTTCTGTGTTTACTTTTCTAGTTTTGTGATCTCAAACAAATGCTAATGCTGTTTTCTGTGTATGTGTGTTACAGAGTCTTGTACTTAATTGCTGGTGTTTTGCTAAACGTTGCGTAACGTATTATATTTCACAATAAATATGAGTTTCTTGCGGGATAATATCTTTTAAGAATGAAATAGATACCCGTTCCTTTCTATCATCTTGCAATTTAATTATATGTGCTAAATATTTTAAAGTCCAAATTCTTAACAGAATCAATAAATACATTAATTTTCTCTGTATTTCAGAGAAAAGACTATTATATAGATCTATAATAAAACTTAATAAAAAGAAGACGATACGTACAAAATTAGAAAATATTTGGATAAGTTATGCTTTACTTTTCCACGCAATACCCCTCAACCGAGATTCATTTACGCCACCTCTCCGGTAACGCTTCTGTACCACTTTTAAAAAATGATCCTTCGAGCCCTGTAAAATATCTCAGTATAGCAGTTTTCACCTCGACATCCGAAGAAAATCGCTGACCTCCCAAACACTTTCAGGTTTCTAAACAAGTGAAAGTCCGAGGGGTCCACATCAGGTGAATAGAGCACATGGGACAAGAGTTCGAGCCCATAGGATAGCATTTATGCCATGGATGTAAGGGACATGTGAACAAGCGTATCCTTCTGTTCGATTTTCTCTGTCACAATTTTCCGTCACTTCCGCAGACTTGTGCTTTATAAATTCCTTGCCTAGAAAAAACAAAAACGAAATTTTACACAGTGACTACCACAGGATTTAGCTACGGAGTTAATGTATACAAAAAAAAAATAATAATAAAAAGTTGCTTCCTCCCTAGTCAGGGCACGAACTTTCCAATCCCTCCTCGTAGAACTACGTTCATTTACAAATTGAAATTTACGGCTATATTAGCCACATATTTACAGAGTTAACGAGCTCTGCAACATGTTGTGCCGTGGTTCATCGGATCCATATTGAACTCACATCTACTCAACTGTAATCAATTTTGCTTTGCGCCTTACTTTTTGCTTTCCATTTATTTGGTAGGACAGTAGCTAAAAGAAAAGTATGGATCTGATTCAACTTTCAGCAGTCTTTTTTTTTTCTTTAACCGTGAAGAGTATGAAGTAGTTTTACAAGTGTAAAGCCAGATCTAAATTTTGTATTAATAGTAACTGACTATCGTTTTACAGTGTGAAAATAAGACTTGCAGCTTATGTGAATTTAATATTAAACTTAAAATAGTGTATCTATAAGTAATGCTTGAAATAGAGTAGTAAGATTAAAGGTAGAACTTTCTTCTAGGTCGCAAAATTCACATCAAAAATACACTATTCTCTATTTCTTACTATTTTTGCTTTACGGCGATAAAGGCTGAAAATATAATAATTTTAACCACTTTCCGGTTTGAAAATAGGGCTAAGGGAGGAGATAGAAACCTTTCCGGGAAGGTCGAATCAATTGAAAAGGAACTTCTTAACATCTCTGACAGTTCCTGGTTCAACTACTTCCGGTTTCGATATAGTGTTCCGAATTGTAATTATATCTATCTATCTATCTATCTATCTATCTATCTATCTATCTATATATATATATATATATATATATATATATATATATATATATATATATATTGAACCTATTCTTGGCAAGCTAAATCAATTGCAAAGAACGCGCTCCCTCGTTTCTAAACGGTTTGAGTACTCGTTATTGACATGGGGGACCCGGGTTGGATTCCCGGCGGGAGCTCATGTGGTTCGAATTCCACGTTAATAAGTAGGTCCACGTCTCATATATCCTTGATCGTGAAA
The DNA here is from genome assembly GCF_964235325.1 of Thermobia domestica. Taxonomy (NCBI): domain Eukaryota; kingdom Metazoa; phylum Arthropoda; class Insecta; order Zygentoma; family Lepismatidae; genus Thermobia; species Thermobia domestica. The sequence goes on along the minus strand of NC_137463.1, from coordinate 66,338,401 downwards.
GGGACGCTAAACTCAAAATACATTGCATATAGAACGATTACAAAAAAGTTAACAACACACATAGCGATATTTAGTCCTGTTTTTGTTCGATACAAAACAGTATTGAAACTTGAAATAATAGTAAATTTGAATCATTTCGTGTTTGGTAGAGTGTTGCCTATCGTCAGGTTATGTTGTCTTGAGAGGTTTAACCGTTAGTGAGAAAACGGTATCTCGTTATCAGTTACACTTTCCGTTCAGTTACAGCTTCAACGGAGGAGATAGCACTTATTCTTGAGACTCCGAATCGTTTGCAAGAATACGCATCTTGATAACATTTACGACTTTTGCTCTGCGAAATCAGTATTGGAACCGTAAGAAACAATAAGTTTCAACCTCTTTCGATTTTGGTCGAGTGTACTGGATAATTATGATATGTTGCCTGGAGACGCAGATCCTTTACAACAAACTGCTTCTCGCTATCTTTTTCCGTTTTCGATCTATGGAGATAAACCGGGAATGGTTGTATTTAGCAAACATTGAATAGATTGTTAAGGAAGCAGTTCGAACGCTGATTGATTGCAGAGAACCGCATCTTGATAGCGTTTACAGATTTTGGTCTACCAAAATCACTATTAAAACCCGAAGTAATAGTAAATTTGAAACACTTCAGGGTCTGTTAGACTATTATGGATAGTCATGATATGGATAGTCTTGAAGCACTAAATCCTTTGCAAGAAAACCCTTCTTGCTATCTGTTATCGTTTTAGTTCTATAGCGATAAACGTTGAATCCGGTATTGAAACCAGAAGTAATAGTAAATTTCTGCTGCTTCCGGTTTTCGTAGATTGCTATGGATAGTCATGAAATGTTGACTTCAGACCCTGAAACGTTTGCGAAAAAAAAAAAAGTTTCTCTCTATCTGTTACCATTTTTGTTCTATGGCGATAAACGTTGAAGCTTCAAATGGCTAGTTTGAACCATTCTTGGTTTGAGTAGAGAGTTAGCGGAGCATATTGACTTATCCTTGAAACGATGACTGTATTAAAGAAGAGCACACCTTTATATCCCTTATCGTTTCTGGACTGATAGAGGATGCGTATGAACAACCGCAGTGGGGAACAAGGGAACAATTTTCCGAAATGGGTGTTTGTCTTTTGCTTCCCTTGCAAAACGTTTCGAGGCGTCCAGCGGATGAGCTTGCTAGTCCCTTCTAATTGCACTCATGTCTGCAAATATTCATTCTGTTTTATGCTCCTCCATTATTTTCTGAAACAAATTCACGCGCTGGATTGTAGTAAAGTGGCTATGTAATAGTTAGACCTGAATGAATAGTTCAACGTGGACACTCATGTGTAATTTCATATATATCCTCACGACCAAAAGAACATTTACATCGGCTTGCATAGCATGTGACCATGTCTTACACCCAGAAGGGCAGGTCGCATAGGAATCTGTGCTATGGTGTCTATTTTAAGTAGAAAATTAAGGAGCAAGTTCATGTAGTTAGTGCTCAGATTCGCAGCTTCAGTGCAATATTATCTCTTAACCTTTAATGAGACACGCTGGGGCAAAATTTACCCCAAACCATTTAATGTTTGTGCTAAAAAAAAGAAAAACAATTGTAGCGCCCTCTGCTTATAGGTACTTTTCAGTCTGCAACTCTTGATTGTATTCACCCAAAATTCAGTTAGTTTTCCTTAAGCCGCAGTGTGTGAATCTTATAACATTGGCTGGGGTGAAATTCACCCCGTGCGTGTATTTGTGTAATATGATTTTTTGTTAAGTTTCAACGTATGCTTTCAAAAACGTGTTTTTAATTTAGTTACATAGACTAATATTATTCTGGTAAACTTTTTAAAATCAGTTAGTGAGAGCATAAAAAATGGGTAGTTTTGCGAAAGAGAAGAAGAGATTAAGGAACCTCTTTGATTCTGTTGTGACTGATGAAGAACTGATTCCTATTGATTCAAGTGACGCAGAAGACGATCTTCTTGAAAGTGGTCATGATACAAATACTGAACAAGTCTGTGAACAAGAGTACTAACTTATACGGGTACGATCCGCAGGAACTAACAACAAAAAGAGAAAGGAAAATATATATATATTCCAGCCTATTCACCCGTTCAAAGGATATGACCATCACTTCTTATACTCCCAAGCCGGAAAGTGTGGTGTAAAGAATGCACTATGGCAACAAAATTGATCCAGACAAAGATGACGAAAAGAAACATATTATGATAACTGACTATAATTTACATAAAGGGCCATTGATGCTGTTGTCAAGATGTACGGAACGTACACTGTGTAAAGAAAGTGTAAGCGTTGTTTACTAACAGTGTTTCTTCGCATGCTAAACATTGCAGGCACAAATTCCCTTGTCATTTCGAAAAAACAACATTGGAGTGCAAAACCAGGTAGGGAAAAAATATTCCTGAAGGAATTGGGTTTGCAGCTTTGCAGGTCACATATTGCATCAGGACCATCTCTACATTCCCAGCCCCTTCATCTGAAAGCAGCAGTCAAGCGCATCACTAATCTTGAAGATGAACTCCAAAAGGAGATAGAAATGAGGGCTTCTAGACGGTGTGAAATATGCTCACATCAAAACAGCAAAATTCAATCATAATGCTGCAATTGTAAAAAGTAGATCTGCAGTAAGGATAGCCTTGTATATTGTAAAGAGTGCATCCCTGATTAAAACTTTGTTCTTCCACTTGATGCGTGGCAGTAAATTTGTAATGCGGTTAGAAAAGATTCTAATTTCTATTTTCATGACATATGATGTTAATCTAATTTCCTTCTACATATATTAAAACAATTTTTTTTCATTCATTTAGTGGGGAAAACCTAAGTAAATGTTGATTTGAACATTTGCAAGTAATGTAATGTTTAATGTTATTTTTCTGAAAAAATAATTACAATGAACCTATAAAAAAGGACATGGGACTGTTTAATATATTGAACCTCTTAACACATACAAACACTAGAAACCCTCACTCAAACTTTAAACACATATATTAAAATATTTTAGTACAACATATAAAAACTGTAACATAACAAGAAATTTAGGAATCATCCACAAATTGGATCAAAACATTGCGATCTTCGCTAGTAATTAGATGTTGGGTCAGGACCCACAAAATGTTTGAACGGCCTCTAGATAAATCGAGTTTCCGTATATTTTACGGAATAAGCACATCAAACTTAGTTAAGTGGTAGTTTTCGTTTGGATTCACTATATGCAATTCTCCAGATATAAGACATACAAGAAAACGTTTGGTTGAATAAAATATATTGGATTTTTTTTTTGGATTAGGGGCCACAACTATTTTAAAGAGCCCCTAAATCGAGATTTTGTATTTTTTTACGGAATAATGAACATGAAACTGAGTTAAGTGGTAGTTTTGGTCTGGCTACAGAATATGTAGTTATCGAGATATAATCGTACAAGAAGATTTGTAATTGAATGAAATATATTGGAGTTTTTGGATGAGGGGGCACAAAAATTTTAAATAGCCCCTAAATCAAGATTTCGTATTTTTTTACGAAATAAGGACATTATACTGAGTTAAGTGGTAGTTTTGGTTTGGCTGCACTATATGTAGTTCTGGAGATATAAGGCGTACAACAAAATATTTGATTGAATGAAATATATTGGATTTTTTGGATGAGAGACCACAAAAATTTTGAATGGACCCTAAATGGAGATATCATATTTCTTTTTACGGAAATAGTACATCATACTGTGTTAAGTGGTTGTTTTGGTTTTGGCAACACTATATGTAGTTCTCCAGATATAAGGCTCACAAGAAAATTTCTGTCTGAAATATATTGGATCTTTTGATCCAATAAAATAAATAGGATTAGAAATTATATTTCTGAGCTTTCGAGATCAAATAGCCATGTTCTCGTCTCATTTGAAGGATGACATCTCTTGGCACTCACACTACCGCAGAATCGGGAAGGGAGAAAGTAATGCTTGAGGAAGGAAGCGAACCCTGAAGGGAACATTACATTATGCACGTTTTCCGTGTTTGCTTGGTATGAATGACTAATACCTCACTTATAATAACAGGGCTGAAAAAGGTTTTACATTTTACGACCGAGTGTCCTCACAGGAAATCGACTCTCTAAAAAAAAAAAAAAAAAAAAAAAAAAAGTTTTACCTAAAAGAGATACAATGTTTCGTATCACAATGGTCATAACACAATTTCCTTTCCTTCAATTATTTGCAGGGATCCAAATACAATACATTTCGTTTAATTTGTATCTGTTCTATTAGCTTTCCCCCCTCAGATAACACATCCTAAAATTCGCAACGAAAATAAAAGTATATTACAGACATTCTAATAATTAAACGAATAATATATTTGAAGGGCTACATTGTATAATAAACCATTCAGAGTTTACATAACCACTTCAGTTGTTAAAGAAGGTTGATTGGTTTTATGCTTAGCGTCCCTTTCAACGCCGTGCCTATATGAGACTTGAATGTACAGCTTATAATTTGGGTTCTGAACTTCATTAGCTTTCACCGGGAATCAAACCTGGATCTCATATGTCAAATACCCTTAACGGGAACTACATCGGTTGTCTCCTCCAAGAAATGATTGACATGTTTGTTTCCTTGTAGGCCTGTCATCTTAAACATTATCTAATTTGCCTATAAAAGGGTTAAAGATTCTCTTTAGCAGATTAAATTACAATAACACTAACATGTGAATGCTAATAACCCAAATTTAAATCTAACGGATTACAATATTATCTCACTAGAGTCAAAGTTTAATTGGTTAGTGATTGAACCTCCAATATGCATTGCAACTCTTAGATTTTATCAAGAACGATGAATTGTGATAATAAAAGGAAACCTTCACCTTTTCATATAGCATTTTAATTTGTTCATAGTATTTTATTTCAGCTCATTACTGTAGTGAAAGAACATTTTCATTATGTCACATTTACGTACTCTTCTTCTCAGTGGCACTGTAAATTACTCATTTTACAAGAGTTCTTCTGAAAATACTAGACTTAGCGATGAGAGATGCTAATCTGCTCTTATTGTCTTATTGAGTTATTTGGTACTTTATACTACGTTTTGAACAGAAAATAAGGATAACTTGAAATATTTAACTTACGAAGGGCAGCATCATCTCTTATACATTTCTTTACCTGATGGGTTAATAGCGGTGATAGAAAGGAGCAGTTGAAGGAGTATTTCTTGAAAGTTATCAATAAAGTACACAAGATGAAACCTTATGAAAATCTACCAATGAGTCAATAGACCTTATTGGCCAGTTACTATAGTAGAGGTGGAAAATGTTATGAGAAAGGTAAACAGTAGTAAAGTCCTAGAACCAGATAATGTCCTTATTGAAGCTTAGAAAAGTTTAAGTAAGGAAGAAGTGCAGTGGGTTACTTTCTAATAGGATATTGGAGTCCGGAAAGGGTGGCAAAATAATAGAAAAGCAACTATGGTTTGCCGGTGTTAAAAAAACAAAGATGTATAAGAATATGGCAAATCTTCAGGAATGAAAATCACTAGCAAAGCTTATGAAGCTGTGGGAGAGAGCGAAGAAGCAAGATTAAGTGAAGAGACCGATCATTTTGGTTTCATGATTGAGAAATGTACAATAGAAGCAATTTTTGGCCTTGTAATGCTAACAGAAAAGTATAGGAGGTTCTAGAAGGATACCCATATAGTTTTGATCAATGTAGAAACAGAGTATGAAAGAGTGCAATGGAATTTTATCTAGTAGGTACTGAAGAAAAGTATTTTCCAACCAAATACGTGTGTTAAATTCAAGGAATATATGATGGATGTACGACCGAAGTGAAGAGCGGATGTGGAATAACATAAGACTTCATAGTAAAAGTAGGAGTTCGATCTGGATTTAACTTATACATTTTTGTAATTGAGATCGACAAACTCACAAATGATATCAAGAATCAGCACCTCAAAATATGCTATTTGTAGAGAACATGTTGCTGGTGAAAGAAATCAAGCCAGCACTGCAAGAGAAAACAGCTAGCTGTAGAGGAACATTGCAGAAGAACGAGCTTACAGCTAGTAAAACTAAGACAGAATATCTACATTTCCTATTCAGCAAAAATATATTCGAAATTACAAGAATGCGACCAGATGAATCAGAAAAGGTGATAATGAAGAAGAGATCCAGTGTTTGAGATCAACACCACAGGAAAATGCAGGAAAAGAGAAAGATGTAAAAAGCGCAAAATAACAGCGCTTGGACGAGATGGATAGAAGCAGTATAAGTCTTATGTGGCTGAAAGATACCAATACGCTTTAAAGGAAAAGTTAAACAAGAATTTTAGGAATGATCCAAAAATGGATCAAAAGATTGCAATTTTGGCCAAAAATTACATGTTAGGTTAGGAGTCACAAAATTTTTAAACGGCGTCTAGATAAATCGAGTTTCCGTATATTTTACGGAATAAGCACATCAAAATGAGTTAAGTTGTGATTTTGGATTGGATACACTATATGCAGTTCTCCAAATATAAGACGTACAAGAAAAAGTTTGGTTGAATGAAATATATTGGATTTTTTGAATCAGGGTCCACAAAATTTTTGAATGGCCCCTAAATCGAGATTTTGAATTTTTACGGAATAAGGACATCACACTGAGTTAAACGGTAGGTTTGGTTTGGCTACAGTATATGTAGTTCTCCAGATAAGGCCTACAAGAAAATTTATAATTGAATGAAAAACATTGGATTTTTTTGGATTAGGCCCCATAAACATTTTTAATGGCCCCTAAATCGAGTTCTCTTATCTTTTACGGAATGTGCACACCACACTGAGTTAAGCGATAGTTTTGCTTTGGCTACAGTATATGTAGTTATCGAGATATAAGACGTACAAGAAAATTTGTAATTGAATGAAAGACATTGGATTTTTTGGATTAGGGGCCATACAAATTTTGGATGGTCCCTAAATCAAGATTTCGTATTCTTTACGGAATAAAACACATCATACTAAGTGGTAGTTTTGGTTTGGATACACTATATGTAGTTCTTCAGATATGAGACGTACAAGAAAACGTTTGACTGAATGAAATGTATTGGATCTATTGGATCACGTGCCACAAAAATTTTGAATGGCCCCTAAGTCGAGATTTCACGTTTTTGCGAAATAAGCACATCATACTGAGTTAAGAGGTAGTTTTGATTTATCTGCATTATATGTAGTTCTCGAGATATAAGGCGTACAGGAAAATGTTTGATTGAATGAAATATATTGGATTTTTTTTTGGATCAGGGGCCACAAAATTTTTGAATGGACCCTAAATCGAGATTTCATATTTTTTGTTTGCGGAATAAGCACATCCTACTGAGTTAAATGGTAGGTTTGGTTTTGCTACAGTATATGTAGTTCTCCAGATTTAAGACCTACAAAAATTTTAATTGAACGAAAAACAATAGACTTTTTGGATTAGGCTCACAAAAATTTTAAGTGGCCCCTAAATCGAGTTTTCGTTTTTTTTTTTTTTTGTTTTTGTTTACGGAATAAGCACATCATACTCAGTTAAGTGGTAGTTTTGGTTTGGCTACACTATATGTAGTTCTCCAGATGTAAAGCCCACAAGAAAATTTCTGTCTGAAACATATTGGATCTTTTGGTCGAAAAACAGGGTAAAAATAGTTTTCTTAAAAAAATAGAGATAAAATCAAAAATATGCCGGGAAAAATATTCACATAGCGTAGAAAAGGTCAATTTTACATGATTTTAATCTTACATCCGAATTACAAACAGCAATTTTTATGTAAAATAGATATAACAGAAGGGGTGTAAACACCCCCGCGCGCGTGTTTAAATCCTACATTTAGCGTGTGTGCATGAGGTTTTAAAAATTCGGATTCTCAGTTTCCCGATTTCTTGTCCGATATGTCAAAGTTGGCACTACAATTTGCATCAGTGACTGGTAAGATATTTTAGTTTTGATAATAGATTCTGCAGTCTATTCATCGGAACATTCATCTCCGTGAATGAGAAAGAGAGACGAAAACGAATTAGACATTATATCTATGACATCTACTTGGTTTACTAAACAACTATACTTGATTTACAACGCGAGTAAGAGGAAAGCAGGGAAATCTAAAAATTAGAAGTTTCTAGAACATTCTAGAGTAGCAAATCTGATTAAATTGCCTATATAATAATACAATATTTCTCTTTTTAAATAATTTTCGTATACAGTGCTGCCCGAAAGTAGGTATACACTCCAACACTGATCAAATATAACATTCTAGTTTATAGGTTTAGTTCTTTGGCTCTTCTGAGCTTAAGGTATAAATAAAAGCACATTAAGAACAAAGAATTAAGAAACTAAGTTTACCTGATGGATAACAATAAGAAATTATATAAAACGCAATGAGCTGATCAGTATTGTAAAGTATACCTAATTTTGGGCCACCCTGTATATTTTTATTGTATTTTCGAGCATTCTAACGTATTGCATTATTGCGTTGGTAATACTTGATATATGCTATAATCAAAGGGGATTTCCCCTCATCCCCTTCGTAATTTTTTACACAACGGCTGTGGTATCAATGACATAACTCGTGACATCAATATATTTACGGATTAGTTGCTAGTTAACATGGATCATTGAAAGGTTTTAAAACTGATTTGAACATTTCTATTGTTTTATGCACGATTAACACATGGTGAATTAATATTTTACTTGTACTTACAAATGACTAATTTGTTGATTAAAGTAAAATGAAGAGAACAAAATTGACCGTAGCAGAAGTCGAACGCAGGGCCCTTTCCACAATAGCCGTAGATTCATCTCACTCTGCCACTATGTCACCAGTTTCGAATATTAACACTTTAAATGTGCACTACCAACTCGCAAAAGATAGTAAGTTCATTTACCAAAGTCTGCTTTCTCCTTGTGAGTTGAATCCAAGGGACACCTATAATCAAAAATGTGTAGCGCATACTCTGTGCAAGAAATTTAAACTTTATTCTCGGGTGTCTTTCTAAAAATTGACTTAATGTTCTAAAATGTTGTCCTAAATGCCAATTATGTTCAGAAACTACAGGGTGCTGCACGTAAAACCAGCCCGTCGTAATATTTTGGTATATTGTGTTTTTGGCAACACTTAAATTATCTACCTTCCTACCAAGAGATGGCGTGTCGAGGTCGGGTCGACTTACGTGACCTGCAGCAGTCACGTGCAGCCGCAGCCAGTGAAACTTGTCGAAACCAGTTGAGAAAAAGGCCTCGTTGTGTTAAGCTGGGTGAGTGTCAGTGTGTGATAATGCCGTATTCGATACCCGAGCGTGTTGCCATTGTTGAAGGGTTCATTCTCACTGGATCTTTTGTGAAAACAAAGAATTTGTTTCGGGAGAAATTTCCAGGACGTTCTGTGCCAGCAAAAAGCACCATTCAGGAATTGATTGAAAAATGCTCCCAGGAACAGACGACCATCTGTCTGCACACCTTAATTAAAGATGCAGGTGGGATAACAGTGATGCCAATTGAAGGGAAATTTCCCTTGGCGCAGGGAAATTTTGAGTAAATTTTGGAGAAAAGGGAAAAAGGGAAATTGCTTCTAATCACTCAATATTGCAGGGAAATTTGAACCTCTCTTCAGTCATTTATAGATTGATTCTATTTACGTATCTGATTAATCTCATTAAACTTCAGTATAAATTCAACATCCTATTTGTTCCAAACATAATCCGTTGCACATATTTCACATAAATACTCACAAGTTATCTTGCTTTGCATTCGTTAATATTTATCAACATTACACATCGATCAACATATTCAGTTAAATTCGAAACATTACAACAATGCTTATTTAAAATCTTTTATCAAAATTAATCTTCCCATTGTTGAATTAAATGCAATGCAATAAGATGAAATATTTATCAATTAAATTATCATTCCAACTATTATAACAGTTTGTTTTGGATTCGTGTTCGGGACGTGTCGTAAATGTAAATATGTATATATGGGCGAATACTGAGTCATTAGTGTGTGTGTGTGTGTGTGTCTGCGTAAGTTTACAAATTTTCTGGTGACTGTGCGCACAGAATTATAAATTCTTAAGAATTCCGCATCTCTAAACTTTGATTTAGTTTGTATTGTGCTTACGAACATTCCTCGTGTACAGCCAAAGACAGTAGTAGCTAGAGTTTCCTTTGTAACTGTTCGTATTCGTTTCAGTCAGTGGCGTAGCAGCTGCCCCCGCAACCCCCGCAGTGCGGGGGGGGCCCCGAGGTATAGGGGGCTCCGAAGTCTTGCCATGAATAAAGATTTAAAGAAGTAGAACTTCAACCTTACTTCTGTCGGCTTTACAACTAGGGCCCCTTTTCTATACTTTGCGAGGGAGGGGGGGGGCGCAAAATGTGCTACGCCACTGGTTTCAGTAAATATGGGAGTGATGTTCTTAAGTAAGTACATACCAAATATATACTTAATATTTTCTTTGTATCCTTAGGTTACATTAATATTAAAATCGATAATGATATCTAGATAAAAATTAAATTTACATAATATTTATTTTATATCTTTTATAATTTATTTAGGTTGTCCGTCCTGACCGAGGTATTTATAGGGTTTTTCCTCAGTCACACCCAGCAAATGCAGAGATAGCACTTTTAACATAGGTCCTGACCTACACCTTTCCATATCTTATCCCCTCCTCTATCGCGACGATTTAGATACCTAAACAACAAATGAAGTTCAAATTCTGCATAAGCTCAAAGGAAGGCTGTCGGGTACCTGGTTGTATGTGGGTATAAGATTGGGGTGAGGGAGTGGAAGCGAAAACGATTAAAAATACGTTTACTAAATACAGTATAAACGGTTTGGATGATGGGAAATTTTGTCCGGAAAAGGGAAATTCTAAAGCTTGCGAAGGGAAAACGGCTCTGAAGGAATTGGCATCACTGGGAGATAATGACAAGAAGTCCTCGAAAGTAAACCAGGAGATTGAGTCAACAGGTTCATGCGAGTGAGAGAAGTTGCAGACGTGTTTTAAGGGGACTGAAGTTAAAACCGTACCGGATAAGTGTTGTGCAAGAACTGAAGGAGCCTGACCTGCAGAAGAGGGTGCATTTCTGTTCATGGCTGTTGAGCAATGTTGCCAGTGGTTTCTTGGATCCACTAATGCTCATCGTGAGTGACGAGGCGTTGGTTCCACCTGTCTGGGTACGTAAATTCCCAAAACAACCGGTATGGGTCGACAGAAAATCCACACGCAATCCACCAGGTACCCTTGCATGATGAGAAGATTGGTGTTTGGTGTGCCATTTCCGCCACACGCGTTATTGGGCCCATATTCTTTGAGACGAAATGAACAGTAACGTGTATATGGGAATCCTGGAGGAGTTTTATACACACTTGACCGAAGAGGAGCGTCAGTTATGTTACTTTCAGCAGGACGATGCAACATGCCACACATTAGCTGCATCATTGTCCCTTGTGCATGAGATGTTTACACCAGAGAGGACAATCAGCAAAGGCTTGTGGCCTCCTCGGTCACCAGACTTGTCCACGTGTGACTTTTACTTATGGGGACTGTTAAAGGGAATATTATACGAAACAAATCCACACACAATTGAAGAACTCAAGACCAGGATCCAGGATGTCACCAATAGCATTACAACACAAGAAATGACAAGGGTATATATGAATCTCCTCAATCGTGCTCACATGTGTGTTGAAGTGGGCGGAGGACACTTTCAGCACCTGCTGTGAAGATGAGTAGTCATATTCAATACATTACATTTCATTTATGTGTTGTAGTTAATTATATTCAATACATTACAACTCATTTTATGTGTTCACTTTACGGGCCGGTTTTACGTGCCGCACCCTGTAATTTTAAATGTTTACACACCTCGGTCTTTTTATGAATGCAAAATTAAGTATTAAAATAATTTAGAAATTGCACTTTAATCTTGTTTAGAAGCAGAATATTTGGAAACTATTAAGCACGATGTCAGTTCTTTAAATAACGAATTTGCATAATGAGTTTTATTTATCTAATATGAGTATATGGTTAGATATTTTCTTTCCATGATTATGGTTGTTACAAAATTTGGCAATATATCACAGTACGACTGAAAAATAATATATGAGCAAGATGTGATAAATACTTTATAAATTAGCCCTTTATAAATTGTTGTGATTGGAAGCAGTCGTGTCTTTCGTGTTCTGCGCAATTCTCTTCGTTTAGTGTAGGTGACCTGAGGTTTAGTGCCCGTTGTTACGAAGTCATGTCTGGTTGAAGTTTTGAGGGGACTTGTGGTGAAATCCGTTTTCGAATCGCTTTAGTGGTTCAGATGATTGACTGAAAATTGCTATTTTCAAATTGCTATTTTCAATTAATGGTCGTTCTTTTTCAAACAATATTACATTTCCAACAATGCAGTTGGGTTTAATTTAAATTTAAAATTTTATAATAAGTATGGAAGATGATCGTAACTCTTCTGATACCAGTAATCCTTTCACTGCTATTAGTGATGATATCAATAAATACTGCAGGGCCATTAATGCAGATTTCTCGAATGTAAACAACGCATCAGAATCAAAATTTAACCAAAGAAATCAAACCCAAAATGAAACCGCATTAAACAAGAGCATTGATTTTTCAAACAGGCGTAACGAGACTACCTGTAAGCTTTGCAACAAATTGTGTGTTAGTTTAAAAGGCCTAGCAATTCACAATAGCAGGTGCCATTATGATATCAATAAATCCAAATCATGCTCGTTTTCACGGAAGTCGCAATCATCCACTGATAATGTCGATCACCCAAGAAAAAAAAATTGATCTCCAAATGCAATAAGCATTTAGCAAGATTGAAGTCTTCTATTCCAATGTTGCGCAGGGTACCTCGAGGGGCTAGAGCTACATTGGCAGACTCTCTGTGCGAGGTATTGCAACAGATTGTACGTACAAACGACTCAGAAGCTTGGATGGATCTCTTCTTTTTTCCTTACGTTACACTGTGCGTGCCATCAAAAGCTGACAAAGTGAATAATTTAACATCATGAGTTAAACAAAGAGTGCGATGTTGGTCTGATTCTCGTTGCGAAGCCCTTCCTAACCACAGTAAAAATCCTTCAAAGCTCGACGACCAGTAAATTCCACTTTTAACATTAAGAATGTCGAGAACAAATTAGTAGATGGTGATGTCCGCAACGCAGTACGGCTTCTCATCTCAGAAGATACTATAGCTTCTCCCAATGGATCTGTATTAGAAGCATTAAAAGAGAAACATCCGGCTCACAGCCACCCTTTTGAACCTCCCGATCTCATTGAACCCAGTATTGTAGTGCCTAGAGTATCAGCTGACGAGTTTACGAAGGCACTTAAATCATTTCCTTCCGGGTCATCAGGAAGTATGGACAGTCTCCGTCCTTCAATATTAAAGGACTTCCTACTCTCCCTAGACTGCAAAACTAAAGACCACCTGATTAACGCCATCTGCGATTTTCTCCACCTGATTATTTCCGGTGATGTGCCCACGGAAATTAGACCTATTTTCTTTGGAGCATCACTAATAGCTTTGAGGAAGAAAAGTGGCGGCATTCGTCCTATCGCAATAGGCAATGTGTGGAGGAGATTATCAGCCAAAATCATTTGCCATAGAATTAGAAAACCTCTAACGCATTTTCTATCCCCACACCAACTTGGAGTTTGCGTCTCACATGGAGCAGAAGCAGCAGTCCACGCTGCTCGTATGTATTACTCTTTTCCACACCAGCAGGAGAAAGTTTTTCTGAAAATATACTTCAGAAACGCATTTAACGAGTTGAATCGTGACTCTATGCTCATAGAGGTAAAAAACAGTTTTCCATCAATTTATCCATAAGTACATCAGTGCTACTCGCAACCGAGCAACTTATACTTAGGAGATGAAATAATCCTCTCTCAGCGTGGCGTACAACAAGGCGACCCTCTTGGCCCTATTTTGTTCGCAGTAACTTTACAATTCATCGTTAATAGTATCAATACAGAACTGAACATATGGTATTTGGATGACGGGACTATAGCTGGAGGTAAGGATACAGTACTAGAGACATTAGAAATGATCCGTAGACGGGCTAAGGAGATCGGATTACAAATGAATTTCTCCAAATGTGAGGTCAGCTTTCTCGGAGTTTCCAATGAGCAGTCTAATAACCTCTTCAAGCTGTTTGACGAAGCCGCGCCTGGGATTCAAAGAACTTCGACAGATGACGCCAGCTTATTAGGAGCAGCATTATCTCATGAGGCAAGACGAACAATATTAAAAGACAAAATTTCTGAATTAGAATTCCTCTTTGCCTTTAACTCTGCCTTTTACCTACTACGTGCCTCATTGTCCATGCCAAGACTGCTATACGTTCTTCGCTGTGCTCCTTCTTGGCGGGATGCTGATCTACTGGAATGCTATGACAACACCTTGAAAACCGGTCTAGAATCTATCCTGAATTGTTCACTCAACAATAACTCTTGGTTGCAGGCGTCCCTTCCTGTTAACAACGGAGGTCTCGGCATTCGTCGCGCCATGGATCTGGGTATTTCATCCTTTCTGTCTTCATTCTATGGCGCTAAGCCATTGATCGAGACCATTCTCCAACAAGATCTTAGCCTAGTATCGGATTCGGATGTAAACGATAGCATTGCTAAGTGGTCATCTATAATGGAATCAGATCCCCCTGACCTTGATAAGACAACCCTCTTGGGACGATCCTCTTATAAATCATCACTTTTCAGCTCTACTTCAGTCATCCGATAACCCAGAAGATGAGGCCAGACTTCTAGCTACATCATCTCCAGAAGCAGGAGCTTGGCTCCATGCTATCCCGTCACCTTCTTTAGGATTACATCAACCCAATGACAGTTTTCGAATTGCCAGTGCACTGCGTTTGGGAGCAGATGTTTGCGAGCAACACAGATGTCCTGCCTGTAGAAGTGTCGTAGACAAGAAGGGCCTTCATGGACTCTCCTGTGCCAATAGTGCGGGAAGACATTCACGCCACTCCAGCGTCAACGACATTATCATCAGAGCACTAATTTCAGCAGGCATTTCTTCTATATGTGAACCGTTGGGATGGAGTCGTGCAGACGGCAAGAGGCCAGATGGTATGACCCTAATACCGTGGAAGAAAGGAAAAGCACTTCTATGGGATTTTACTTGTTCCGACACCTTCGCCCCTTCAAATCTGCATTCTTCCTCAGCACAAGCTTGCAACGTGGCTGCTCGCCGGGAAACAGAAAAGCGCAGGAAGTATAGCAATTTACTCGACAAATATCATTTTGTCGCTATAGTTGTCGAATCTGGTGGTTCATGGGGTCCCGAAGGCCTTAACTTTATAAAAGAAGTTGGACACCGCATTTATTTATCGTCAGGAGACGCTAGAGCAACCTCTTTTCTACTGCAACGCATCAGTATGGCAGTACAAAGAGGGAACGTTGCATCAGTTTTGGGAACGCTACCCTCTGGTAAGGAACTGGAGGAGATTTTTTGTCTGTAATCTCGGCGAAGGTTTGAGGATGCTGTTACGAGGCTTATAACGTGTATTAGTGGATAATTATATTTTGATATTCTGTAAAATGTACTGTAAATTGTCCACTGTTCAAGGAATGTAATCTTTTGTAGTTTTGCCAGCGGACTTAATGCAAAGTGGGTTCTGTGCGTAAAATTGTTCATGTCTGGTTCCTTATTTTTTTGCTGTTTTGCTTACTGTTTTGTTGTTTTTCTATCGCTGTTAAAATTTGCATGTGTTACTACTAAAAGACGCACAGTGGAATATTTGTACCAAAAACCTGAACAAAACTATTTACTGTTTCTTTAAAAGTTCTTGAAAAAGTATGTATATTAACGTGTGATGAAGATTTTTTCCGTGTTGAAGGGTGTATTACAGTTGTAATTTGCTTGTCAAAAATCTGTATTGTACAGTGTAATTACGAAACAATGAAAATATATGCAACAATTCTGTAATCTCTTGAATTCTAATCAAACATTACTCTTTGTTAATAAATTAATAATTAGAATTATATAACAATAATAATTTAATGTTATGAAGATATATCTTTTAGTTAATATCTGACGATGATAACGTTAAGTTACTGAAACTGTTACACCTTATTTTAATTTTAATAAATGAATTAGCCCTATTATTATTACATTAGCTAATCTCCCTTCGCAAAAGTTCCACTGCTGTTTTTCGGTTTCAATGATGTAATTAACCTTATTTGTACGACATTTCGTTCAGTTGTATAAATATTCAGTGTTATCTTTTATGTTAGAGAAGAAACACCTCATCTAGTTCTTTTCCATGTGGTGAGGTGCCAAGAACCAATGACACGTTGGCATGTTGGATGGCAATAGCTATGCGTTGAATGAGGAAAGATGTTCATCGAACATCTTTAACAACGATAGAAATGCGTCTGCCTACTTCTCTAATAAAATCAGGACTTGTAGATCCCCAAGCACCACTCGCCTCGATGGCATTTGGAGCAAAAATAGATTTATCAAGGAAGTTGTTGTATGTCCTTTGTTTTTATACATATCTACGACTAGCAACAGCTCCAGCATTCATAACAGCTAAATGGAGACATGAATGGGCAAATGTATCTGAACATGTAAAGTCCCACACTTGTGATTTGCCTCTCCAAGATCCAAATAACTAATTTCATGCCATCAGGTCATTTTACATCTGAACGATAACAGTCTGCAGGTTCACTTATGGAAGGAATTCCAGCTGTGGTAAGGGCTCGTAAAATGATATAATTAACAGAGCGTGTCTGCCCATGCTCTACATGCATGAAAGACCATGCAAGTCATATTGGTTAACTTGGTCCCCGCAAGCTGGACAGCAATGTGGGTAACAAACAGCTGAACCTAATCTTAAGGCGACAGCGATTCGAAATGTTTCATTAATCATATGGCACCTAATGGTCGGGGTGGTATTGCATTCAAACTTGTCCCAGCATGTAGGGATGAGGCAGCACGATTCCTGGCTTTACCCTGTGGAGCAATAATTGATTGTAAGAGAAGTTCATGAAAATGTGCTGCAATTTGTGTATTCTAAGATGTCTGAGAACCTCGTTTGTTAATATATGGAAGATCTGGTTAAAGTTTTCCATTTGCTAGAGCCTCTTT
The DNA here is from genome assembly GCF_964235325.1 of Thermobia domestica. Classification (NCBI taxonomy): domain Eukaryota; kingdom Metazoa; phylum Arthropoda; class Insecta; order Zygentoma; family Lepismatidae; genus Thermobia; species Thermobia domestica. The sequence goes on along the minus strand of NC_137463.1, from coordinate 66,321,282 downwards.
GAACTGTGCTATCTGGGCCCATGTGGTAACCTAGCGGAACAAGAGCCTCGACTAAACGAAGAGATCCGTGGTAGGACGCTAAAAACGAAGGAATCGCTATATACATGGGTCGTCGAATACCAAGACCCTATAATCCCACAAGCAAGGATGCTTGAATCCAAGATTCTTCGCTTAAGGAGCAGTTTAAAATTGAAACCCAGAGCTATTTTAAGAATAAGATCATATTTATCCAGTACTGGAGTCTCATTTCAAGATGGAAAGCATCTTAAAAAGTAGTTTAAACGAGGAATTGACGAAGAGGCACATAGAAGAATGAAAACTGCATGGGCAGAAATCGAGGCGAGACGAGACAAAAATTATTCTAACTTCGATATTTTGTTTAACAGGACATTGGTAAATGCTTTCTCTGTGAGAGCGGAGCCTAGAAAACAAGCTTCCTGGTTAGTTAGAAGACGTACTCCTGGGGCAGCTTCGTGATTTTTATAAATATTAGGTCGAAGTTGGCTTTATCTTACCCAAGAAATCCAAATTCACACTTTGAAAAATTCAGATGTAGCCCAAGTGCAGATGCCTTCTCATTTATTTCTGCTAGAGTTGAATTAACTACTTCATGTTAATCAGCGATAGCTCCATCATCCAAATACCAGATGCTTAATTAGTGTTAATTCATTTCACTAAGGAATGATTGATTGATTGATTTTTGTTTAACGTCCCGTTCAGCAGCGAGGCTATATGAGACGTGGACCTACTGATTAACGTGGAATCCGAACTACACGAGCTCCCGCCGGGAATCGAACCCGGGCCTCCCACGCTAAAGGCGCGTACGCTAACCACTTAGCCACGGAGGAGCTCGCTAAGAAATGAATGGTTATAGCAAAAAGTGCTGGGCCCAGGACATTGCTCTGTTGTACTCCTCTCTGGGGTGAAATGACCTAAGAATAGTTCACTGGGTAGATGACTGGGTCAAATACTGAAATCCATGATCAGTTATTGTTAAACTTTTAAAAATTAATACAACTAAGAATGTTATTGATAGTCTCTCGACTGCGGAATTCAAAGTGCTGTCATCTACATCTTAGAACTAGATCAAAAAGTCACTCACAAAATAAAAATAAAAATGTAATCCAATTAGACCATTTCACTTCAATCAGTATCAAGAACAATCACCATTTATCTTCGGAACTCCTCAACCACTGATCAAATTTAGAAATTGTTTTCACTAAATTTATTAGTAGATCGTCGTGAACAACTCACTGTCATTCTAACACTATTAATGGAAATAACTCCCTTCATTTCAGAAAGATTGTGGAGAGAGACGTTTTAAAAGGCCCATTATAACTCAACAATCGATTCAGCAACCTTATTTGATGTTGTTGTATATGCTAGGATCTAGCAAAATATATAAAATGTAATTTTAAAAAGAAACATCGTACAGAGGGGTAAATGTGATTAACATTTTCAACATAATAATGTAATTTCTCTTTTTCTTTCTGATTTTAGTAAATTTACGTGAAATGCTTTATTTGAGTAAGCACCGTTTTGAAATTCGGTCGCTGCAGTACTGCAGTCGACATCCCGCGCACATGTGTTGTGTACTTACATCTGTTGGCACGCATCACCATTACGAAAATATTCTAACGTGTTTACGTTTGTTTGAGAGTATGCCTGTGCCGATTGAAAATAACGCCTGTGCCGACACTGAAATACGTAGTGTGATTCGTTTTCTTAGCACTAAATGCGTGAAAGCGGCCGAAATTTATCGCCAGACTAGTGAATTGTATAGATGAATCATTATGAAGGATGAAATTATATAAAAATCGGTTATAGAATCTAAAGATGTCTTCACGACTGTTTATGATGAGGAACGTAGTGGATGGCCTTGCTTCATTATTGAAGACATGGTCGCGCATTATTGGATAGAATACATACTTGTATTAGGAAGGAAAAATATAAAGCTGTTACTTAAGATTAAGCATAAATAGTTGAAAATATAAATGTTTTTGTATTTGAAGATAAAACGTCTTTGTATTAATAGATGCTAAAGTTACTTACCACAATCACAGACGGCAGTGGGCCAAATTTCATATATATTCTAAGTACATTGTAATCGTTGCAAATACAACATTTGGACTTCTTTGAAGAGTTAACGTCATATTTTCCTTCGGCAAAGCAAGTAGATAGCCCACTTATCTCTTCTGAGCATTGTTTTTTCCAAGTTTTTAATGGAAGTCTCTACATAATTCTGACGACAAACACAATATAGGAAGTTTATATGCCTCGGATATTACACCTGCCTCGTTTGGATCCAGGGAAAACACAGTTGGTCGTGTCAAAATTCTCACTCAACATACTGTATACCACACCAAATTCATGATGATTGGAAAACTTCACATAAAAATATTTTAGAAACTATTGAATGAAGAGAGAAAAAGAGATTAGGTTACCTTAAGGGAATAAATTGTGCAAAAAAGGTTTAATAGGTGTCGGAAAATTATTTCTATTCCTAACTACAAGAACTATTTTACACCTGAGGTTTTCGAAGAGTTCATTTTTGTGCCCAAAGAAAAAAAAGTCCCACTCAACAATCTTGAGCTTTGCTATTGTATAGGGTAAAAGTTGCTGTAGTTGGATACGAGCAAATAGCAAGAGCAAATGACAACTTCTAATGTGCATATTTTTCTACCTCTCAAATAAGTCTATCCTTCAACTCTTCTTTAAGTCAGTGGTTCTCAAGCTTTTTTGATTGACGAAGCACTGTACTTGTACGTCCACTTTGCGATACACTTGTTTGATACATTTGTTATAAATGCTACTACTACTACTACTACTACTACTACTACTACTACTACTACTACTAATAATAATAATAATAATAATAATAATAATAATAATAATAATAATAATAATGATATCTTGTGTAATAGTAAAATAATTAGTTTTAATGCTGACTTTATACAGCACTGAGCGTTATTCCCATCGATGGAGGTGTTGACTAGTATAGCCTGTCTCGATTTTAACTAATTATTATTAATTTCTTCATGACTTTTAAATTCTGAAATTTCGTGACACATCTTAGGGAAGTGAGTGACTCAAAAATGTGTCGCGACACATCGGTTGAGAACGACTTGAGTTAAAAAGAATCTTTGCTTCATAATAGTAATAATAATAATAATAATAATAATAATAATAATAATAATAAACTCTTAAACTAATAATTATCTGCTTTACAAAAAAAACAAACAAAAAAAAAACAAAAAGAGAAAGATTGTGTTACGAATTTCAATTTGGCAATGAAAATTTTGAAAATATCAGTAATTGAAACTTTTGACTTGATCCAATGACTTTTTAAGTAACTTTTTCTTGCGAATACCTAAGTAAACATTTACCGATATTTTGCAACAACTGTATCAACTTAAAAATATGGTAATATTCATAACAATGGTGACATTCAGTGGCAGAAATGGAAACAAACAGAAACTAATGTATTTTAGACAAAACGGGAAATAAAATTGACATGGCTAACAGTTACTGGTTATCTGGTTACTAACAGAAATCCAGCCCTAATGTTATTATTATCAAGTGTTTTGACTTTTAGCAGGTCCTGGGACTATTTTCTTTTTTGTTTTAAGGTTTGTTTCTGGAGATATGTCTTGTACGTTAGTTGAGGTTCCCCTTTGTAACTTCTAAACCAATGTACTATATATTCTTTAAAGTGTCACGTTATGCTCCGAGGCTAACTGAGATTGTTATTATGACGCTAAACAAAATAGTAGAATGGAGATAGTAGTAGGAAACCAGAGAACCCAAGAAAACACATGATGAATATGTGTGCTACTTAATTTCAAGGCAACGTCAGTAAAGTTTCTAATGTACTTAATATTTAGCGAATACAAGAGAAACTATGATATATTTTTGAATATTTGAATTTGGTGGCCGTCATAGTTTTGACAATGGATAAGTAATACCAAAATATTAACAGCTTTTTGATATAGATAGATAGATATATTGTAAGTACTGTGATATCTCAATGAAACTGGGTGGATATTATTGGTGGTATTGAGTGATATATTTTGTGAAAATATAAAGTTGGTAGCCATCATAGTTTTGGCGGTGGCCAAGAAAATATTGTGTGTCCAATAAATTAGACACACTCATTATCTTATGTTTGATTATTACTCAGTATTAACAAAACCAGATGATTCTTATTGTTCTTGGAATTCTTGCATCTTTAAGAATAATTCAACGCTATTGGCAAATATGTGCAGCGGAGAATGAATGTAAGATCACAAAGGAATTAATGACTGGTCGACTCTACCACATCTTGCAGTCTTATTACGACAAAAAAGTCGAAAATGCCGATTACACATACACTGCCATTTACTGAGGCACTTACTGTAGAATATGAGCCATAAATTGCGATATCTTTGATAAAATAGACAATAGCGTTACTTTTGGTTTAAGGTGCAGGAGAGTATTCATATGAAACCTTCCTGATTACAAATATTAGTTCCATGGAAACTATTTGTACCAGAGAATAACGATTTGCTGCATCTTGAGGAGCAACTCAAACTGTTGTTTTGTCTATATACACACTTCTATATGGGTCCCGTTAGTAGCTCTCAGAACGTCCAATCGATATTCAATCTCGCGACATGTGTTGTGTAGCATGTCCGGAGTGATCATGTTGATGGCTTCTTCAATTCTGTGACGAAAAGCAGGAATAACACGTACAGGTGTTGCAAAGACTCTATCTTTAACATGGGGCCGCCGTGGCTCTGTGGTAGAGCGTTCACCTCTGGTGCTTGGGGTCCCGGGTTCGATCCCAGCCCCCGCCAAGTGAACTTTGTGGTGGACAAACACCGTGTTCGTGGGTTTTCTTGGGGTTCTCCCGTTTCATCCCACTTTCACCATTTCACTCATTTTTCATTATCACCGTCTCCTTTAGCCTAACCGGCATAACCGTGGGACGTTAAACTTAAAGATTCCATTTCATTTTTCTATCTTTAACATAACCCCATAGGAAAAAAATTTTTGGACTTCTAGTGAAGGCCTTCCTGACCTCATCCACACTTTCCTTAGACGTTCATGCCTTGCTCGAGCCAGGCTATCGGTTGATACTCCCCGTGGCTAAAAATTTCTCAAACCATGTTTTAATGGTATTGACTTCTCGAGGGTCCCGTTGGTACTTTCGTTTGAACTTCCTTTGAACGGTGATTGGTGATTTAGTCTCAGCCAACCAAACTACACATTGCACTCTCCCTTGTGCTATTGCCATCTTTGCTCATGAACACGTGCAACAAATAACAAAAAAACTCATATAAACTTTGTTACTGAACGCCTGCGAGAAGTAACAACAATTAACAATCAACAACTAAAAACTGTTTGAGTTTCTCTTCAAGATGCCGCAAACCGTTTTATTGTCTTGTACTAATAGTTTCCATGCAATTAATGTTTGCAATCAGGAAGGTCTCATGTGGACCCTGTGTATAAACAGCCACTTTTAGTAATCATTTAGTAAACATATCTTGTTCATAATCGTCTATAAATACAATAATGCAATTTACTTAGGTGTAATATATGATAATATGTAATATATGATTTCAATTTCGTAGTTGTTTTTTTAAACGAGTTGCCGGGTTGATTAAGTTCTATATGGTTTAGAAACTCATATATTAGGTATAGTATTAGGGTGCAGCGTTTTACCACTTTTTTCTCGGAATGAAATGTAATACCTGGCAAAAGTGGCCAATCCACATGGACATTTCAGGTATAGATTTTTTTTTTCGAATCAGATAATATCTTCTGTGAGAACTATTGCCTCAAAGTTTCAAAATTTACTTGAAAATTACAAAAAATACCAAAGTTGTTCATTAATTTTAGTTATGTTAAAGTAAACATATTTTTGGTTAAATACATGTCAGTTGCTATGAAAACTGACATTCAAGTATAAAAATGCCTATTATATGCCCTTGGGGGGAATAGGGTCCCTCCTCCGGGGCCAGAAAAGGGGGCAAATTCTGTACAGTTAAGCGGTTGTGCAGCTCCTCGTTCACCTGGCAATATAGCCTGGCCAAGTGACCCAGAGCCCACCATGTAGAGATGGTTGCACCTAGGGCTCTTCTGCTAGGCCTATCCAATCAACCAACCATATGTTGGGCCGGATGAACTGATCCAATTAGTCACTGTCAGGAAAAATTGTCACAAATTGGGACTTTGATTGAAATTTAGACGCAGCTTACCTAGAAAGTAAGGTTGACCTGATTATTCCGCCTCTAGCATCACTGGCACATACTCGGGAGGCTTCTTCAGTGACAAATTCACTATCCGTTCTACTGCCACCGTGTGGCACGGATGGACGGTGAAGGACCATTCTGGCACAGTTTTGTCAGGAAGTGAAAGTTTGACCATGAGCTGTTTATTTGGTACCGTCCATAGAACTTACTGGTAGTACAGTTATTGAAACACCAGTGCTTTCCCAAAAATCATTGCAGTGTAATCGTTTGCCTCAAAATTCAGTCTGGGAATAATGTTATATCTAATGGAGTTATAGAGTTTCCCTGCTTCGTATTCTCGAGCACTAAGAATCTTATGTAATGCATCTTGTCGGACAGCAAGTCGACCATCAGTCATCATGGCGAGAAGAAATTTTCTAGGAGTGCAAAGAATGCATTCGTCTGAATGGATGAACGGATTACAGCCTGGTATTCCCTTGGTAAGTATCTAGACCTTGAATGGCCTCAAAGACGTGAGAGGACCATCAGCAATGGAAGACTATGTTCTGATACGGCATTGCATAACCACACAGACTCTAAGTATGAATGTCGCAATTTCTATTAATTTCTTGGTATTTTTTTATTGCAATATACAATGTTAAAATTCTTTTTGCACTAGTCAACCAGCTAGCTTTGTTTAGTTTGCCAGGGAACATAGAAACAAGCTCTTCCGGGCATGCTCTGGAGTCAATGGCTTGAGATATCTGGAACAAGTATCTTAGGTCCTTACTGCGTTTTCTGTGCTCTTCTGGACTATGATGAGGTAAGTCACATTTTATTGGTTTGAATAGCAACACTGAAAGCTTTTCACAGTTAGATAGTTTTGAAACTATGGGATGTGTGTAAGAATAGGGGCTTGAATAAGCGCCGTGAATATGCATGAAGAGAGCTCGGAACAGCAGTTCATTAAAATGCAAGACACAAATAGCCCATTGCATTTGTTTTCCTGTTAGTTCCTCTAATTTTCGAAGAACAACTCCATTCCAAGCATGTTAGTGTATGTTCCATCACACCAAAGAACCTCAACTTTATCAAAGCCAACTCTGAGTTGGTTCATGATGTATTCGAAAATAGCTGTGGTCTCGTCATGTGCAGAGCCAGAGGATGGTGTCACGTGGCCAACGTATTGAGAGTTACGTTCAGCCACAAGTGATGAGTGCTCTTCTCTAACGATGCCTGTATATGTTTTAGTGTCACCCCTTGTATCATCAAAGTATATGATTTTAATGGGATCATCATTTCTAGAACTTTCTTTTAAATTCCGAGCAAGTTTAAGTTTTGCAGGTCTTATTTTTTTCCTGTCTACAGTTAAAGCAGATGTTATGTCGCTAGATTTTTTAGAAGTTATAATTCCAGCCTTTGAAGCTGCCTGAAGCACAGTTGTTATATGTGCCGCAGCTCTCTCGCTTACATTGCATCTCTGAGCAATGATAACAGTTTCAGTCAAATGTACCAAAGTCGTTCCCAAAGTAATGCTTTTATATATATATATATATATATATATATATATATATATATATATATATATATATATATATATATATATATATATATGGAAACTAATGGAGATACATAACTAACAACAGCACAAGCTAAACAGAGCAATATTTAAGCTACAGACTCATTTTTTCACATAGTTCTCACCATTTGTTATGCACTTTTGCCAACGATGAACCAGAGCCTGCATGTCGCGCTTGTAAAAATCGGCATTCCATGGACGACTGTCTTCTGGATTTCGGCTCGTAGTGATAACACCACGTATCATCTCCAGTAACGATGCTATCCAAAATATTGTCACGTTCATCTTCATATTGGTCCAGCAGGTCCCGAAGGAAAAGGCAAGGACGAAAAAAGTTGTAGAAACGCTTAATTACTGAATTTACCCTCTTTTCCGGCCCCCAGAGAAGGCACATCTATACCCCCCAAGCGCATATAACTGGCATTTTGAGACTGGAATGTCAGTTTTCATAGCATCTGGCATGTACAAACCCAAAAATATGTTTACTTTAACATAACAAAAAAATTAACAATTTTGATACTTTTTGCAATTTTCAGTGAAATTTTGAAACTTTGATGCAATAGTTCTCACAGAAGGTATTATCTGATTTGAAAAAAAATCTATACCTGAAATGTCCATGTGGATTGGCCACTTTTGCCAGGTATTACATTTCGTTCCGAAGAAAAAAGTGGCAAAACGACCCACCCTAGTATAGTATTATTATACAACGTGACATAGTACGTAATTTGCAGTCAGCTACGAAGATAAGGGGCATATATAGGTTAGGGTGATCCACAATAATTTTAGGATGCCGAAAATTACTTCTTAAAATTTTCACAATTTCGCCAGCTCTCCAGTTCATTGCTAGTTGTTGGGTTGCTTCGCATTCCATTTTCCAGAATTGTTTTGTTCGATCACTATGTTGATATAAAACAGAAATAATAATTAAAAAGTAAACAGTGTAAAATGGATGGGTATACTAAAATATAATTATTTACTGATAGTGATTACTAATGCATTATTGAGAATATATTTCATAACATAAAAATAAGACTAACAAATTATCAAAATTAAGTTTCTTGTATAAGCTTATCGTGATAGTATCGAGACACGTCTGTAATAAACTCATTTTAACAAAATATGCAACATAAAATGATTATATGTACTTATTCTAAAGACTTCTGACTAAAACTCTTTAGAATCAGTTATCAAAAACAATTTGTCTGCTTTTGGAAACAGAGAATTTTATACTAACAAATTACTATTGAATAATTTATTTGTTTTAAAGATGGTTTATATACAAACAGGACAGAGAACTAAATATCTGATTATAATGACCTCAGCAAACGCGAATTTAAATTTCAAACCGAGAGTTTTTGTTTTCGTATTGGTTTTTACCATTACATGTTTCAGTATAAGAATACTACTGAGATGAAATATTTTCATTTGTTTGTTTGTTCAAGTTTAGCATCCCTTTTCAGAATTGAGACAATACAAGAGGTAGACCACCTAAATTTTAAAGTAGAACTCGAACCACCATAATACGTTCAATGTTTTCCCACTCAAGACCATTTGCACCACATGACCACGCGCTAGCCTTTAGACCAGCGGGAAGGACTTGAAGTCTTTTCTTGGGATTATGAAATTATATGTAAGAAAAATTTCTCACGTCTTAGTACCTTTCTTGTTCTATGCTAATCAATACTGAAACAGTAGGTGGTAGTAAGTGTCTATTACTTTCGGTTGCAATAGAATAATTAACTTAGAGATGGAAACTACTGTTTGTGAGACAGAATCCATATTAAAAACTGCTTCCTGTTATTGGTTTTTTCACTATGAAACTGGAAATGGTAATTTCACACCACTTTCGGTTTACATAGAGGGATAAAGATAGAGATGACGATCTTCGAATGCTAGATTCATATCCAAAAACTATATCTCGCTATATCTTACCATAGTTGCTCTATGGTGATCACTATTGAAATTAGAAGTGCTAGTTAATTTCTACAAGTGTCACAAACTTGGAGATGGTCTAACTTAAGGTACTGAATTCATGCTTCCCGCTAACTATTACCACGCTTGCTGTATCGTTACCAATATTGAAACCGAAATTTCTAATACATTTCTCCCATTTTCCGTTTTATAAAAAAAAAGAAAAAATAAGAAAAAATAAAAATAAAAAAGAGAGTTTTGTTTTGCAGTGTGAAACTACGGTAGACTTCCAATCTAAGCGAATTGAATATTCAAAACTTAAAGTAGTACATCTAAAACTGCTGGTTGCATAAGATCGAAGATAGAACATGTTCCTCTGATGTTGAATCCGTTTGAAAAGGCAATTAACTAGCGTAATTATCACCAAAGATTATTATGAGAAAACACTGGGAGAAAAAAATATAAAAGCTTTTACTCCAGAAAAATCATTAAATAAGACTTCATTCTCCTGAAAGCAAACCAAATACCGTTTGAAAATTATCTTTAATGTATTTTAGACACAGAAGAGAGCTGAACTCCCTACGCTTAATTGAGTAATAAAATGCGGATCGTGACCTAGAAATGTAAGACAAAGAACTGTATTTAAACGTGGTATTTCTAGGTCATGGAGAGAGTTTTTCTGCGTACAGGAGAAGATACTGTTGGTTTGCCGGCGAGTATTTGGTTAGCAAGAACTAAGGATCCACTCTCCGTGGGACAGAATGTGATTCTGCTAGAGTTTACTCCTCATCATGCCGAGATGGGAAGAGACTAACTTGCTATTTGAGAGGGCTGAGCAACCAAGTTTTGAAGCAGAAGCCCAGATCAAGGAGAATATCATTTGTTTCTAATACAGAGAAAGATGAGGTTGCAGTGACGCGAAATAGCCGCAACTACCATAGACTTACACATTGGACGTCCTAGAATCGAGACAAGTGGGGATCATCAAATATAACGGCCACAATACACCTCCATAGAGGTCTTGTGTTCAATGTTGTTTGTCCAAGCCACACAAATATAAAGGTAACCAAGAAATTCCTGTCGCTTTTTGTCGAGGCCTGTGTTCAATTGGTCCTCACAACGTGACTTGAATGGAATGGAGATAAGACAAATGTCAGTTGTTGGTGTGGGTATATCCAAAATACTAGCTGGTTGTGGAAGTTCAGTTACACCGTGAACTTGGGTGAGGATAGAATGAACATGAGACCTTCACAGACCATCATAAGGGCGTGTGTGCTCTACTAGTTCAAACTGGGTTCAAACATCGCTGCAAATGAGCGAAAGATATGTCAGGTGTTTGATGAGGGCATCGTGATACGCGGACAGTGCAGTGGTGGTTTAACAAGTTTAAGAACTCTGACGAAACACTCGAAGATGCACCGAGTGTTACGTGCAGGAAGATCCACACATGTACATATTGAAGTTCTTCATTCTGTAATTGAGGCGAACAGTGACCACACATGTGAGGAATTGGCACAACAATTCAATGTGAGTGGAGAAACAACTCCGCAGCACCTCCATTATCTTGGAAAGCTCTACAAGTTGAGTACATGGGTACCACATGATTTGACTCCGAGCCGGAAGGAAATGCGAGCAGACACCTGCGTTTCTTTGCTGTCTCGTCTGAGAGATGAGGAATTTCTGTACAGGTGTTGATATGTGGAGAGTGCCGTCATCATTGGTTAGCATCCATGAACCGGTTCCAAAACAGAACCCACCCAGAATGCTGCACCAGAAGAAGGTCCTTCTGTGTGTTTGGTAGACTGAGCGTGGTATCATGAATCGGGAAGTGCTACTAGCTTTTAAGAGCATAAATGCAACTTTGTACTGTCAGCAGTTGAGCCGTGTTCAAGAAGCAATCAAAAGTCTGGAGCCAGCACTTCTGAATTGCAAGGGGCCCCTTCTGTTACAGGACAAAGCTAAGCTCCAAGTGGACAGGATGACACGGGACAACATTCTACACTTTGGATGGGAAACACTATTGCATCCGATATACTCCCCCTATATTGCACCGTCGGATTATTACTTGTTCCATTCCTTGGACAATCACCTTAGACGACGCCATTTCAAATCTCTAGTAGCCGTGCATTTAGCACTTGATACATTCTTAGCTTCACAGCCCACCAAGTTTTATCCCGTTAGAATTCATGGTCTTCCAGAACACTGACATAATATCGTCGATGCTGATGGGGGACTATGTTTGATCTCCAGGTACGTCTTAGATGACATATCGATGTTCGAAGGTGGTGAGTGAAAAGCGACAAAACTTTCTTGGTTACCTTTATACACGTGAATTGGACTTTAGGCTGTACTTCGCTTGAAGAATATCTTGAAGAATTCGCTTGAAGAGTTTAGTATAGTCAAACTGTAACCCAAATAAGATGGATATAGCTTTCAAATTTCCACATATCTGCCAAGAATAATCGTCGTACTTGATAGCGGATAATAAGAGCTTCCTATTATCATAGTTTGCCTTCAAACCAACTGCATGGGCTAAATGAATGGATGGGTATATATTTCCATTATGAAGTTACATTCGTTTTAAAAATTGTCTTCGAGAAGTCTTTGAATAAACGTCAGTCGTCAGATTTATGCTCAATACACAGTGACTGGAACAAATTCTCAATATCGTTTCAGAAAATTAGGTCCCTCTCTTTAGAAAACAAATGCTCGAATTCCTTTTGGAATTGTTGGTAAAAACTTACCTTGGTGTCACCTTTTATCCTTTCAATCTTCGGGCGAGTAATTCTGAATTGTTTTTACTTAAACCAAGATCCCGAACCAAAATCATTTAAATCCTCCTGTGTAATAAAGTGAGGCTCATTTATAGCATCATCTTCCTTAAAATCTCAATCATTCTGCAATTCATTCTGAACATCAGGAAATTCCTCAGTCGTTGTTATGTCATCTGGTAAAGTTGTTATGTGAAGTCATGGTCCATGAAGCACGGGTAGAATTGCTGAATGTAGAGATGGTTATTTGACAGCGGATCTAGACTTCGAACTTATTCGAGATGTACAAAGTGAGACAAAAATGTTAACATTAAATGAGTATTGTTTTTTGTTTTTATTGTGCAGAGTAAACCATGGCGTAACAATATTCCACTGAGGAAAGAAGGACAATAGTTGTCTCGATGGAGGTTTTTGAGTCTCCTAACATTGTACAAGAAATATTCACGGCCTAGACCGGACGGGATGCACCTTCGCGCCTGACAATTGGTAGGATCTAGGAGAAGTTTGTAAGGGCAGCTCCTTCAAGACGATTGCAAGGAAAACAGTGAGCAAATTTGGAGTGATTCGACCCTTAGATTTTGAAGACGAGACAGTCGGGGGAGAGAAGTACGTTGCAATGCCAGCTACTCATTATCAGCGAACTCAGTAGTAATTAGACATCGTGAGAAAGCAAAGAGGGGCGCCCCTCGGAACTCACGGACTTCGAACATGGTCAGGTGATTGGGTGTAATTTGTGTCAGAAGCCTGTACGCGAGATTTCCACACTCCTAAACATCCCTAGGTCCACTGTGTCTGATGTGATAGTGAAGTGGAAACGTGAAGGGACACGTACAGCACAAAAGTATACAGTCCGACCTCGTATGTTGGCTGACAGAGAACGCCGACAGTTCAAGAGGGTCGTAAAGTGTAATAAGCAGACATCTATCCAGACAATCACACGGGAATTCCAAACTGTATCAGAACCCACTCCAAGTACTATGACAGGCGCGAGGTGAGAAAACTTGGATTTCATGGTCGAGCGGCTGCTCATAAGCCACACATCACGCAGGAAAATGCCAAACGACGCCTCGCTTGGTGTGAGGAGCATAAACATTGGACGATTGAACAGTGGAAAAACGTTATGTAGTGTGACGAATCACGGTACACAAAGAGGCGATCCGATGGCAGGGTGTGGGTATGGCAAATGCCCGGTGAACGTTATCTGTCAGCGTGTGCAGTGTCAACAGATGGTGGTGTTATGGTGTGGTCGTGATTTTCTTGGAGGCGGCTTGCGCCCCTTGTTTTTTTTTTTTTTTTTTTTTGTGGCACTCTCACAGCGCAGGCCTACATTGATGTTTTAAGCATCTTCTTGCTTCCCACTGGTGAAGAGCAATTCGGAGATGGTGATTGAATCTTTCAACACGATCGAGCACCTGTTCATACTGCACGGCCTGTGTTGCAGTGGTTACACGACCATAGCATACCTGTAATGGACTGGCCTGCACAAAGTCCCGACCTGAATCATATAAAACACGTTTGGGATGTTTTGGAACGACGACTTCGTACCAGGCCTCACCGACCTACATCGATACCTCTCCCCAGTTCAGCACTCGGTGAAGAATGGGCTGCCATTCCCCAAGAAACCTTCCAGTATCTGATTGAAAGTATGCCTGCGAGAGTGGAAGATGTCATCAAGGCTAAGGGTGGGCCAACACTGTATTGAATTCCAGCAGTATTGATGGAGGGAGCCACGAATTTGTAAGTCATTTTCAGCCAGGTCTCCGGATACTTTTGATCACATAGTGTATATATATATATATATATATATATATATATATATATATATATATATATATATATATATACACGACCATTTTGTAAAGGAAAATAGTTAACTCAAAATTTAAAAATCCACCAGTGTTCATTTGCTTTTATTAATTAGACTTTTTATGTGAATAAACAAATGAAAGCAAATACATAATTAATTGTAACATTTGTCAGTCATGGTATAATTAATTTCAGAAGCTTTTTGTTCTTTTTATTAATCTTTTTATTAACATATTACAATATGCAATTAATTGCTGTTTGTCTAATTGTATTGCCTGGACTGAATCTAAGATTGCAAGCCTTCTACGCCTTGCTGGACTCCTTGTTGTACAGTCTGGAGCGCATCTTGAATTTTCTGTTGGCCACTCTGAATTAATTGTTGTATTTGTGATTGCCAGTCTTGGATTTGTTGTTGTCCATTCTGAATTCCTTGCTGAATCGAATTCTGCCAATCACTTACTAATTGCTGAACTTGTTGCTGCCAGTTTTGAAGTTCACCTTGAGCTTGCTGTTGCATACTCTGAACTTCTTGCTGAATTGTGTTCTGCCAATCATTTATTACTTGCTGAGCTTGTTCTTCCAAGTTTTGAATAGCATTCTCAAGTTTATCTAGCTCATTTCCACTTCCTGGGATTATGTCCTTCTGCCAATCACTTAGTACCTGTTGAGCTTGTAGTTTCAAATTTTGAATGGCAATTTGAAGTTTCTGTTGGTCATTTAGAACTCCTTGCTCGATCGTGTTCTGCCCATCATCTAGTACTTGCTGAGCTTGCTGTTGCAAGTTTTGAATATCATCTTGAGCTCTCTGTTGGCCAGTTTGAATTTCTTGTTGAACTTGTGACTGCAAGTTATTCCAACCTTGTTGAATACTGGGTACCACGTTTTGAGCAGCATTCTGAATTTGTTGTGGCCAGGTTTGAATCTGGTCTAGCAAGCCACGCTGATCTCTCTGATGGGTGGATCCAGTTCTTCCAACACCACATACCTACAATAAACATGCAAATTGTTAATATATATGATATAATCACCATGAACAGAAAAATAAAACACAAAACAAAGATTTATACGTTATTTTGCTAGCGACCGGTAAAAAAGTAAAATATTAAGAATTGCAGTGATTAATGTCAGTAGAAACACCAGAGCAACATAATATAATTTTGCTAATAAAACTGCAACTGATCCGAGTGGCATACAAATTTTAACATTATACAAAATGCTTTGGTAACTTGGAGTTTTATTAGCAATCTTGGATTTTCCAAAGCTACAATGAATAATTTACAAATATTATAATTTTCTCAACTTAAAGAATGCAGGTTATATAGTTAATGAATACTCGCTGTCAAAACGAAACAAAGATTCTCCAGTTTTAGCGGGTAAAATATCATTTGAAGAGTCTTATTTCTTTTTATTTTTTTTTTAGGATTCAACTTTATAGTTTTATCACTTGTTAAATCCTTAGCATTTCTCTAAGAAACTTCATTTTTTATCCGATGAATTTCCAACTAGACTACTCTTATCTCACTACAGGATTTAGCTGGTCATATTTCTTAGGGAGAGCAGAAATGAATTCGGTAGTGAGTGATCAATGACGGAGATATCAAGGAACATCACAAAATGCTTATTTACTTATTATGTATGGCATCTGTATCAGAACTGTAGCTCCTTTGACAAAGGACATAATACTTTGAAAACAATATGGTACACAAATCTAAGATCAGGAACACCTTATTAGGTTAGTTGTCTATAAGGACCTTCAAATAAAAGGATAGTTTTGTACTACGTTTATAGTGAAGAAACACCATGAATTTTTCGAGATCACATTTTTCACTCATTCTACGTAGGTCTGATTTCTTATGATTCGCCAGATATGATAGTGAGAAACGAAATTACTGAGCCCAAAGTACAGGTATTTACAAAAGAAAGCTTTCGACTAAATAATAGAACATATGTAATTTGATTAATCAAAACCGTAAAGTCTTATAGTGCAAGTTGCATTGCAATGTATTGTGTTTCTTGTTAACCATTAAAACTGAAATATTCATTCATTTATAACGGTACATTTGAACATTATTGTTATAAAAAATAACGGTCTACACTTAAAAAGAACTCCTGACTAAACTCCTGACGTGCTGATCAACGCGTATGACAAAAATTTGAAAAAAAAAAAATAACACAGTATAGGAGTTGTGGCATAAGATACAACTAAACATAAATTTGCAATTATTGATTTATTGTAGGTCGTATAAGCTTCTTGAGTCCGACTCTAACTTAGGAAGCTTCAGGCAATTTCTGACTTCTCTTATCATATAGTGCATTTCAAAATATGACATCTTCAGTACCTAGAGATATTCCTAATATTTACCTAATATTTCCTTAATACTATATGTACGCACTAGAAAACGAAAATAAGCTCTCAAATATGGATTACTTGATATATTGCAATTTTCTTCCCAATAAGAGGTAGTTACTTCTAGGTGAATATACGTAACGAGGACTTCATGTTTTGACATTAACTATACAGGGTGTCCCATAAGTCCGTTTACATAGCCTTACTCGGTAACTATTGAAGATACGAAAACATGATAAGAGAGCAATGTTGTTGTTAAGTATGTTTTTTTCAATCTAAAATGTTGGAATTTTCGGAATTGGAACAATCGTTTAGGCTCTACACAGGTATAGCGCCGAATGCTAAAGAAAAATGCAACGTTGCCACGCCTTTGTTGAACAACAACGAAGGTAACTGCACGTGGTTTGAAGTATCCTAAATCAAGGAGAATAGAACGGACGGCCACAATGAAGGATATAAAGAAGAATCACACCCAACGTTAATCCCAGCCAGTGGCGAGACACCATCACAAGGGGAGGGGCAAGTACGAAAAACACATTCAATTGAATTTATTCACGGCAAACTGGTATTAATTGCTCAACGAGATGGAACAGGAGGACAATTGAATAAAGTAGAAAGGGCCTAAGTGCATTGTTTGATTATTAACTTTGTTATACAAAAAATTGCAATTATTGTATTTCGTTTTTCATTTGATTCTGAAGAAACGGTTACACTGGCATCTGATTTTATGGTTTTTAATAACATGGTCCTCTGCAATAAAAATGCAAAGGAAAATACTGAAAAAACCTGTAATGTTAATTTAAACTTACAGTTATTACCACGACTAAGACCAAGACAAATCTAGACTCCATTGCTCTTCGTTGCTTGCAGATTCTTCAAGAAGACTGAAATGAGTGCCTATATATTTTGTGTTACATAGTAAGCTGCACGTTTCAAAGAATTACTGTATTATTACCTTCAAATATTTCAACCAAACAATAGAATTAAAAGCAGGTACATGACATTTTCTAACATACAAAAAAAAAAAAAAAAGAAGAATGAATAACCGTTGACTGATACAAAGAAAATATTTCTTTGTGATTGCAGATTTTGTAACGATTGCATTTCACTACATGTTATATGTCAGATGAAGAAAATATGCATACATAATTCAGCAATATGCTTTCTTCAAGCTCAGAAAAAAATTCTTTAACTTGTCACAGAACATTTTGTCTTGTCACATTTCTATTGTAAGGTTCCACGTGCTTTAACGCAATACTAGATGCAACCGTGTGTTTCTACACCACGTGCTAAAGGTAAACAACTCGCAGATAATATCCATGAAAAGGACATCGTCTACCATCGTCAACGGTCTTGAAATGACGCAGATCAACGAAGGTAGCCAATATTTTAGGATAAAAGAGGAGCGCACACCGCACAAGACATGAATCTCGTTCGGTGTATCAAAACACCATCTCTCTAAGACGGCTTGTAATGGAACATTAAAATTTACTGTAATTATATTTTTGATAGGAGGGTCCCAGAAATTTTTGCACCGACTGTACTTCCTATTTAGCAAAACTTTCTTTCGATCCATATAAGTTATTTAATTGTTCGTTATTTTATTCCAAGTTAACATGGAAGACGGTAAAAAAAAATTCTTTAGAAATCATATTTTGGGGATTCATATCTTTATTTAATATTAACTAATTATAAATCTCATATATGCATATTTTAAATGGACGATTACAAATCTCACGGTGTCAGTGCTATTCGGAAATATAGGCCCACCATTGAATGGAAATATTAGAATAATTAACCAATCTAAATTTTGGCACAATATTTTAGATTCTCCTCACCCCTCTTTTGGTACCAATGTCCATCTAAAGATCCGGTTCAATCCAGATTTTACCATTTTTTATTCGTTTTAAATACTCCACCGCCAAAAAAGCTTCACTTTGATTGGTGCAGTTACCCACGCTACATATTAAGGCGCGATCATCTTCACTCTACATCGACGACCGAAAAAAAAAGAAAACTGTGTGTTTGATCGGCTAGCAGATTTGAAGGAATTTTGACAGCATAGCCGAGTAAAACAGGTAAATTGTATATCCAGGTCAAAACTACACTACCCGGAAGCACAGGAGCTAAAATTTAGAAAATATAAATAGGGAAAACAGACTAAAATTTCAGTGAAATGTAGCCGGATACACACGACGCCATGCTGGACGTAAACAATTAGTGTGGAGAGGTTCGACATTAAGTGCATTTAATTTGGTGTGATAAACTCTTCATTTGCTTTGATTCAGAAATTTCAGTACAGTGATTATCCTTTTCACCTCTCCCAATATCATATACAGTCAAGACCTGTCCGTGTAGTAACTTATTAATATAGATAGTAAGTGATTTTTCTTACTAACCCACATGGCGGTATTTTGAGTTTCGCAATCTTTCTAACATTACAATGATCGCTTAGGTTAACTTTAAGGGCTCCTGTTTTCATCCCGAATTGGGATAGCTTCCAGTAGGGATGGGTTAAATATTTAATTATCTAGGTTTCCTTCCCTTTTAGGGAGGGGAACCTCTAAATTAATAGCTTTAGTATGTCCCCCTGGGACACGTTTTGACCAGTATCTGACAGAATATTATGAGTTAATCAGGATCAATTGGTTCAGTTTTCACTGTCCATTTCCTTCCTCTACATCAACTAGAGCCGATTTGAACAAAAATGGTAAACTCTGATGAGTTCTATGTGTGTTAAATAGATAATAAAATTAATGGTAGTGATGATTAGTATGTATTAGTATGTACTGTCTTGTAGTTTAAGTAGTATGTGTGTATTCGTAATGTAGTAAACATTTTCTTGTAGTAGTAATTGTGGTAGTGAGTGATTGGGAGCGTGAGATAATTAAATATGGACAGTGTGGTATTTACTATTCGATTTTCGTATTCCGTCATTAAATAAACTCATTATAATCCATATCTGAAAGTGAACGTAATATAGTACAATAATTCAGTGTACAAGGTCACATTTCGTGGTTTACAGTTCGATCAAATAGTTACTAGCGCCCTTGTGTCGAAATTCAGTACTATCAGTCGTGCATATTTTACCATTGAACCCAGTTAGTGATTTAGATTTCACAAAATTGACCTTTATTTTCGAACTAAAACCGAGTAAACATAATTTCCGGCCCATATGAACAGATAGTTTGATAATGTGATTAGACACTTCAATATTCTGAAAACTGCGACATTCTGTGTAATTCAGTAATGAAAATATTTACGTAAATAAACAATGCATAGATTCTTAACCGAAGTCAGCCAATGTGATGCTATTTCCGTTCTGAAATTACGATATTGACTTCTAAATTTTTCTTGTAGTTGCAGAATAATTTTCATTGTTGCTGTCAGAATGCTATCACATTCAGCAATATTATCGCGCATATTTTATTTTTTGTGAATATATCTATATAGAGATTTGTTTTAAAACAGCTGCGAAGTAAGATATAGGATGGTTTGTGTGGCAAAGAAGTCTTGGGTTCGAGTAATGTTTCTTGCGTGTTGGTCGGGACGCGATTTATAGATTCTTAAAATATAGGATGAAATGAATGTATAATTCGGGCATAGATAGAAGAAACAGGGTGTCTAAAAAGAATACTGCGTTGTCAGAAATTAATAAATATATGGATAAAATGGTAATATAAGTGAGAAATAAATGTAGTGTAGTAAAAGAGAATAGATGATAGGACACCCGTATAGTGTATACATGGGCCCAGTGTATTTTAGCCATATGTTGATATATAGATGAAACGTAAATGTGTGGTGAGAATCGTTTCGAGTTCTGACCTCCACGCCGAGACATCACTCGACAAGGTAGGCGAGTTATATATCAGAATGTATTATTACTTCGTAGTTGAGTATGCCATAACAGTAGTATTTATTTATAACAATCTCGTCTGACAGCAGGGTAGGGATAGCATCATGTAATGGCTAACTAAATGTAATTGTTCATCGATCATGATACCAAATAGTTGGTGTTGGGCTGTTGTAAATTATGTTTACAGTCGGTTATGAAAGAGAAGATCCTATGACTCTGAGATTTTTTTTCTTCATATTACGCTACCATACAATGTTTGTAGACTGAATAGGACAGACGGGGCAAATCAAATTAATATCTAGGTCATTAGCGTACCCGGATGTCGACCCCTAGTCCCCTTAAGTATTTTCATTTCTTTTCTTAGTTTAATTAGATGAGGGAAATTCACGACGTCCCAGACTGTGGCATGTCTGCGCAGGGTAGCCATCGGTGATGTTTGGTAATTGAAATCACCGATCCAAAATTCAGTTTATTTAATACTTTTTTTTATTTTGGTAAATTACTAATTAGGGACATCTTAGCTATTTTTTCCCCTCTAATTTCATTACTATTCTGGATTCTTTTACTTTCCGAGAGGTCGGATGATTTTTTTTTCTTTTTGAAATTCTAAATTAACGCCTTCTCTAACCTTCCGGTGGATTTCCGGGATCTCCAAGGACTCAAACGGATACAGCGAGGAGGGGAATTTCCTTAAAGCTTTCGTCTTTCTGAAAATTTCCTTGCGGGCACAGACTAGTTGTGTGTTTGGAGATAACTTTTGAGTTTACGTATTTAAGTAAACCACCCCCTTTTGACATAAAAGAGAATATTTGGTTATAGTATGTTGTATACGCAAATTCGACCACTTATCTTTCGTAGTTGTAGTGTTCTGTCTTCTCTCTCCTACCTATTCTTTCTACTCCTTCTCTAAAGTTTTTTCTTATTTTCAACCTTCCCCCCCCCGATTATGAATGAATTAATGTATAATATATTATTTTTAACCGAAATGACCAGCTGAGACATCCTGAGACACGATTCGTTTGATGAAATAATTAGGGACTGGGTTTACATTATATTTGACCCATCGCCGAAGTGAGTAACAATTCGGTACACCGTAATTTCCACTTTCATTCCTTCACCATTGTCCGTCTGGGATTCTTTTTTGATCCAGTGGTCACTTTCCATTTATTTGATTTCCGTGAATGTTGTTGTAATATTGGGCCCAAAGTTGAGATAAAAGTTGTTTGGTTTATACATGTTCATGTATTTAAGAATGTGCTCTGTTCCGTGCCTGCCTCACAGTTTTTTTCTTTCTTTCTTTGATCTACTCTCCAATTGAATATGTGAAAATTTAAAATTAATAGACGCGCGGTATAAAGGAAAATAATATTTTATGATGATATGTCGGAAGTTATGTTTCTTTCTGTAATGTCGCAACCTTCTTGGACAAATTATTGTTGGGGTTAAGTAATTAAATGTGTGCGCGTGTATTAAATATATATATATAGAGAGAGAGACGTCGAAATGTAAATATGTATGAAATATAGAATATTAAAGTGAAATGTAAAATGTTAAATTTATAATATGGATATATGTAAGAGCACCGCATCTGCCCCATACGTTTATTGGTTGCCATGGGTTTTAAGTAATGTTTTCCGACGAATGGAATAATTTAGCCTAATTTTATTTTTAAGAATACCGCCGCGAACTTAAATAATTTTCTTTGTGCTGAATAAATGTAACTAGTGATCAGTAATGTAACCAGTTTCAATGGCATGCATTTCAAAAGAACGGCAGGTCTAAAACGTAATCCAATCCCTCAACAAATATTATCCTTTAGTGATCAACCAGAAATTTCTTTTTTGGAAAGTGTACCTAGAATTCCCCCTGTTTTCCAGTGTGTATCCTATGACTTTAGCAGTGTTTGCCACGATATAAATCACCATAATCCTCCCAACTATTGAAGATCTTCTCAAATATGAATACTATGAGTAAAAGTTATAAGTAATTCACGAATAAAGTGTTATGATGTGTCGCAGTGATGAATGACTAACTAGTAACCCGGAGTTATTAAATAATGAATTCAAAAATGGACTGAACCGAGAGGAGAATTCTCCTCTGACCAAATGTTTTTGGTGAAATCCCTAGATGGGTGGAATTTTCAGTATGCAAATACAGCTACAAACTGGTAGTCCGTGTATACTTGACAAATGGTTATTCTAAATCAATATATATGTGTATAAACATAAACTAAATTAAATCGAGCGAAATGTGTTGGACACTACCTTTAGTGCATTAACAGTGATCTCGAATGCTCGAGTTTGATATACGATACAGGACGTATAAGGATACTTTTTTTTTAATGTCTCGACATGAGATAGAGACTCATAAAGATTTTCATTATATATAAAAGTTTTTTTTTGCTTTCCTCTTTGTTCAATTTTTTAAAAATATAAATATGAATGTCTTCTTTGTTTATGTTGTGAAGTATAAATTTGATTTAGCATGCCTAAAACGTGGTATATGTAATTATATTAACTTTTTTTTCTTTCTTTCGTCGTTGTAATTAAATATATGAAGCTAAATTCCAAAAAATGACTTATGAAGGTATAACTTTATGTATTCCGTTGACACATAACTAAGAAATTGTTCTTTCAATAATTTTTTTTATTCTTTATTCTTTTCCTCCATTAATGTAATAAATATTATGTAAAATTGTAGCTAGATGATTTTCTTTAACGATATATACACTGTCCTGTGTGAGTGAGCGTGTGAATGTATGATAGAATTTAGTTTAAGTTATACTGTCTTGTCGTATTAACGTTTATAACATATGTGTCATGATTTAATGTGTGTGTTAAGGTAAATAACCGAGGTCATGAAGGACCGCTACTAACAAATTTAAAGTCGGCTCTAGGAGTGAAACCAAAAATAACAGGATGAGCCAGAAAACGACATTTTTTCTTTCAGAGAAATTGAAACTCCTATTGATGGAATATATACATATATTGAGTTGATAACTTTTTTTTCTTCAGCTAATTCATATGTGGGGTCGATCTCAGATTACGGAGTTCAGATACTGGATAGTTATCAATTATTGTTTGAGATTAAATTACAAAGAATTAAATTCCATTTTTCTCCACACCTGGACTGGGTTTGGGCAACCGATCGGAGCGGTTGATTGGATCCAGGTCGGGGTTGTATGTATGAACATGTGTCTCTTCCAAATCAATTCAAAATTGATTCTCCACTAATAGTATTTGGAATGATTTACCGGATAATATCCATTCGAATTCATTACTATATCTCCTAAATCATCCAGTAATCCATTCTCCTTTAAAATCCTCAATCTTCCCTTTTCCTTTTCTTTTCTTTTCTTCTTCTTCCTACTTCCTTCCCCTCCTTTTCCTTCTCACTCTTTCTTTTCTTATTTCTAACAAAAACTGAAAACGGGGTCGTGGCTGGGAGTAGTCGCTATCAGCACGGTCAATAAATTCGTTTCGATAAGTTTCTTCGGAAGTCCGATTTGGGATAATTAACTCTAAAATGAATATATACAGAGATACTAAGAATAATAATATAATTTATTCAAAATTTACTTTAGTAGAAAATATTTATAGTTTCAATTAGTAGTAGATATTTCATTATCACTCTTTTGCTAAGTTCAGGCGACTCCTCCTTCAACCACGATGTTAGTTATCACGCCCTCATTCGTTTTCAGAAGTGGCGACACGTGACAAGGATTTTTGTCATGGAAACGGTTGTTTCTATGACAACGGATCTTAGAAATGGCAAATAGTTTATTTTCGGTATTATAACGCGACTGATGACTCAAGACAGTCACTATGGAGACAATTGTTTTCCCTGGTAACAGATTTAAAATTATTTATTGAGCATTTATTGAGATCGAGCACATATGGAATTGGCCCAAAGAATGCAATTAATAGAAAAGTCATTGTGAAGTTAGACAATTATAGTCGTTCGGCTTTTCCGTTACCTTGGCTTCTCTCTGTAAAAAGGGGAAAAATGGAACGAACTACACAATTTTCTAAATTAAAAAAAATGCTGGAAGCTGGTTCAAGGAGGGAAAAAAATGGGAGCCCTTTAATTTATGAATAGTATCTGTAGAACAAGTCTATTTTGTTAGTTTGTAAGTGTTATATTGCATGTGTATTTGTACCGCATATGTCGTATGTAAAAAACTATGGCAACCAATAAGAAAGTAATCGTCACGCAAGACGAGGTTGAAGTTTCGTGTACACAATGTACACTAAATAATAAGGAGAAAAAGGCTCGCGTCCCTCGTAGATTAGTGAGGTGTCACGGGTGCGGGCTAAAATGGATTCATTTTACCTGTATCAATTTAGACGACTCAGTTGAGAATGAAAAAAAGATCCGTACTGGGGAGATAATCAAATATTGTGACGAATGTGAAGGGAAACTCTGCCAGTCTCGGGAAATAATGAATCCAACCTATTCTAAAGAAATTGAATACCCAGACTCAGAGGAGAAATGTGGGTATAGTACTCCGAAAGACCGAGGCCAAATGTCTCCATTAGAGATATCTGACCTCGATGATGATGAAAAGAATAGGGATCACATTGGTGATTCTCAAAGTAATTTGAATCGCGATCAGACAACAAACCCAAAGGATATTGCATCATCGGGCGGGTCTGATATGTTTGTCTTATTTCAGCAGTTCGCTGAACAAATAAATAAAAATATGACACAAATGAATCAAAATCTGATACGAGAAATGAGTGAAAAAATAGAAAAAATCCATGAAAAATGTGATGCCTCAAACCGAGAAACAGAAGCTCGCTTTGAGGTATTAACACACAAAATGGACAATATATGTGTAGACTTTGCTTCCTCAATAAACAAATTGAGGCAGCAAACGACTACAGAAATCGATCGGGTTAGATGCGAGGCTCAACAAACAGTAGAGCAGTAAAGTAGATTCAGAGTTAGGAAAGGTAAACACCAAATTTCAAGAAGTAGATCAAAAATTGGAATTACAGCAGGCTGAAATCAATGATTTGAAGTCTACTTTGTCTCATTTATCATTGGAAACCAAAATGGAAGTGACAAATCAAAAAATTACTGAAATTCAGGATGAAATAGCTAATATGCAAAAGGACATAGGGAGGCCGAGTCTTGAAAAATTAGATGTATCCTACCCTTTCCCCGGTAACGATTCTCCGAATACATTACCCGGGAGAACAATCACATTTAGTACTGAGAATGAAAATCAAGTGTCAGCTGATGCATGGGGTACTGCAATGCACTATCATCCGCATCAGTCAAGGTTAAAACCTTGGTTAGAAAGCCATAACATGCCTGCTCAGACGAGTGTTGTGACAACTACTGTCACTAGTGTTAATGCGCCCTCTTTACTGGGAGGTATACCGTCATATAGGTGTTGCCGGGAAGAGGGGAAGGGTGCCGTGCTGAGTCGTTGCTCACGAACGCGGTTGGTCCGAAGATGGAACCCCACATAGTCGACTCGACTAACAGAGTCCCCTTTAGTTACAGAGGTACATATAGCACTGCTACAACGTCGTCAGTGGCGAATCCGGTGACTACTCCGTTTATCCAAGATAATGCTTTCATTCCTTTAAAATACTCTTCTGCCGATAGTAGTATGAGTTCCAAAGTTTCGTTAAGGGATATCGAACGTTTCCCTACGTTTGACGGAAATATCACTAATGGATTACCTCGTGTCTTCCTACGAAGACTACAGCAGTGTCTGGAAATGTATCGGTTAACTGACAGAGAACGCTTACAGATAGTAGAGAAGCGTCTAGTTGCAGCTTCAGGCGCATGGTTTGCATCCGTCAAATATAGAATCAATACATACAGCGACTTTCTGATCCTTTTTAAAGAAGAATATTGTAATGAACATATCGAAAGGCTTCAGAAACGTAACCTCCAATCCTTAAGGTACGACCGAGCTAAGTATGGGTCCCTTCTGGACTATGCCTGGTAAATTATTGAATTATACTACCAAATTGCAGAAAACCCGTCACAAGCTGAACTCGTGGATATCATTATAAATGCTCTTCCACCGGATGAGTCGTGGGCTATAGCTTCCCATTTATGCCAAACTGTGCGAGAAGTGACTTCACGTTTAGCTGCCCTGTGTGGGAAAGAAACTGGCGGCCCACCAAAGAGGTATTTTGCCCGGCAAGCTAAAATCTTAAAACCTGCTAAGAATAAGGCAACGGCCAGCTGCCAAACAGATTTTCTGAGTTACACCCAGGCTGGATCTCGTTATCCAAGTGGGTGTGGCTTGGAAAACAACCAAAATTATGGTCGGCGTCGGTACCGTAACCGGCCTATGTTTAATAATCGCCGAGGTTATTGCCCCTATGACCGTACTGCTGGGGAATCGAATCCTAATAGGGACGATAACCGGAGGAACTTTAACGGGGCTTATTGGAGAAGAGAAAGTGGTAACGGCCAAGGCGGTAACAATAATAATAATAATAGACCTCAGAATCCGGCCCCTTCGCAAATACAGAATAATGGCGGAAATAGAATTCTAACCAATGAAGGGAGTGATAGTCGAGAAACTAGATCCTAATGTCATCAAATACGCCAGTCGGCGAGTGAAACCCTACGAGTTGACTCTTTCGATCTCTCAGCTGGAACTTCTGTCCGTTCTATTCCTATGCAAACACCATGAAAATATTTATAGTTTCAATTAGTAGTAGATATTTCATTATCACTCTTTTGCTAAGTTCAGGCGACTCCTCCTTCAACCACGATGTTAGTTATCACGCCCTCATTCGTTTTCAGCCTGGACATAAAGAGCTACCCTTCCTATTCGCTCTAAGATTCCTGGTCATTAAACTCCATTCTACCTCTAAGACGCTGAATTATTGAGAAACACCTAATCCCCAAATTCTCGAAGACCCACAGCCATTAAGAATTCCAACTCCCCGGTCACTGATAGGCACCTACCCAATACGCTCTAAATCGCATGGGAATTGGACTCCTTTGAACTTCACCAACAATCCTCCAAATAATTAGAGGAACTTGTACTTATTACTAATATTTTGGATTCAAGAGGAAAACGTTTATAATAAAAGGTTTTGGAAAAGCCCTAACTCCTCTTTACCATCATTTTTCTCTACCGTATTGTCTATATATTTTGGATGAAAAATTTTAATGGCTTGCGAATGTATACTATTGGGAAATTTATTATATTCGTATTTTAGTAATACCTGAGTTATATTGTAGCATTAATTCTACAAGATTAGACAGATATTGCAAACGCTACAAAACATACTCTGTACGTGTAATTAGTATCGCGCAGTGAAACTTGTAATATTGTTATGTTAGCACATTCGTCTGTCCATTCGTTACTCCCCGCCATAACTTATGATAGAATGCGATTTTTCGAATTACGTTTTTGCAATAGGCACCTAGATCAATCACGTCGGTTGAATGCCTTAATTTATTCAATCCGTTAAAAACTTAATGGAAAGCGGCGAATCAACGATTACTATCTAAAACTCATATTCCGCACATTTAAGCGAATTTTTAAATTCTGTTTCTTGCAGTAGATAGACAGAACTGTAGTCTCGGCTGTGTTCGTTAATGGAATTAATCTGTTAACGTATTAACGGATAACGACGATTTTAACCGAGGCTATCTAAGGCCCATATTCCATATTTGTAAGCCTTTCATCTATACTGTGTTTAGTATGTAACAGCTAGATCAATTGCCTAGAGTGAATTTGTTAGTGGAGTCGATTCGTTGATATATTAAGAAATAACATTGAAATTGATAGTAAATATATAGAGAACCCATAGCCAATGCACGTAACCAAGTTTTGAATTATGTTTTATGCATTATACAGTTTGAGTGATTAATTAATTCGAGTTTCTTAGCAGTGTCAAACTATTAACATCTTAAGCGGTGATGGTGGTTTATCGGTTGCTAACTATCGCCCATATTCCATAGAATGTTGTACAATGTGTAGCTAAATCGAAATATCTGGTCCGACTTTGCTAGTGAAGCAATTGCAGTAACATATTAATGGTTAAAGACTACATTGACAGTAGCAATCTATAGCCCATATTCCACGCATGCAAGATAATTCTTGAATTCGTTTCTGTAAAAGATTTTTAGAGGGTGTGTTTATTAATCAAGCCAATTCGTTAATAACTTAACACGTAAATGCTACTTTGACAGTGATTATCAATATTCTATACACACTTTTGGCATGATCTCTACTGTTTTCTTTTACCAGAGTGTATAATGTAATGTTACTATAACCGTCCAGTACTCCACACAGTAACTCTTTACGGAAACGAACATTTGAATTCTTTGCTCGCAACAAATTACTAGAGCGAACATCTCAGTTGAGTTTGTTAATGGAGTAAATCTGTTGACACCTTAAAGAATAACGGCCTTACGTTCGCCCATTTGTCTGCACCAGTTTTCTCAATCTCTTTTCTTGGCATTATTTGTAAATCCCGCACACTTCACGCCTTTTCCTTCCATGCCTGCTGGTCAAACATGGTGTTTGTCTGACCGCTTCTGAGATTTCAGATGCAGATTGAATTTCCATTTCTCCTTTAATCATTGTATTAGTATTACTATTAATATTTTATTAAGAGAAATAGTACACTGACTGTCAAATGTTAAGCACCTGGAAAAATGGCTCTTTGCTGATATATTTTCGCACACGTCAGCAAAGAAATTTTTAAAATTGCAATGATTTTGACGGTTAGAATGACCTGCAAGGCGCTTTAGTGGCTCACCACGAGGTCGTGTTATAAGGCCTGATAGGGTATATCAATGGCGTGTGCAACGTCAATGTGTTATTGACCACTTTGAAAGTACACGGAAAAGGCCAGGTGTTCGTGTGTTACAACTTTATCAATGCTTGAGACATTTCGAAGGGGGTCTTCTTGCGGCTCTGCATGTAGGCGACTGGTCGAGTCGTACAATATCCAGGAATATAGTGCATCCTGATTTGACATGGCCAGATGTTGGGCCAGATAGGAACGTTAGATAAACCAGACGCGTTCCCAAGTTCCAGTGGACTAAGTTTAATAACACCAAGAGACTATTCACGAATTCTGAAGCAAGCACATCGTAATCCTTTCACGTCTTCGATTGCCTTCCCGGTACAAGTAACAGATTCACTACAACTCCAAATGGAATCATTTATCATAGATTGGAGACCAACAGAAGCAGGACTACATATTTGCTGTCCCATTCGTGGGCTGCCATTTTCATAATAACACATACAGTTACGTTTGGAATGGTGCCATCTCCGAGGAGTATGTATTAGTAACCAGTATCATCGCATTTTCAACAAGGAATCTCGGTTCGATACCGTGTCAAATGCCCATCGTCTGTGAATATGCAGCACGAAGAGATGAATACGGGGGATCATGGTGTGGGGAGTTATAGCGTATGATTTCAGGTCAGGTCTGGTAGTGATTCTGGAGAGACTGATTACACAACGATATGTAACAGACATCCTAAGTCCTCATGGGTTGTCTCGAATGTAACAATAATATGGTACCATCTTTCAACCGGATAACGCTCGTATAGACATAGCTCGTTTCCCTATGTACTATGCGCATGATGTTGAGATACTTCGTTGGCCAGGAAGATTACTCAATCTATCACCAATAAATTATTATGGGACCAACTTGGACGTCAAATCCTCAGTGCAAATACCCAGAGCATCGAGGGCAAGTTACAAAAGCCCTTGGACAACGTTTCTCAATAAATGATACAAGAGCTGTATAACACTCTTTCCAGTCGAATATGAGATGTAGTGGCGGACA
The DNA here is from genome assembly GCF_964235325.1 of Thermobia domestica. Classification (NCBI taxonomy): domain Eukaryota; kingdom Metazoa; phylum Arthropoda; class Insecta; order Zygentoma; family Lepismatidae; genus Thermobia; species Thermobia domestica. Next base: position 66,291,006 of record NC_137463.1, on the reverse strand, counting down.
TAAGTGCTTGACCCGTTAATGGTGACTGCTTTCGAACCAAATGCAGAGTATGAGAATTAAGTCTGTCATATCTGTAGTTTGGTGTGGAGAAGAAACAAAATTGTGCACCAAAGGTTTAAGAACAACTCAAGTTATTAACATAAGTTATAAACTATGCCAAAGATTATTGACTTATATCATAATAAACGAAATACGAAAGACGTTCCTAAACGAAGAAAAATCACGCAGAAGCATTATAAGCGGGGGCAAAGAAACCTAACGTAATCACACTAAGTCAAGTCATTTACCGCTCAGTGTTCGTGGTTCAATGTCAAGGCGCTGGACCAGTATTCTGAAGATCCGTTGATCGGATCTACTGAGGGCAAGTATTTATTCTTCAAAGGACAGTTTTACGAATCTTGGCTGGTGTAGGACAAAGAGGGTACTGTAGGAAATATTTAAAAACAACTAGCTATATTGCATTTATGATGTTTATAAGATCCATATTTGTAAGATCCAATCTAAATAAGTACACAACAAACAGTGACGTACATGGTTATAGCACAAAAAAGACTAATTTATATCCACCAAACCATAGAACAGCAATATACGAACAGGGAGTGAACTATGCTGGCATTATGCTATACAATAAATCACCAAACAAATTAAAGGAAATCAAGTCTAATGTTGCATTCAAATGAACATTAAAAGACTACCTATCATCACATTGCTTCTATACAATAGATGAATATAATGAATTAAATAGTTACTAGTAAACAGTAATAGTAAATTTATAAAATATGTCCATTCATGTATAAGGGATAGTGTAATATTGATATAATGATATTTCATACTATTATAATGTATAAATGTGTGAATTCAGTTTAACAAATGTATTTGATATATGTACTGCTTCAATTAAGCATGACGAACCCCATGAACTAGTAGCAAATTATTTCCAAGTTTGTACAGAATGGAAGATAAATGAATGAGTGAATGCATAATAATAAAACTATGAATACGTTTAGCGCATTGTCTGATGTATTACAAGAACAGAAAACATGAAATAAAATCTATTGATTAATAGATGTACAATTTCACATCCAGAACTACTTCGAGATGATGAAGCATAAAGTGAATGAGACTCAAATAATTTGATAGAATTTGACAAGTCATAGCCAAAGCTTATCAACTGTAGTTAACTTATCAACTCCCGTATTTTTGGTATGAGAAGTAGTGGACCGGCTCCGTTATGAGTTTTTGAACGACAAGCGGGTACTTCGTTATGCTCACGTTCATGTTAGGATAAAGTAGATATTCTGTCAAAATTCTAATAGTGACTTATGCGATTTACATTATGGATAATGTAAATTCATATGTTACAAACACCGACAAACAATATTCAATATACTGTTTACTTGGAAAGCAAATGAAATATGAAATAACGCACTGTCTTGATACAATGATACATGATCAAAGTTTCTATTTATGCTAACGCTGACATTGTGGATAAGGATTTAGTCAAACTATTTATTATGATTATTTATATTTTGAGAGCGGGCTGAGTGGTTGAACGTTCACCATGGAACAAATGTTTGACTATTCTCATTTTAAACTCTGGAGGGGTTTAGTTTTCCAAAGAAAAATATTTTTTTCCTGAAAACGAGTGCACAATTACCTAGTGAATGCGGTACTTAGGTTACTTGCTACAAATGTGCTCTGCAACGGAAGTACAATCGTAATAACTATCATTAGCATATTTCTTAAATAAATTTAATTATTGCTTCTCATGAGATTTGAGTGTATTTAAGCAATAGAAATAGGAAAGAAAAATTTACACGGTCGGATTAATTCCAAAAATAAAATTAATGATGTATGATTTGTTATTTTTTGTATCTCTAGGCTGTCTGTCCAGTATAATATATCTAAGCTGGGGCTTGATTTTTAACTGTAAAATATATTTTTTTAAATCTTTTGTTTAACAAGCCTCATTCTGCGAAGGAGTTCCTTCGTGGCTAAGTGGAGAATGCATGAGTTTTTTGGCATGGCAGAAACGTGTTCAAATTTTGCCAGCAACTCATGTAGTTGTGATCCTACCTTAAACTGTAGGTACACATCTTACATAGTATTTCTACCGGAATGAACGGTAACATTAAGCCCAAAACCAAATTCTACTCCACAACGTAACCAAATAATACTTCATGGATTCGTACTGTGTTTTTAATGCACATTTCATATAATTATTAGTGCCATAGACTTCAATTGGCCGAGAAACATCAAACAACTAGGATACGGAGAGTGCATCAAATATTCAGAAAATGTATGACTAAACTCATTCAGGAAATCCTTGTTTCTAGCGTGAAGGAATCTGTGAAATGATCCTCTTTTTAATTTAATTTTTATTTTTCGCATGAGCCAAGGTAGAAATTTACTTTCACTGCTATAAATATTTAAATAACCATAACGTTATACTATAAGCATAACTATGCAAGCATAAGTTCACATTTAAGTGAGACCACGCGTAACTTAGAGTAAACTTAGAGCAAGATGGTCAAAGGTCCAGGCCCATAGTCAAGGGGAGCTCTTCCACCTAAAACTTTCAGTTTTAGTTAGTACGTATTTGTAACTGTAATATGAAAAATCAGACTCACTAAATATTACCTATGCACCCTTGTCTTAGTTTTACCAATAAAGTTGTAAAGACTTCTCCAACGTTGTCATCGTGAAAAAAATGCCTGTGGCTTGTTCGAACAAACAACGAAGAAGTGCTCCAAACTACTAGATATGTTGGTTAAATCTGCAGGTTGCAGTAAGTTTTTCTTTCATTTTTTAAATAAAAGACCAACTAGGTGGATTATGTTATCGGCAAAATTTAAGTTATAAAAGCAATAATGTGAAGGATGTCTTGAATAACTAGTAAATGATACGTAATTATCAGTCTCCCTCTTTATATATATATCGAAATACATAAAGTAAGTGCAAAAGCATCAAAAATATGTAATTTGTTTAATCATTTTTCATTGTTAACAAAGTAATCTACCTATATATGGGTATAACCTCTTTCATTAAGAGAAAAAATCATGCTACGCAAACATATTTCCGAAGAATCTTAATACATAAGAATATAACTTTTTTTGATTTTTAAAGTAGTTTGTCATACTTGCAATTTTCCACTAACTGGTGTCCGATGTCAAATATATTCGGGAGGAAAGTCAGAAATTTGGCGTCAAAATAAAAGAATTATTTTGAAAAATAATAATAAACTACTCTAATTAAAAATGACATTTCAACACTTTTAGATTTTCCACATAGCATAGACATTTTTATTACCACTAATTTCTCTGTTAGCACCCAGAACATCTCTATATGAGCCTTTATCCCTATGGCGTAGTGGTAGAGCGTTTGTCTCTGGTGTGTGGGATTCCTGGTTCGACTTCGGTCAAGTAAATTTATGGAGGAAAACATCACGTCGATGGGTTTTCTCGGGACACCCGGTTTCCTCCTACATTTTTATTCTACCGATTCTTTCATCATCAATTATTAATTATTCGTCTCCTTTAGACTAAAGGGCATAATTGCGGGACGGTAAACTGAAAGATTTCATTTCCTACATAAGACGTTGAATCAGAAGTACATAAATCCCCACAGCGAGTCAAACCTACATCTATCTATGTTAATTATATGCACATAAAATAGTTTTAAATCATGTTTGGATTTAGGGCCGTGGTGGCTCAGTGGTAGAAAGTTCACATCTGGTTCTTAGGATCCATGGTTCGATCTAGTCCCGAGTGATTTTCATGGTGAACAAACGCCGTGTGCGTGGGTTTCTTGGGGTTCTCCCGTTTCATCCCACTTTCTTTATTCCACCATTTTCATCGTTTTCTCATCTTCACTGTCACCTTTAGCCTAGCCGATATAATCGTGGAACGTAAAACTTAAAGATTTCATGTTACGACTTAGTGTCTCTGTACTAGTTTGTTTACGGTATGATAAATAATGAAAAGCACTGCTTTTGTGGTTTGCTTACTTGTTTCTTTCAGTTTCAATATATATAAACACAGATAAATTGATAATTGACTATAATTTATTTTTAATTTTAGAACAACTTCTACATGCTATTGTGTAATCTAAACTATTACCTTTAACATAATCCAACTTATCATATATTTTACTTCAAGTATCATTTTGCGTTGTTAAATTGATTTTGAGTTTAAGTTGTGTTCAGCAGCGAGGCTATATGAGATGTGACCTACTGATTGATGTGGAATCTGAGCCACGTGATTTCCTGCCGGGAATCGAATCTGGGTCTCCCGCGCCAAAGACGCGTACGCTAACCACTTAGCTATGAAAGAGGTCTCACTTTGCATTATGTGGTCTCAACTCACTCACTCACTATTTCTCCACGCGTGTCTTTCTACTATGCTCGGACAGATACAAAGAAATGTGTGTACTAACACTCCCGGTACCGGTCTTCTCTGCACTACGCATGGTGTCACAAGGAATGTGATGGAAAGAAACTAAATTCTGATCGTTACAGTTTCCTGCGTGCACTGCTCGTAGACTTCTATAGATTACCCTGTTACCAGTACGATGTCCGCCTTAAGGCGTCCCCTAGAAATATATTCAATAACAAAAATATAATAAATAATGCTGCCTTCTATAATTGAACATCAACCTAGTACAACACTTTTGTCTCTGAAGTCTCTTAATTTCAAAATAATGAAACTTCTATTGCAATAGATAACAAAACACTCCTTGGTCCAAAACTTGGTCTGGCGATCTTCCAATTTCTATTCATCGCCCTTCACGTGGCGCCCTATCAATGTCTGTACCACAGTCCTTTTCATAAAGCCATTCTAGCACTGATGTGAGGCGTTGTGTTACGTATGACATAGAGCTGGGTTGCACGATCAGCAAAGGTATTAATTAACTTTACTTTTCAAGGAGGAAGTTGAACTAGTGTTTATCTGATGAAACTTCGTTTTCTCACAGTTTCGCGATTAGTTCGTTATAGTGCAGCTTCTCTTTCCACTACAGATGCTATATGAGATGGCAGACTTAGAGTTTAAGGCGGAATTCGAACCACGTACTGTGTTCCAATATCAAGTGTGGCAGACTTAAGGTTTAAGGCGGAATTTGAACCACGTAATGTGTTCCAATATCAAGTGTATGCGATAGGAAATCAATTACTATGAATGCTGGTGTTTAGTGAATATCTGGTATGAGAGTGATGATAAGAGTACTGTTGTATTCCAGAAATTAAGTTAATCCATACTTTGTTCTATTTATAACCACCAATATTTATAATCTCCAACAGATAACCGGATGGTAGTCAAGATTGGATAAAAATTGTAATTGGATAAAAAATTCACACTAAGTCCCTCATTACATTATTTCGATTCTATTGCCTAGTAGTATAGAGTAAACCACTATTTTATCTTATATTGAGAAGCTACATTATTGACAAATATCTTGCCTGCTCTGGGAGATCTGGGTAGTTTAACAAGGTGAATGAGAAACTGTTTCTTGTTCTTGTGTTTTGTACTGAAGCACAGATATAAAATCGTCATCTCTTTAAAAATCTTCCTATTTCAAATTTTTTTTTAAATGCAGTTTTATTCATCGGCGAATTTGCATGAAACAAAATACATCTTCTTTGACAAAGCCGAAGTTTTAAATTCTTTCTACTACGGTTTTAAATTTTGCGTATACGCAAAGATAAGTACCCAAGCTCTTTGAAACATATTTGTATATTTTTCATTGTCTATCCATCGTCTGGCACAGAACACTAAACATTGATATGAGAAAATGTCTCTATAAGGGATATAAGAATGAAAGATGTAAAAAATATCTATTCAAAATTTCCATATTTCATAACTAAATAGCCAATAATTTTACATAAACATTATTATTTTAGGTTGAACAGAAGTCAAAAAACATTGAGGTTTTAAAGAATCGGCAAATTTTTGTAACTTGTTATTAGGTGACCTAAAAATGTGTTAGTTGTTCATATGTACAACTTCCGGAGAAAGTATGGAATATTTTGCTGTGATGTAGCACCAAAATAGGGCCTTTCGCGGCTGATTTCTGTAACAACAAGTACACGTACTTTATTAGAGTTTACACAGCCAGAAATATATGTGAATTATGTGCTAAGGACGAAACAGTTGGTTAAATGTGGTGCATAGCCTACTATTAATGCTTAGATATTTTTTCAGATAAAATATCAACATCCCACTGTTATTTTGTTGATTAACATACAAACACACACACACACACACAAATATATATATATGAGCTATTTTTGTAAAGGAAAATAATTGAAATTTCAACATCCATCAATGTTCATTTGCTTTTATTAATTAGACCTTTTATGTGAATAAAGTAATAAAGGCAAATACATAATTCATCGTAACATGTGTCAGTTAGCCATGAAGTAAGTTATTTTAGAAACAGCTTACAATATGTAGTTAACTGTTCTTAGTCTAATTTTATTGCTGGGGCTGAATCTCAGATTGCAAGCCTTCTACGCCTTGCTGGACTCCTTGTTGTGCATTCTGGAGCGCATCTTGAATTTTCTGTTGGCCGCTCTGAATCAATTGTTGAGCTTGTGATTGCCAGTCTTGAATTTGTTGTTGTCCATTCTGAATTCCTTGCTGAATCGAATTCTGCCAATCACTTACTAATTGCTGAATTTGTTGCTGCCAGTTTTGAAGTTCACCTTGAGCTTGCTGTTGCACACTCTGAACTTCTTGCTGAATCGTGTTCTGCCAATCACTTATTACTTGCTGAGCTTGTTGTTGCCAGTTTTGAATATCCGCTTGAATTTCCTGTTGGCCATTTTCAACTCCTTGCTGGATCGCATTCTGCCAATCACCTAGTAACTGCTGTGCTTGTTGTTGTAAGCTTTGAATATCATCTTGAATTGTCTGTTGGCCACTTTGAATTCCTTGCTGAACTTGAGACTGCAAGTCATTCCATCCTTGTTGAATACTGGGTACCACGTTTTCAGCAGCACTCTGAATTTGTTGTGGCCAGGTTTGAATCTGGTCTAGTAAGCCACGCTGATGTCTAGCTCTTCCAACACCGAAGACCTATAACAAACATTCAAATATTTAAGTATTGCATAATCACCATAAAAAAATTAAAACACAGAACAAATATATACATATACTCTATTTTTTCTAGCTAAGGGAACATGGGCGATATAGTAAGAATTGTAATAATTAATGTCAGGAGCAACAAGAGCTTATTCTATTCTATAGGTGTATCAGGGTAACCTACTATTTGATTCTCAACTTGCAAGATTGTAGAATTAACAGGATATTCGCAAGTCAAAACCAACGAAAGTTTCCCAAGCTTTAGCTGATGAGATAGAATTGGAAGAGTCTCCGCTATTATTATTATTATTATTATTATTATTATTATTATTATTATTATTATTATTATTATTATTATTATTATTATAGGATTAGCTTTTATAGCCTTTTCATTTTTTGTATCCTTTCTCTCAGGAACTTCTGAATTAACGGTTTATCGGATAAAAGTTTTTTTTTCGTCTGAATTACTCTTATATCTTCTTAGAGATGCCAAAAATTAAAATGGCACTTCGTGTATCATGACAAGAGCATCAAGGAACACTAGAAATATTTGTTTACTTATTATTTATGTGATCTGTATCAGAGCTTCTTTGATAAAGATACTACTTTGAAAATAGTATGGTACTCTAGGAAGACGTTATTCCATTAGGAGTCTACATGGATCTCGTATTGAGAAAAGGATTGTTTTGAACAACGCTTATACTGAAAGAGTTGAATGACTTTTTCTAGACCACTTTTTTTCTTTCGTCCTACTATGGTTTCATTTTTTTTAACGCCGAACATAATAGTGAGAGATAAAAATGCTGAGCCCAAAGCATATGTATCTATTAATACAAAAGAAATCTCACAAAAATATAATACTATATATGTAGTTTGTATAATCAAAACCGCAAAATCGCAAAATTGTATAATCAAAATCAAAATTTTCTTATCTTGCATTGCGTTGCCTTGCAAAGTATTTTGTTACTTATTAAACATTAAAATTAGGATGTTCATTTCTTTATACATTTCGACATTATTATATTATAGAAATTAGGGGTGAGATCAATTTCTATACTTACAAGAACTACTGACTCAATGACTGACATACTGATCAATGCCTGTGACAAAAATTAGGAGGATTAATACAACATAGGATTTGCGGAGTATAATAACACTAAGGAAGAAATTTTGGAATTTCTACTTTGAAATGTATAAGGAATTGGAAGGATGCAATTACATGTTATATTATATACAATTACGTTATATATTACTAATAAGGGACGAACTAGAGGTTGAAGTTGTAATTATTACAACAAGAAACCTATATCACGGAATTTCGTAAATTTAAAGACATGAGGTTTTAAATTTTTATCTTTCATTTAAAACAAACAAACATTTGTTTCATATTCTTTCTTTAGGTGTTTAAACTGAATGAAAGAAAAATAATTGAAATGGTTGATTGAGATGCCCATATGACGCGTTCGAATTTCATGCGTGACATTTAGTTCAGTAGACTTATATATGAAAGCCCCTGGCAAAATGATTTGCTGGTACACAATAAAAGCCTATATTTTATTGAGTTTTTGTACCTAACTTATCACCTCCGAAAAAGATACACCTTTTTATATATATCGCACTTAACGTTGGTGGTATCTATCAACCTACATCTACTCCCATTTGAATATTTTTCATAACGCAATAAGAGAATAGTTCAGTTTGAAATTATTGAAATGTGAAGATGTCAATGAGGATGTTCAATGCTTCTACGAAGAATCATATCGTTTTACACAAAAATGAGTAAAATATACTAAATCTATATATTAATAGCGGTATCTGTGAACAAGAAAACTTCAGATCCAAATTGAAAGTGACTATGTTTGTGACCTTTAATCTCTTAAACCACACAACCGATCTCAATCCAGTCTTGGCCCAGAAGCAATTCTATCCCGGGAGTGTTTTTAGTTATTTAATTTGGCGCTAGAACTTAGGGGAGGGGGAGGGGAGGGGAATTATAAAAAATAAATAGAACTTAATATTTCTTGAACCAAACGACCAATCTCGATCAGATTTTCAACATAGATGAAGTTTGAACCTGGGAAGATTTTTGGTATTTCATTTTAAAAATAGGACTTAGGGAAGGGGAACAGAGGAGGGTAAATATATGAAAATGAATAAAACTTAATAATTCTTAAATCACCCGACAGATCTCGATCAAATTTTCAACATAGATAAGTTTCGCAACTGGGATGTTTTCATCTTTTTACTTTGACTGCACAAAGTAGGGATTGGGAAGGGGGGACATATGTAAAAAAAATTAAAAATAAAAGTGACTGTCTTTGGGATTTCAGTGGCCACATGCACCAGAATATTGAAACCAAAATACAATTTGCAGGTCGCCCCTGAACTGAGGTGAGGGGAAACCGATATCACAAATTTCAGGTATTGCAAAGTTTTTTTTTTAATTTCTTCCATAAGAAATACATTGTAAATAAAATCAAATGTTGTGGAAATATAAACAAAAACTAAAAATATAAAATAGATTTGCGGTTATAGGATGCAAGCACGTTTAAATTTAAAAAAGTAGAAACTCCAAAGTGGAAAACCTGTATAATAGAGCAACCGACTTCTGAGTAGTGTCACCTTATAACAATTTTAAAAATTTTGTGGCATTCTTTCTCATTGTAAATTTCGTTCTCGTTTTTGTTTTTGAACAGTCAACTTTTTTCATTCAGACAATTATAGTGTCCTGCCCTTGCGCAGGACGTTTGGGTGGGTTTGCTTGTTGAGCTTAACGTGGTAAATAACATTTCAAGAATTTTACATTTTGTGTCAATTTACACAGTTTCTCCAACGTTTTGTTTCAGTTAATAAAAAAACAGTTTAAACCCACTTGGCTAAAGGACTGTCTCATAATCTGACTCTATTATAACTAGTCGAAATTTTGTTTCCAAATATTCACTGACATAAATATTTTACCGTTATTGGGTAGCATATATACCAAATTCATGTTAGATAAGAAGTATAGTTTGAATAAATAAAATATAAATAATTATTCTAGTATTCGCTATAGACCTGAATAACACAGCCAACTAAAACAAATTAGTTATAAAGTTATACATTTTATAGTATTATAGTTTATAATTGTGAATCCATTTATTTTTAAATTACATGAAGAAGCATCCTTACGTAGTTTAATTTGCTATGTTTTTCATTTGAAAACCTGAAATGCTAAATGATCTGGTGTCAAAGCTAGAAAATATTGTGTTTTGTCACTGATATGTGATCTACGTACCCATGCCAATGACCTGCTATGACATCTGAGGGTCAATAGGGCTCTCAGTATTTGTAATAACTGCTAACAGAATGCGCTGTCTGTATTAAACTTTTTTATATTGTGAAAGTAACAATATTATCCTTAGTTTCCTCGAACACCAGTTTTTTGGCACTTAGATCATTCAGCATTTCAGGTCTTCATTTGATATTCTGAAAAAACGGTTAGACTGTCGTCTGATTATGTTTTTTAAAAACATGCTCTTCTGCAACAAGAATGCAAAGGAAAATGCTAAAAACTGCACATGTTAGTTTCAACTTACAGCAACTGCCACGACTAAGGCGAAGACAAATCTAAACTCCATGGTTCCTGGATGGTTGCAGATACTGCTTGAACCACTGAAGTGACTGGCTATATATTTTGTGTTACATAGTAACGTGTACCTTTCAACCTGTTACCTGCATTGTTAGCTTCAAACACTTCAACCAAACAATAGAATTAAAAGCACCTGTATGACATTTTCTAACATCGAAAGAAAATTGCATAACCGTTGACTGATAAAAAGAAAATATTCTTTTTTGTTATTGCAGACTTTGTAACGTTTGCATTTCACTACATATTATGCCGTACGACAGCAAATATGCATGTATAATTCTGCAATATGGTTTCTTCATATGTCAAGAAAACATGTCTTTAACTTTCATATAACGTTCTGTCCTGTCACATTTTATTATTTTCTTTAATGCTCATGCAACATCTTAGGACCTTGTGAACGCACGATATATGTAAATTTGTTACACGTGCGATATACTCAAATGGGTTACTTTAGTAATATGTGAATTATATAGGAAACTAATTCGGCAACATTCGACGGATAAAACAAATGTTTTAAAACTTAACACAACATGTACTATCTACGTGTTAATACAACCACGCAGTGAAACTTATAAAATTGTTATATTAGCACATCTGCCTGCCATTCGTTACACTGCACCATAACTCTTGAACAAATGCTAATTTTTGCATTATGTTTTGGAAATAGGTAGCCACAGCAACCAAGCCGAATTAATTGTTTAATAGAGTCAATCCGTTAAAAACTTGATTGAGAACGGTGGTTAATGTTGTAGCTATCTATAGCTCATATTCCACACATGTAAGCGAATTTTTAAATTTTGTTTTTGCAGTAGATATGTGGAACAATTATCTCAGTTCAGTTCGTTAACGGAATCAATTCGTTAACGTGTTAACGGATAATGACTACTTTAACGGAGGCTATCTGTGGTGCATACGCCATATGTGTAAGATTTTTTTAAAATTCTGTTTATTATGTAAGAGATAACTAGGGCAATTACCTATATATGTAAGCGAATTTGTAACTCTGTTTTTCCAGTAGATAGGAACAACAATTATCTCATCTGAGTTCCTTAACGAAATCAATCCGTTAACATGTTAACGGATAACGATGACTTTAACGGAGGCTATCTGTAGCTCATATGCCATGTGTGTAAGGTTTTCTCAAACTCTATTTATTATATAACAGATAACAAAAGGAACAACCTAGATTGATTTTCTTAGTGAAAACAATTCGTTAACATATTAAGGAATAATGCCGAATTTAACGGTGGATGTATACAGAATTCATATGTATTTATTTTATTGTCCTTCAACAGAGAATAAAATCTCCAATTACAGAAGGTATACTATATACTGTATATTATTATATTTTACATAATCGAGAATATAAACATACTGACAAAATAGTAATCTGGCAACAAGAATAACAACTATTGTAAAAGTATTAAATGTTAATCTACTATAGATAAAGAAAACGAAGAGTCAAATTATCACCTTATACAAACATATATTGACATTTAGCCACACTAAACTTTTTAACTTCTTTGTGTACAGAGAAAGAGGTAATACTAAATCCAAATCCTTTATTAACATGGATATACTACTAAATCTACTGCACATTCTCTATATTGGAGAGCTTTTATACATTTCAGTACTGGGAACATCGACACTCAATAGTTGTCGGTTATGTAGATAGCCTGCTCTAGCATTAAGTCTGATTTATTTTAAGAAATGACTAAAGTCAACATGATCATATATAATCTTACAAAGAAATAATTGTTGAAAACTTGTACGTCTGTTACTCAAACTAAAATAGTTAAATTTGTCTAACAAAGTTTTCATACGATATTTTCTGTTTCTTATAGAGAATCTCCCATTATGTTGATATTTTTTGAATACTTTGTATTTTCTTCTAAAGAGGTTTACAATATACGCATACATATTCTATTATATTCGAACTAATCTATTATATAACATAGAAATAGCTATAGCATCATTTAAATTTCTTGTGTTCCGTATAATAAAAGGAAGCTATCTATAAGCGTTAAGAACAACTTGAGTGACATGATTATTAAATGATAAATTACATGTAATAATTACTCCCAAATCTTTATAAGTGGTAATTCCTACCATTTTTCACCATTAAGGGTATACGAATAATTATTAATACTTTTTCCTCTTATCATAATCATAAATGCATATTTTTTAACAATATTGAGGTTATGATTATTTTCTACACTCCATTTATACAATAAATCAAGATCTTGCAGTTCAATCGTATCTGTCATACAGCTAAGTCCTTTATACAATTCTACATCGTCTGTATAAATAATGTATTTGAAATATTTTATTGAGAACTGTAAGTCATTAATATACAAAAGAAAAAGTAGTGGATCAGGTTTGATCCTTAAGGTATTCCCGAAGTAGCTACAAATCCTGATTATTTTGATTGTTTGTATGGGACATAAGATTTTCTTCTGTATATGCACGATTTAATTAAATTTTAAAAAATGCTGAGTTAATCGATAGGACGTTAATTTATGTAAAAAGTATACACATAAGCAAATTTTTCAATTTTTTTCAAAGATATTTATTATCTTATTGGATTTTTTAGTAGTGTCCAGACATTAACATATCAAAGAATAACGGCTATTTTACCAGTTGTTATCTGTATCCCATATTAAAGAAATTCTTGAATTTTGTTTTTTCAATAGATAGCTAAAGCGAGTATCTCTCCCGACTTTGCGGGTTATTTCAGTTGAGTTCGTTAATGAAGTAAATACGTTTATATTTTAACAAGGAATGGACCTACGTTCGTCTGTTAGTCTATGTCAGTGGTTCCCTATCTTTTTCTCCTAGCGTCCCTTTGTAAACACTGCATACTTCGAGCCCATTTTTTCCACATTGTTGGTCATAGGGTACAGCGGGGTAATTTGAATAATTTCAGACATTTTCGCATATATTTCAGAAACTGTAATTGGTATTAAGATACAAAACTCTGAACGAAAACTTTGAACCTTTCTCTTACTTAACAATTTTTCCTAACGTAGTATCTGAGATACATCATTGTGAAATTTGGGTATTCAATTTCCCCTTCGAAATTTTTAAAAACGTAAATGCGAGGGGAAATTTGAATAATGAGTGGAGAAATATGAATAACCAACAAAGTAAGCAAATCTTAAATAAGAAATATATACAGAGTGTTTTAAAACAACACCGAAAACGTTAGAGAGGTGATTCCTCATACGAAGATAAAGACGGAAGAGCAACGTGGTTGCACAAATGCTTCCTTTTGGAGTTATAGGTTGCCGAAAACATGGAAACATTAACTTTAATGGTCCATAGCTCTAATACTATGGTACCTACCATAGTCGGATAAATACTTTATTTAGAAACTAGTATGTGCCCTATCCAAATATCAATGTTTCAGAATGCTGCGGTAATTCCGCAACAATTTTTACAGAGGTAGTTGGTGAGCACTTAAAATTATATGTCCATAGCCAAACTGCTTCCATAAAAATTGTTGCTTGAGTACCTTAGGATTCTGAAACATATATTTTTGGATAGCGTACATGTTAGTTCCTAAGTAAAATGTTGACCCGGATACAGAATGTCACATTGAACTGCGAATTGATGAGGTAGATCAATATAACAGACGAAATATATTATAAATTTATAGCATTAACAAACATATTAAAGAGAATGTATTAGATATTGTAAAGTCTGTTGGGCGAGTATTGGATATGACTGTTACAGATGAAATGATCGATGATTGCCACAGATTACCTGATTCATCCTTTGGCACTGGTGGTGGTATTATTGTAATATTTGTAAGGCGTACAGATAAAGAAATGTCCATTAAACAAAGAAAAATTAAAAGAAATTTAAACACAGTATATTTGGGTTATACCTACAATCAGATGATTTATGTTAATCAGTCTTTCACGTCATACACAAGATGTATCTTTGGTCAAGCCAGAAAGAAGCAACGCGAAAATAACTATGCTTACTTATGGGTTGATTATTCAAAGAATATAAAACTGAGAAAGAAAAAGGAAGATACGTTCGTATATGCTTTAACAACACTCGAGTATGTTAACAACCTAGTTACAACCTAGTGGATACTGTAAGGATTGGTAATTTAACCATTTACTATCAAAATGTTATGGTTTAAATACAAAGTGTCAGGAGTTTTATTTAAATACATTAAGCAATACTTTTGATGTAATTGATATTACCGAAACTTGGTTGCATAGTAACTTTTATAATAATGAATTATTTGATGATAATTACAAGGTATATTGATGCGATAGAAATGGAAATACACATGGTGGTGGTGGGGTGTTGATTCCAATAAGGTATAAGTACGATTCCAAACTGATTGACTTAAAGAGCGAAACAGAATCTTTAGTTGTAAAAGTAGTTGTACATAGTGTATCATACTATATTGTGACTGTATACTTTACTCCTGCTTCTTCTGTTGATAAGTATATGTCTTTTTATAACATGTTTGAGTCGCATCTGGATTTTCAATATCATAATATACTAGTTATTGGTGATTTTAATTTACCTCTAATTAGTGATTCGAAATATGACTTACAAACCGGAGGTAGCACCTACAAAAATTTGCTAAATTTTATGAACCTATATAATCTATTCACCGTGAATGACATTACGAATAGCAATAACAAAATGCTTAATTTAGTTTTAACTAATATTTGAAATACTGTAGTAACTAGAGAATTAATGCCGATGTTATCTGAAGACAAGCAACATCCTGCTCTAAGAATATTAATAAGTATAAAAAGTAATGTTAGTAGGATCAAGAATGAAACTATTTATTATAACAATTTTCGAAGAGCAGACTTTCTTCAATTGTATAGAATGTTGCGTGATACGAATTGGTCTTCCTTGTATAATGCAGATTGTGTAGAACTAGCTATTAGCATATTTTATAATAAAATTAATGAGATTTTTTCTAGTACGGTTCCGAAAATACGAAAAAGAACAAGTAGAAATATCCATGTTGGTTTACTAAAGAAATCATTAAGATGCTAAAATTAAAAGGTTACTATTGGAAACATATTGCGATAGCGGAAAAATATAAGGAATTATTTAGGCAAGCAAGGAAAACAGTGAATAAAAACTATGATTAGTAAAGCATACTCAAATTATATACGAGAAATAGAAAATAATATAAAATCTGATCCAAAATCTCTCTGGAACTTCTTAAATAATAAACAAACGTAAATCGTAATGTAAGGAACTATTCAATGAAGTTTCAAGATGTTCCTCTTATAACAACAAGGGATATAGGGGAAGGATTTGCTCGATATTTTCAATCTGTATACACAGATAGCTCTGTACAACATACACATCACGAAAATATTTTACCTTTGTTACCGAACTCGTTATCATTAGGCTTAATTACTGATGTTGAGTATAAAAATGCTAAAGAAAACTGAAACCAAAACGCTCATGTGGTCCAGATGCAATACCTCCATATTTACTAAAAGCATGTTCAAATGTCTTAATGCGACCGCTATGTACAATCTTTAATCTTATAATAAGGACTCAAGTATTTCCTGAAGACTGGAAAATAACACGAATTTGCCCAATATTTAAGTCGGGTGATACTTGTAATATTGAAAATTACAGGCCCGTTGCTGTAATTTGTGCTCCGGCTAAGTTTTTGGAACATATCCTATATAGTAGAATTTTCAATCATGTAATATGCTTTATAGATGCCAATCAACATGGATTTTACCCTGGTCGATCTACAACTACAAATTTAATTAATTTCGTCGAAGATATACGCGGTTCATTTTTAAATAAAACTAGTACACACACAATTTATTTAGATTTTAGTAAAGCCTTTGACAAAATAAATCATAGCATACTTTTAAATAAAGTATCATCATATGGATTAACTCAACATTTTTTGGATTCAATTAAATCATACTTATCCAGAAGGAAATATTATGTTCAATACTAACAATCGAAATCATTAGAATACGTAGCTACCTCGGGAGTGCCTCAAGGATCAAATCTGGGTCCATTATTTTTTCTATTGTATATTAATGACTTACAGTTCTCAATAAAATATTCCAAACATATTATGTATGCATACGATGTAAAATTATATAAAGAAGTAAGGAGTATTATAGATACAATAGAACTGCAAGACGATCTTGATTTAGTATATAAAGGGGGTGTAGAAAATAAGCTTAACCTCAGTATTAAAAAATGTGCATTTATGATAATGTCAAGAGCGAAAGAGCGTATTAGTTGTTATTCATATACTCTTAATGGTGAAAACATGGAAGAAATTACCACATGTAAAGATTTAAGGGTAAAAATTACACGTAATTTATCATTTGATAACCATAAAACTGAAGTGGTTCTTTATGCCTATAGACAGCTTGGTTTCATTATACGAAACACCAGAAATTTAAATGATGTTGTCGGTATTTCTATGGTGAATAATAGCTTGGGTTGGACCAAAATAGAATATACATGCGTTGTTTGGGCTCCATATTATAAATCTCTTCAGGAGAAAATAGAAAGTATTCAAAAGAAATTTCTAAGGTATCTCCATTTTAAAACAATGGGAGCTTCCGCTATAAGAAACAAAATATCGGATAAAACCCTTCTAGATAAATTTAACTATGTTAGTTTGAGTAACAGACGTGAGTTTTTTCAACAATTATTTCTCTATAAAATTATGAATCCTTATATTGACAATAGTAATTTCTTACAAAAATTTGGACTCAATGCTAGACCAGGCTATGTACGTAAGCGACATCTGTTGACTGTAGATGATCCAAGAACTGAAATGTATAAAGGCTCACCATTATATAGAATGTGCAGTAGGTTTAATAACTTATAAGTATTAAACAAAGATCTAGATTTAGCATTACCTCTATCTCTGTATACAAAGAAGTTGAAAAATATATTATATTAGAATGTGAATATATGTGTTTGCATATATATGTGTGAAGCAATTATTTTACTTTTAATGGTTTCTTAACTTGTAATACTCTTCACATTTAATGGTTTTATACTCTTACGATAGTTATTATTGTCGTTGTCAGATATCTACAGGAATTTTGTCAGTATCATTATATTTACTATTATTTATAATATTATATTATATGAATATCTATATTATGTACCTTCTGTAATTGGAGACTCTATTCTCCGTTAAAGGACAATAAATAAATAAATAAATAAATAAATAAATATAAATGTGCAGCTACGCGCACTTCCTTCGGAGTAACTCCAAACCCCCCTGGATACTAGATATTTTACCCTATGAACTAGTTTCTTCTCTAGATCATTGGAAACCACACTTGGGCCCCCCAATATCACCAAACGATATTTTACCCTAACAGCACAATTACATAGCAGGCATATGAATATTATGTTCCCTTATGTACATGGGAATCTGCCCACTACGTGCCTTACGTACCTATGAGAGAGAAATCATATGGATACCAAGTGATAGTCACAGTTTATGTCCACCCCTAAGCACATGCCTGACATGTTTCTGGGGAACGTACCTAGTATGTTCTAGGTATGTTCTTGGCAGAAGCGAATATCAACCAGAGCACTTTAGCTATATTTTAATCACGTACAGAGCATGTGCTTGGACTGTTTAGTACATGCTATGCATTTGCGTGGCATGTACCTTATGCATCTTAAGTGCCTCAAAGGAATATACTTGGTACTTGTCAAATGTACCCATGTATATCGTACCCCCTTAAATAAGCAATGCCCTTGGTGAAATTTATAATGTTTAGTACGTTCTTATTCTTTATTCGTAAATAATTAACTGATACCATATGTATGAAACAATCATCTTAATTTTTATTCATCAGTTATGTCATCTCTTTCTTCTAAATTCTTAAAGAATGTACTCAAAATGATTAACTTCACCAATAGTACTGATTATGTAAGGGAAGGGGTTCGGGTGTTTGAGATAGGTGTAAAAATTGCGTATCTGACAAGTAAACCTTACGTTTGGGTGAATCGAGTTGCTGACTGAGACACATATGAGAAAGTAGTACTAATTGTGGTCAGTATTTCAGTGAAGTTATAGGTGCGAAGCTCCAGGGGTTTAGGAGATACAGCTACCAGAACATCACATGGAAGTACAGAATTGTCTTCATACAGTTGGAGGTAAAAGCTCTGTAAGACCTCTTGTAACGACAAAAGGTGAATAAACAATATATGGGTACATATTAGGACTAAGGGGAAGTCATATAATAAGAGTATACCTGACGGTGGCCATATTGAAATCCGCCATTTTGAATTAAGGTTAAGTTTTTAAAATAGAAATAGGGTCATGTGATACATGATTTAAGGCGCAAATTTAATCAGAAGAACAAACGTGACGTTAATTTTGATTTACGCGCAATTGGTAAAGAGTTACAGGGAAATTAAATATTGTTGCAGCATATGTATTAGACCTTTACCCCACCTTGTAAATTTTGTGTTAATGATAATAATTAAATAAAAAGCAGGTGGATAAATATTAGGTCTATGGTAAGAGTTGCCTTGATGGCGGCCATGTTCAAATTCGCCATTTTGAATCAGACAAAAGTTTTAAACAAAACGCATAACATTGACACCTTATAAATAGCAATTTTTACCATAACTCCAACGGTATAACCATTTTTGCTTTATCATTAACCAGCACAAAATTAAATGGATCGCTCCTTACGACTACTGCTTTGACAGAAATGTTAACGACAGATGTGTCAAGTTTAACTCGATTGCCTTTGTCAGGTGTGCTCACTGTGAGCAGAGCATTTGTGCAAGTCATGCACTCTTTTCTGAACTACATATTGATTGTACTAATTGAGGATTTTGTGGAAGAAAGACCCAAGTTCAATTATGACTCAATTCCACTTTGATCATTTTTCCTTAAATTAGCAACTTGTTTATGCGATAACAAATGCTGGTTAATGATAAAGGAAAAATTGTTATACCGTTGGATTTATGGTAAAATTTGCTATTAATAAGGTATCAATGTTATGAGTTTTGTTTAAAACTTTTGTCTGATTCAAAATGGCGGATTTGAAGATGGCCGCCATCAAGGCAACTCTTACCATAGACCTAATATTTATCCCCGTGCTTTTTATTTAATTATTATCATTAACACAAAATTTACAAGGTGGGGTAAAGGAATAATACATATGCTGCAACAATATTTAATTTCCCCTGTAACTCTTTACCAATTGCGCGTAAATCGAAATTAACGTCACCATTGTTCTTCTGATTAAATTTGCGCCTTAAATCATGTATCACATGACCATATTTCTATTTTAAAAACTTAACCTTAATTCAAAATGGCGGATTTCAATATGGCCGCCGTCAGGTATACTCTTACTATATGACTTCCCCTTAGTCCTATTATGTACCCATATATTGTTTATTCACCTTTTGTCGTTACAAGAGGTCTTACAGAGCTTTTACCTCCAACTGTATGAAGGCAATTCTGTACTTCCATGTGATGTTCTGGTAGCTGTATCTCCTAAACCCCTGGAGCTTCGCACCTATAACTTCACTGAAATACTGACCACAATTAGTACTACTTTCTAATATGTGTCTCAGTCAGCAACTCGATTCACCCAAACGTAAGGTTTACTTGTGAGTGCAAGAGTAGTTTAAGTTGACATTGCAAAAATAAAACAGAGAAACAATTCCTCAAAATCCATTCACAGTGTCTTCAACTGCCCCAAGTAAAATTTCTCCATTTCATTTCATCAACAAGATATTCTACTAACTTACGGTAGTATCACCGACCCTGAGGAAAAGAGGGCATAGAGATGTGAGATAACCGAATATCGAGTGGTGAGGATAAACTTGACCTGCATGAGCGAAACAAATATATTCGCGAAGTTTTACACAAACCCGCTCCGCTCATTGTTATATCGCTTTGTTTTGATAGTCGCTTATTGCATTATAAAATCGCACATTACTATTATAACACGTACCTACATTTGTACGATATTATACTTAAAACTATTTCGAGATATTTTAACACTACACAGGCACACACCGGGCCGTAACTTGTCGGGGGAAGTGGGCAACTGCCCCCAGGGAAGCTCCCCGCCGTTTGATGGGGGCCCATTTTAGGACAAACTTTTCTTACTCCATATACTACACGAACATGAAATTATAAATGAAGCATCAAACAGGTTCACTACATTACCTAAATACACAGTAAACAAAAAATAAATAAATAAAATAAAACAAAAATGAATTTTGGGCTCATTTGAATAAAAAAAAGTTGTCTACTATTAGGGGCCAGTTTATTCCTATGGTTTTGAGATTTATTAATATTGTCTCTTTAATTAATTTGTCGTGTATAGAACGGGTCCAGGGGCGTAACTAACGGCCCGCAGACCTTGCAGTGCGGGAGGGCCCACAGGCCCGGGAACCCATAAAGAGTAAGAGAAAGATGCAATGAGGGGGGCCCCAAGAATTAGAAAAACTTTTTTCTATGCGGCCCAAGTACGCGTATTAATGCTTGCCTCCCCCAGAAAAAATCTAAATTACAGCGCTGGGACCACATACTATTTCAAGAAAACTTCTTTTGTATCAAATATGCAGCTTATGTCATTAACAGGTATAATGATTCTTAACACTAACAATCTTGTCTTAGGCAAGAACTCTATTTCCGTAGGCACCAACCACTTTATAGTAATTGGCTTATCATTTTTACTTCAGAATAACACGCAAATGCGTATTATCGCTTGCCTTTGAAACAGGAACAGGAAGTGGAGCAGAAAGCGCGAGAAATTTGCATGTTATTGCGCATGAGTAAATGCAAACAGCTGACTGTCATTCGTGCCTTGCTGCAGATATCAAGTATCTGAGAAAGGATGTACCTAAAAGACGTACCTAGAACATGACACATATATGTCCCAAATCACGGCATAAAAACAAATGACTATCAGTGCGAAACTAAATCGTCAACATCAATAAATCGCAACAAGTACCTAAAACTTTAGGTAGCTGAAGTACACATTTAACACATGAATATCATATGTCCCAAGTGTCGGGTACCTAAAAAGTAGCTGAGACACGTAAATGACACATGCCTAACACATCTTTTGCTGTTAGGGTAGATGTATTGCCAACGGCAGGAACATCAATTAGTACCCTCGAGATATTTAACTCGTCTGTACAAGCTTGTAAAAGGGACATTAAATAACTCTGATGCTCTCAGTATCGGGGTCATCATTAATAACAGATTTAACTGCTTGCTCCATAAATTCTTTGTTCCATTTTAATTGTTTATCTTTCTTCTTATAATTTCTGACCATCTGAAACGAAAAAAAAAAACAACATTACGATTGCTTGATCAGAACCGAGGCATTAACAAATATAAAACAGTAGGCCTAATGTTGTAATTGCACTGAATTCAAATTGCCCCGGTTTGAATTATCCAAATTGCCCCGCAGTATACGAATATTCCATTGAGAACGTGGTATGAAAACTGCTCACTAGTTGCGCCAGCGTACAATATATCAACTCACCACATGCTAGTGATACTATTTTAACCGAAAGCGGTTTCATTTTATGCAGTTAATAATTAGGAAAGCTTAAGGAAACAACGTTAAAAATTATAAAAAAAAACAAAAATAGACATATTCGTACTTATCCTGCGTCAAGCAAAAAATTGTATAGGCCTTCAGAACCCTAGGAATGGTTTGTATTTCTAAGAACGTCTTCTGCAAACCACCACTTACAAATCCACCGCAGGTTCACTCACATCGCAAGTCACGTTTTCACTCCAGCTAGCAAAATGTTTAACATTATTCAAATTCCCCACCTATTCGAATTACCCCGCTGTGCCTTACATGCTTTTTTGTCTGAACCCTGCGATAACAGATGCACAAGTGAATTGTCAATTCTCCATTACCACCACTACTACTACTACTACTACTACTACTACTACTACTACTACTACTACTACTACTACTACTACCACTACTTCTATTACTACTACTACAACTACTACTACTACTACTACTACTACTACCACTAATAATAATAATAATAATAATAATAATAATAATAATAATAATAATAATAATAATAATAAATACATTACTGACAAAAAGTTAAGCACCTGGAAGAATGTCAATGTAATTTCGTACACGTACATACCATCTGCAGATATAAATGAATAAAGTTGCAATCATCTTTGAAGGTTTGAGTGGCCACCAGTTTGTATTAATGTTGTCACCACGATGCCGTGTTATCAGGACTGACAGGGTATATCAACGGTGTGCGCAGTGTCAAAGTGTTAATGAGCTGTGAAAGTACTTGAAATGTACACTCATGTCCAAAATTATTGTCGCATGTCTATAAATATGTTGTTTTAGGAATATAATTTGATAACGAAATCGCCCGGTATTTCTTATAATGTTTGCATGTGTATAATCGGCAAAGACATGAATGTAGCAAATTTCATGTCTAAAGAGCAGTAAGTAAGAACAATAAAACGAAAATAAAACTTTTTTCTCCATTTAGCAAGATTTTGGTTTATTCATTCTAATTTTCGTATTTATAATTCTTTCCCTATGAAATTTACCACAAATATACATTTCCCGATTATACACATAGTATCAGTATTAAAAGTACCCTAAAAAATCTTTATCAAATTATATTCTTACAAGAAGACAGTTATAGATATGCGACAATCATTTTGGACATGAGTGTACATGAAGAATGACACGTTCTCGTGTGTAACAACTTTACCTACACGTGAAAGATTTTAAAAAGGGGCCTTACTTGAGAGATTTTGAAAGTGGGCTCATTATGGGCGTGCATGTGGATGACTGTTGTAATCGTAGAATATCCATGCATGTAGTGCATTCGGATGTGTCATGTCCAGGTTTTGGACTGAATACAAATGTGTGGTGGAAAAATTACTCTTTTCAAGGTTTCTGTGGAGTAAGTTTAACCATGCCAACGAAGGATTAACAAATTGTGAACCAGCACTTTATAACTCTTTCACAGGTGCGACTTCCATCCGGGCATATGTAATATATTCACTACAACTCCCCATGGGACATGCATCATTGATTGGAGGCTGGCAGGAGCCGGAACACTAAATTCGCAGGCTGTCATTATTACATTTGGAGTGGTATCATCTCTGGATTGGTGATCATTATCGTCGCATTTTCAGTCGTGAATCTCGGTTCAACACCGTGACGAATGACCATAGTCTGCGAATTATGCTCCAGCAGGGGATCACACATAGGTGGAACCATATTATATGGAGGTATCGAGTATGATTTCAGATCATCTTCGGTAGTGATTCAGGGAACACTGATGACACAACGGTACGAATCCTCATATGTTACCTCGATTGTAACAGTATTCTGATACCATTTTTCAACAGTACAACGCTAATCCATACATAGCACCTTTCTCTACGAACTACACGCATGATGTTAAAATAATTCATTGACCAGCAAGATCCCTTAACCTATCACAATGTATGGGACCAGCTTAGATGTTAGGCCCGTCTCAGTGCAAATACCTAGGGCATCAAATTACAATATAATAGCCCTAGAAGAACATTTCTCAGTAAATGGTACAACAGCTGTATAAATCTCTTTCCAACCAAATAAAGATGCTTCCAAAGGATACTGAAATAAAATTATGTAACCCGTGATAACAACACCAGTGCAATCTGTACGATTTCCTAGCGGTCACAGATAGGTGCAACTCCAATCTTTTATATACACAACACAATAGTATTCCTTCTAGATGCTTAAATTTATTGTCGGTTAGTATAATGATAATAATTATCACCAATTTAAATGCATTTACGGCAAGACCTTTTTTATACGATTGTTGCGTTGTATTATTTTATTCAGTTTTGTTCTTAAAGTATAACTCTTGCTCAATTGTAAATTTGGTATTTAGAGTAATTTAGCGTATTTTTCCTAAAACATTCGTAACACAGCATTTATTAAATAACCACAAGAAACAGTTTAAATAAGTATACATTTTTGGTTCCTTGGAAACCAGTCATTATCTGATATGACATTTTTATATTTATTAATACTTCCAACAACACCGGCAACCCTTTCGTCAGTAGATGAAAGTCCTCTTATTAACTAAAAGTTTCACAACGAAGAGTTACAGGTGATGTAAAAAGGGAGTATGTAGTATTTAGTAGACAATCATATAGCGTCTGTAAAGTTTGCTAAACCTAAATTGTGAATGTAATTGAATCGGTGAGATTAAGAAGGGAAATTTTCCACTTTTTTGTCAAAATGAGTTGAAATAGCCATTTTGTTCCTTTAATTAAGACGCATATTTTGGCATGAAAAACGGAAGGATTCCTTTCATCATTATGATGTAAGAGCACGTGAAAAATTTGACTGAGGTTAAGAAAGGAAACATTCCAGGAATCTTTCCCTTCTTATTCTCAGCCATGGAGCTAAATAAGAACATACTGGAGTGCCTAGGTATGTGAAGTTCCTATTGTTTTGCTGTGGAACGGAATTTGTTCAAATTGAGGCCAGGTATGTGAAGTTCCTATTGTTTTGCTGTGGAACGGAATTTGTTCAAATTGAGGCCAGTTTTCGGTTATTTCCTAGGAAAGGTCCGTGTTGTCACTGTTAGAGGCTTCACATATGCAGTTTCTCTAGTTCATATTATATCTAATTCCATTAGTACGAGTGTTGTAATTGCTTTTTATAGAAATATGATCAGTTAATATTGCCCAGTTAAAGTCCGTTACGCGGACATGTGGTAGTCTCAATTTATCCTACTCGGTAGGCAATCCAGTCTGTTCATGAGAGGAAAACATGATAACCATAAGAAATTTCCCAATGATGTTTTAATAGTGCTAAAGGAACACATCGAATCTTACCCCAAAAAACGTCCCACTTTCATTATTTTTGTTGGTTTAACAATAAGTAAGGAACAGTTTTAAGCTCATAAATACGTTTTTCTTTACATTTTTCGACATCTAAGTCTGTTGAGATTAAAAAGGGAAAGATTCCACCGTTTTTAAACTCATATAATAACCGTAATAAGAATGTAATGGTAAAACACGTTTGCGTATATGTTACTTAAGGTTATAAGGAACAACTTTTCAATAGTACGTTTCTTCCTGTGACTATTTGTTTGGTTACTATGAAGTTTTTTTCAGTTTCCCAAAAGTTTCGTTATGTGGAATCTTTCCCTTCTTAATCTCACCCGTTCAATTACAATTAATATATATTTTTTTAATTCATAATTTCAAGTTTTATTTCTGTCAGTAACTCGTGCCTCTCGATCGCCTTTCTTGGCCAACTCCCAATTTGGGAACCAATGACCTATAGGGAAATTCTTAAACCAAGCGAAGATGCTGCGGGAGTCAGTGGTAGAGCGTTCACCTCGGGTGAATATGGTTCTTGGTTGGATACCTGCTCGCACAAAGTGAGCTTTGTGGTGGACAAAGACCGTGTGCGGGTTTTCTAGGGGTTCTCTCGTTTTCTGCCACTTCTTCGTTCCACCACTTCATTCATTTTTCATCATCACCGTCTCCTTTAGCCTAGCCGGCGAAACTGTGGGTAATAAAGTTAAAGAGTTTGAACAGAGCAAAGTTTTTAATTGTTTCCTTGCAGAACATAGCGAGAATGATTATCTAACAGTAAGAAGAGTTTGCTCGTGAAGTCAATTCATTAATATGTCAATGGGTAAGCATTACTTACGCTCGCTCGTTGCTTCACATGAACGATTTTACGCATGAAACGAAAAGTGATTTTTTGAATTTTGTTTCAGCATTTTTTTTACCTGAGTTAGTTACAATGGACAAAAAAAAAAAAAAAAAAAAACAATGTGATGTATTTAAAAATTTAGGTTTCATGCGTAAATTCTGTAATTATTAAATTATAGTGCATCCCTATGAAACATCCTGCAGCAACGTTTGTTTCATACTTACTTTCAATTTATGTCATCCAAATACGAAAGAAAGAAAGAACTTTATTTTGGTGGTCAGGACCTCACATACAGATGGGCGTATATAACATATAACTGATGTATGTAACTTAGTATACATTACATCCTGCAACGGTATGATGTATCATCTAAGTGGGAAAAGGGAAATACGTATGTAGCATATGGATAATCTTTTCACTGTACAGATTTCC
Organism: Thermobia domestica; assembly: GCF_964235325.1. NCBI lineage: Eukaryota > Metazoa > Arthropoda > Insecta > Zygentoma > Lepismatidae > Thermobia > Thermobia domestica. The sequence goes on along the minus strand of NC_137463.1, from coordinate 66,264,148 downwards.
GTAGTAAACATATGGATTACAAGTATTTTTACAACATGCCATTGTCCAGATAACAGATTTTCAGTGTAATAGAGTCAGTCTGTTAATATCTGAACAAGAAACAGTGCGCTACAAGACAACTCTTGGAACGAAATTGATTTGTTGATCTCGGTCCTTTCTTTGTAATACACAGTTAGAGCAGTTATCACAACAGAGTTCCTTAATGAGATATGCATGTTAAAATCTGCATGATAACGGCGACTTTAAAAATAACAATCAGTAATTACAATAGCTAAAGAAGCATTCAACAAGAAAAGATCACTCTTAACTAGCAGGCTCAATATTGGACTTAAGAAGAAGTTAGTGAAGTGCTATATATGGAGCATTGGTCTGTATGTTTCAGAGACATGGACATTACGGAAGTTAGAGAGGACTTTTTTAAAGTGCCTCGAAATGTAGTGTTGGAGGAAGATAGAGGAGATAAAATGGACAGAGAGAGCAACAAACGAAGATGTTTCAAAACGGATAGAAGAAAAGAGGACACTTCTAGCCACCATCCTTTGTAGAAAGGAAAATTGGATTGGACACATCTTGCGAATAAATCGTCTTCTTCACAACGCCATAGAAGGAAAGATGGAAGGGAAGCGAGGAATTTCTATTTGTGGTTATTACAATTATGATTATGTTTTGTTGTATAAAAGTAAATACATGTATAAGGTAAACCTTGCTGAAATATTTATTTGTGTCACTTCTGGTCGACTGTTATATTAAAGTGAAGAAAATTACAAAACAAAAGAATACCGAAACATAACAAAGAATATTGTAATATAGATTAACAGAATAGAAATCTAAATAAAGATTAGTCAAAATTGTGATGCGGACAGACTCCAAGCAGTGGATTATATGTATACACATAGTTATGCACGAAATTATGAAACTTTCTGTTATTGAGTTATCAAGCAACGAAGAAAGACAGTATTCTTCCCTAATTGCGTCATAGAGGGGTATCTCTTATCGCACTCTTTGAGAAGAAACGTAGCTGTATATCGCAATGTAATTCGCGTTTTCCTCTGTTTTGGTATATATATATTAATGCATTTTAATAATAAATTCATTTTCATTCATAAAAAAGTGCAAACAATTGTCTCTGAAGATTGGATGTTTCGTAATGTAATTCAGTTACAACAGTTTGAGTTGAAAAGATCACTGTTATGTTGTCTTGGAAACGTTTGCAATCATTGTAAAATGTTGAAAGAGTGTAACTCATCTCTTATATATATAAAAAAAATAATGGAATACACTTGTGTATAATGTTCACTCATAACGTAAGGAGATATACATCGAATCAAATAATTGAATATATCTGGATAGTATGTTTCACGACAACTGGCATTAAAGAAAGTACATTTCAAGTATTACAAGCAAATGTTTGCTGTCAGTTTCCATTTTATGTGATAAAATAAAATCTTTACAAGGTCTGCAATCACAGAAATATTTTCTTTTCAGCAGTAAATGCGCATGTTACCTTTTTCCATATGTTAGCGCGTGTGGCATTGTGATTTATTTGAAGACAAATGTATTATTTAATAAAGATTTTGAAGGGAATGGGAAAAAATATAAAAGTATAAAAATATAAGTGCATCAGGTTTATTCAACTGCTTCAGTAGTTCTGGTAGAATCGGTAACGAACAGAGAACCATGGCTTTCAGATTAGGATTATTCTTGGCATTAGCCTTAGCGGTTGCAGTAAGTGAATATTAGAATATGAAGAATACAGATTGGTATGATGATATGCCGACAAACTGGAGAAAGTGATAATACGTTTGGAATTAAGCAAAAAAAAAAAAAAAAAAAAAAAAAAAATGTGTCGACTTGGATCGAAAGAGGCTGCTTTACGTGAGAGGTGTGCAAGAACAAGCAAAGACGCTGATATAAAGCCGAACATTACATGAATTTGGAAAGAAATCATTGTCAAAAATTACAAAGAATGTATCACTTGAAATTGAAATGACATATGAATGGTACCAGAATAGTCGCTGCGGAACGGGATCCTCAGAAATCAGCAATATTTGTGAGAATTATTAATCTGTTTATAGGGATACTCATATATAAGAGACAGCCCTGCTTTCAGCGGCACATCATTGCATTGATCAGATGTGATTTTTGCGCAATCGTTTGACCTGTTAGGGATATCGTTCCGTGTTCATGAGATATTCGCCATTATATATACACATTTGGTTGTTTTTGCCCAATTTGTGCTTAATTATCGCTCTGAATTTGACCCATTATTACAAGATCATTTTCGACTAATTTTATGTATATCATTACCTCATTCAGTTTGTCGGAGTATTTCCGTGCCACACTGTATACTTGCATTTCTACATATTTAATTGAAGTACAGTTAGATTATGCATAACGTGATCAATTGGTTCCGAGAACTGTCTAGACTTCGGAAAATTATTTTGTTTGACATATTTTTGCAATGAGGTTTAATAGAATGTGTCATCACTTAGGATAATTAGTTTGAAAATAATAATAGTAAAATTAGAAAGAGAGGTTCATAAATTAAATAATGCCCTAGGTTCTTTTAATCATAAAAGGTTGGAAGAAAATGTACGTATTCCTTTAATTGTAAATGAAAGATGATGTTTTTCAGTTTCATATTACAGATTGAGTATCATATTGACGAGTATTGAATATCATACCGAAGATATGTAAATGACTTATGGTATAAGATGTGGGCTGGTAGATTGTTTTCTTGCGCTAGTAAAAGTTTGTTGAAGTACTGATGAAAGGAACTGATGAAAGAATAAGGCTTAAGTGTGCTTCAACTGAAAGTTGTGTGGTTCAGGAACAGGACTATTATAGCTGTCCTTGATAACTTACAAAAAAAAAAAAAAAAAAAAAAAAAAAAAAAAAAAAAAAAAAAAAAACAGGTCATTATAGAATATTTTATAAAAGACTCGGTCGAACATAATAATAAGGACCCTTGCCAGTGAAATTGAATTATTAGGTGGAGTGGGTTGGGATCAAACCACAGAAAAATATGTATGTTGTTTTATTTTGGAAATGTGTCTGCAGATGGTAAGAAAAGGTTGTTTCATATGTACCGTTACGTTGAATTTCATGGGAATATTAAAGAATAACCTATGATGCAGAATAGTCTTTTTTTAATGAAATAACTATCGTTTTAACTTTGTTTGAGGTTTAGAAAATAGACATACTGCGTGCGTTTGAAGTACATAGGTCAAGCATAAGAGTATTAAGGTAGCTTCCAACTTTTAACTTTCCTCACATGCATAATATTATATTTATCGTTTTATATAATTTTCCAATTACTGTATTGAAAAATAAAATCAGTCTTGAAGCAACATACACTATATTACCTTTGAAGCCTTCCAATCGTCAATCACGCATATATATGAATGTTTGCGTGTGTGAGTGTTCTGGAACGCCTTGAGAAATTTTAATTAAAATTGGTATGCATATTACATACAGTCTAGAAAAGTGTTCTGTTGGGGTAATATTTGAAAAAATTAGGAGGGGATCCATATACAAAATGATCAAAAATGACCGATATTAGTATCGAATTCAAAATTGTGGGAGGAGGGTTACTTAGATAAACAGTGATACCCTTAATGGCTTTTAAGTTCGATTTAAGCTCTCATTAGCATTCGCGGCAGTAAAATGGTGAAATGTAAAAATTGAGTTGTTGATTTTAGTTTAGCGTCCTTTCAGCAGCGAGGCTATATGAGACGTGGACCTACTGCTTAACGTGGAATCCCAATCAGATGAGCTCCCCCGGCAATCGAACCCGAGTCCCCCACTCCAAAGGCGTGTATGCCAACCACTTAGCCACGAGGGAGCTCTGACGTGTAAAAATATCGAAAGCGACCGATAGTATTGTCGAATCATTGGTTTTCAGCGTTGCTAAGTCAATTGGTGATATATTGTTATTTTTGATACGTGACAAAGAATTACTTCATTGTAGAATGTTTATAGTGATCTTGGAAGAAAAATGCTGATCAAAAGTCAACTAGAAGTGCTAGTTTTACGACTGAGTGGACACCTTCAAAATTTCTTATCTGATTGCTTCCATAGACACTTCTTTGTTGGATAAGCACAGGGAAGACCGTTTGTTCTCATACTCGTATTGAAGATTGAAAGACAAGGTATCATATAAACAATTGATTTAGCTTTTACAGGATGTATATTACTGAGACGTTGAATCGATTAAGAGAAGTGCTTGTCCCTATCTATTATAGCTTTTGTTCCATGACTTTGAAGAATGAAACCGAAATGTTTTATTTCTTCCAATTTTGGATTTAATACAGGATCAACCGAGGAGTTGAAACATATTCTTAGGACACTGTATCGATTTCAGAAACTTACTTCTTGATATCACTTTCCTCTCTTTCTCTATGTAAATGAATATTGAAACCGGAAATAATATCATATTTCAACCACTTCAGGTGTTGGTAAAGTATTTCGAAAGCTTATGGTATGGATTCTAGACACGTTGAATCCATTAGAAAACATGCTTGTGACTACCTGTAACTGTTTTTAATATAAGATGACGTTAAAACCGGAAATGAATAATTTCCACCATTTCCGGTTTAAATATAAGGTTAACGGAACAGATGGAACCTCTTCGTAGGAGTCTAAATCGTTTCCAGGAAACGTCATATCTTTCTCGTCATATTTAATTGCTTTTGAGCTTTGAACATTAATATTGAAGCCGGAAGTGGTATTAAATTTCTATGACTTTTGATTTAAGTGCAATATTATGAGTGGTTATATTATGTTTTTTTGAGATACTGGATCGATTCCGTGATCGATTCTGTTACTGTTTTCACTCTATGGCGATAGGTGACGCCGGAACAAAGTCAATTCCAAAGTCAATTTGAGCATTTATCAACTAACCGTAACGAGGTATGCGCGAAGTACCACGGGTTACACAAATCTCCACTTTGCAAGTCTGAGAAATGTGTTTTATGTATTATGTGGGAATATTTGTAACTTAAAAATCTCTTTATAGAATAAACCGCATGCTAAAATTTGACGAATAGAATATCAAAAGGGAGTGACACTGGATGAAAGTCTTGCGAACAGTAAAGGCCATAGTTTTAAAGAGCAAAATAGAAATGTCAATGTAGTATAGAAAAATTGCTGTAACAAAAGTAGAGGAGAAGAGAGGTTATACTAAAAAATTCCGACAGATATACCTGTATTGTGCCACAGTAAAAGCTTATATGATTGCGCTTTTCTACCATAAATTATAGTCGTCTTGGAAGAAAGGAAACGTTGACCCAATATCTTACATTGAAACTAACGCATAGCTAGAGGCTAACAGCTCTTAAGTATTAATTTCAATTGCTCGTCTAATTGCTAAATCAACTGCCTTTGGTAGGAAAGGTCTCAGGTTAAATTTCCGATAATACATAATCGAATAAAGTACAACCGTTGATAGCTAATTCTATGGCCTAAGGAACCCGGAGGTTCAATACTGCGTTCACGAAAGTTCTCCATTAATTTATATCCTTTTCCCGCTCAATCAGTTTCTACTTTGGATTCCTATTTCTGCGAGATCCATCTTAATATTATCCTCCCATCTGTGCCTGTCTTCCTAATGGTAGTTTCCAGATTGGAATTCTATGTAGAACTTTGAAAGCATTCCTACTTTCTTCATTTCTGGGTTCATGACCTGCCCTCCTAGTCCTCCTAATTTGAAGACCCTAGCAATGGTTGGTAAACAATATAAATTCCGTAGTTCCTCGTTATGAAGTTTCCGCCATTCCCTATACGCGTTCCTCTTGAGTCTGAATATTCGTCTCAGGATCTTGTTCTCAAACACTGTCAATCTATGTTCTTCTCGCAGAGTAAGCTAACATATTTCTCAACCATACAGAATAACATGCACAATTTATCGTTTTATATATTTACAGCTTCAAATTCCACGACAGAATTCGCGACGGCAAAATATTATGACTTAATAATAACGCGAGTTTCCTCCTTCCAGTCCATATTTAATTTCTTCGTGAATATGGTTTTCATCTATGTTGGTACAAGATATTTGAAGTATCCATTTTATCAAAAGTAATGTTTGATATTTTAACGCATTCATGATTTACAATATTACGATCCTGACGAACTTCCATATAGGCCTATTTAGTTTTATCTCCATCTACTTCTAAACCTGTGTCCCTGCAAGCGTTTAATAAGACTTCTGCATTTCTTTCTTTTTTTCTCCTATCATCCTCTATTACATTACATTATCACCATACGCCTTAACTTGATGAATACCATTCAGCTCTAGTCCCTGGTTGATAGCGTTCATTAAACTATTCTTTATAGCCTCGCTCCTAACAAAAGCCTTAAACTCAATCCATAAATTCTTTAGTATTTTCTTATGAAACACACGTCTCCGTTAATAAATTCTTATAATTGCACTTCCTGATATTGATTTATCTTTTTACTCTGCTGAATGATTAACAATTTCCGAGAGTAACATTCACAATAATAAAACATAATTCTATAACAACATTTATAATTCTAGACACTTACTTTTTGTCTCTTTCGTTTACCTACTTATGATACTATACCATTCATGTATGTTCCGACTACTGAAACAAGTGTATGTTTTCTGTAGTTTCTGAATTTATTTCAAAAATGTTATTTTTTATTATTTAACAAAGAAATGAATTACGCAGTAGCTTTAATGTTCTTAAAGTATATTGAAATAATTTCTGTGCGAGGAGACAATGACAGTCTGAGATTCTAGCCCTTCACAAAATAATAATACAATGATAGTCTTTGTGTATTTATTTTATAAAATAATACAATAATAGTCTTTGTGTCTACAAAATCAATATCTTCTTTATGACCAGAGATATGAAGGAAAGAAAGTTCTATTCGGGAACCCCTTCGCTCAAAGCAGCCTCCAAGGTGACTTGCTTCGAGTCCAGCTTATGGTCCTTTAGTTATCTATTCGGCTCGTGGCAGCCTTGTGAGGTACAGTTTGCGCTGAGGAATCCTCTTCTCTCAAGGCAGCCTCCAGGAATTTTAGGCAGTCCCTTCGTCCAATGCAACCCTTAGAGCTGTTCGGGTTACAGATGAGTGCTCAACTGGTGCCTCCATCTTCTTTGGCTCCCCTTTCATAGACCGTTTTCAGATGGCTCGATGTCTCGCTCCTCTACGGTTCCCTTCGTGGTGTTCTTCTTGTCCTCCTGGTTTTCTGTATCGTCTACTGCTTATAAATAATAGTACGTGTCGCCTGTATAACATGTGCTCACACTGTAATGTGGGGATCCTTACAATATGAAAGATTAAAAATATAGATTATGCTGATTGTAAAAAAGAAAGTAGAGTCAAATAGGTAAGTAAACTACAATCTATAAATTGCAATGTGATCCTTGAGTTAAACCAATAAACTTGACAGACATTGCAAACCAGATTTCAGGGAAATAGCAAGAATAGGCGAAGAGAAACACCTGTTGGGTACGTTGAGACATTTTGTGAAAATATCGGATTTTACTGTTGTTAACTTCAGACATGCTGTAGAATTCTGATGTGGGATTTGTTCTGTATTTACAGTCCTTCCAGAGTGGTTAAACCAACTTGATTGGATTCTTTCAGTATAGAAGTCATTTATGGAAATATTCTCCTTAAAGTTTGTTTCAGCTAACGTTCGTCATCATTATTTTTAATGTGTAGGTTTAAACTTTGCCAATTGCAATACAACACTGTTTTCTGGCAGGTCTTATTCATTATACCATGTTTATTACATGTAGAAGGCCCAATATGTGCTGTTCCGAGGAAAAAACGAACGCGGCTTCCTTGATTAAAGACAACAAATTGCACAAAACAGCGGAACCAATATTCAAAAAGGATTAAGTGATTTGCAATTTCAAGTTCAGCAAGGAGTTCAAAATGGGCAACAGCAACTTCAAGATAACACTCAAATTGGCAACAACAAGCTCAACAAACATTGGGTGATTGGCAGGATAAGCTTCAGGAAACAATTTAAAATGCACAGGAACAAGCTCAAGAAAGATTAGCCGATTGGCAGAACACAATTCAGCAAGCTGTTGAGAATGGACAACAGCAACTTCAGGAATGACAAGCACAAGCCCAACAAATAATTCAGAATAGTCAACAGAGGATTTAAGATGGGCTTCAGAACTTGCAGCTAGGTGTTCAAGAGGGACTAGGAAACTTGCAATCTCAGATCCAGCAGCAGCAAGCAAATCAAACCAGCAATAATTAATTGTATTATGCACGGTATATCTAAATTATTATTAAATAAAACTGAATTTATTGTGAAATTTATCACTCCAAAACTTACAGGTGTCACAATTAATATTACCAATTAGACAAGATTTGAGTCTTTCTCGTCTTGGAAAAAAATGACCAAATGCAGTCTCGTATTTAAAATAGCATATACTTCTACCAGAGGACCGCGGTATAATCTCGTATCTCGTCACTGCATTTAACTCTCTTATTGTGCTCAATGATTAAATATTTGTGAGAGTAAAATGTGAATACTTATATAGAAGCATATCACATCAGACTTTTCCATAAACTAATTCACAATCGTAAAATATATTTGTATAACAATTTATATGATTACACACACTTTTTCCTTTCTATTCCTTCTTTTACGTACTTATAATATTATACCACTCATGGCTGTACCAAGTACAGTAATAATTATCCATTTCTCTGTTGTTGTCTCAAATTATCATTTATTTTTATTCTTATTTAATGAAAAAATAAATTATCTCTTAATTGTAATATACTTAAAGTATATGAAAAATTAAAAACGCAGATTATGCTTCTTGAAGAAAAGATACAGCCAAGTAAGTAAACTATAAAAAATAAACTGGAAAGTAACCCTGAGTTAAACCAATAAAATTGACGCCCATTGTACACCAGATATCTGGGAACTAGCAAGGATGGGTGAAGAAGAACGGAAATATTTTTGGAAATATGAGATTTTACAGTTGTCAACTTCAAAAAGTTTTGTTATAATTCTGACTTTTGATTTGTTCTGTATTCACGAACATAATACCGATTACGATTAAACCAACTTGATTGGATTGTTTTAGTATCGCAACAATTTATGAAAGTATGTTTCTTTCTGCTGACGTGTGTCATCGTATTTCATAAGGTGAAGGTTTAATTCTGGCTAAATTGTGACACAACACTGTTCCCCAGCAAGTTTTATTCATTATACCATGTTTATTACAGGTGAATGTCAATGATTTGGTGTAAAAGAAGACGGTAGAAATAAGCAGATAAACCAACGCGGCTTGCTTGATCAATGGCAAAAAACTGCACAAAACTTGGAACCAGTATTCAAAAAGGATTAAGTTACTTTGCAATCTCAAGTTCAGCAAGCAGTTCAGAACGCGCAAGAACTAGCTGAGGAAAGATTAACTGAGTTTCAAAACGCGATTCAACAAGCTGTTGAGAATGAACAAGAACTTGAGGAATGACAATTACAAGCGCGGCAAGTAATTCAGAAGAGAAAACAGAGGATTCAAGATGGGCTTTAGAACTTGCAGGAAGGTGTTCAGGACGGACTAGAAAACTTGCAATATCAGGTTCAGCAGCAATAAAGCAAATCTAACCAGCAATAGTTGATTGTATCGTGTACGATATATCTAAATTATTAATAATTAAAACTGAATTCCTTGTGAGATTGATCACTCCAAATCTTACAGGTGCTAAAATTAGTGTTGTCAACTAGACAAGATTTGAGGCTTTCACATCTTGAAAAGTCGTTGACAAAATGTTAAGGTAACATATATTTCCACTAGAGGATAGCGGTATACCCTCGTATCTTGACACAATAATAAAATATTAATCTCATCTCGTGGGCTTCATTAGTTACAAATATTTATGCTTTTACCTTTATTTCCTTCTTCACATCAATGGATTAATAAAATAAAGTTTGTATATTATATTAGAAAATGTTGATTTTAACTGCTTTCCATAAAACTAATCAGCTTCGTAAATTTTATTTTATAAGGAGACAGTAATCATAATAGAATGATATTGAATTGTTTAAATTGCACATTCAACCTAGTAACCTGTGGTCAGCTACCGGTTTCCAATATAGCCAGTTTCGAATATCGAGATCGGATCCTCTAAGCAAAACTTTCCGCAATTCCACTATCAGTTGAACACAAATGAAATGTGATAGTAAATTACTTACGATGCTCATTCTTCAAGAATAATTGATATATCTACGTAAAAACCTGTCTAATTAATGTTGAAATACTATGACTTTTGAACCACATCGGAATTCAATGTATTAGATATTAGGAGGATGGGAAAAAGTGAGAGAAAACGCGGGGCACGCTGATACCTCACTTGCAAACAAATGTCTTTCCAATTCCTAAAAAATTACAATGGGGAAAGATAGGCACGGGGGAGTGCGTGGTGTCATACATCCCCGTACCTTTTCCGAACCAGTTTTACTCCTTATTAAGAGTGATAATTATTTGTGTTTTAGGAATATTTAAAGGATTTCAAAAATATGCTTGTCGCTATCTATTACCGTTTTCATCCAATAACGATAGAAGTTGAAACCGGAAATGGACAATTTCTACAACTTCCGGTTTAGATAAACGGTTAACAGAGGAGATTCTGTTCTTAGGAGTTTAAATAGTTCCTAGGAAACCTTTTTTCGATATATATTACCGTTTCTGCTTTCTGAACATTAATATCGAAACCGAAAGCAGTATAACATTTCTATGACTTCCGATTTAATTAGAATATTACGAGTGTTATAGTATGTTATGTTGAAATCCGAAAAAAATGCTTGTCGTTATTTTCAACAATAGCATGATAAACAGTGTAAACAGCACTAAAAATTACCAATATTGAAAATGACACTGGAAGAATAATGCCATACAGTATTTAATATTCCGAGCAATAAAAACTATGTTATTAAAGAGCAGAATACAAATGTCAGTGTAGTATGCAAAAATTGCTGTAACAAAAGTAGTAGGTTAAAGGAAGTAGTCCTTGTAAATTTCCGTAGGTATGTTAAACCATACCAAAATCTTATTTTAATGGTTACGAGGAAAGAGCTTTTCGACCACATATTATAGTGGCTTTGGAAGACAGAAATTTATGTCTCTTTAAACTACATTGGAACTCATGTATATCTAAAGGATAAGAGCTGATAATTATTAACCTTCATTGCTCGTCTTTGATGTGAAAGGTCTCAGGTTCAATTTTCGACACTAAGGAATGAAAAGTACTACAATGGTTGATATCATTTATTAAATGTTCTATATAGCCTGGCTGCTAACAAAGGCCTCAAACTCAAACCATAAATTATTTAGTATTGTCATAAGAACTACTAAATCCTCATAATTCTACCTCTGTTACTAATTCGCATAATTCTACCTTCTGACGTGGTTTAACTGATTTAACTGATCTACTTGATTTAACTACCTTATTTTGTTCACTGATTAACAATTTAAGAGGGTAACAGAGCTAATACCTATATAGAAGCATATCACATCATCATTTTTATCATAAATTAATCCACAATCATAAAATATAATTCTATAACAATTTATATGATTACATGCACTTTTTCTCTCTTTGATTTACCTACTTATAATATCCATGTCTATACATAGTACTGAAAAAGCACAGTCAAGTAGGTAAACTATAAGCTAGAAAGTGGCATTTGAGTTTAACCCAGACAATTGACGGACATTGTAAACCAGATTTCAGGGAAATGTTTGGGATGGGCGAAGAGAAACACCCAGGAGAACATTTTCTGGAAATATGAATCGATTTATGAAATTATGTTTCATAAAGTTGTTTCCTCCGACCTTAGTAATTGTATTTCTTAAGATGAACATTTAATTTTGGCCATAATCTGATTCAACTTCTTTTCCAGCAATTTTTATTTACTATACCGTGTTTATTTCAGGTGGAAGGCCAAATGTTTGGCGTCTTTCCAAGGAAATTGGAACAGCAGAGAAACGAACGCGGCTTGCTTGATCAATGGCAACAAACTGCACAAAACTGGGGAGCCAACATTCAAAAAGGATTAAGTGACTTGCAATCTCAAGTTCAGCAAGGAGTTCAGAATGGACAACAGCAACTTCAAGATAACATTCAAAATTGGCAACAACAAGCTCAACAAACACTGGGTGATTGGCAGGATAAGATTCAGCAAGCAGTTCAGAATGCACAACAGGAAGCGCAAGAAAGACTAACTGAATTTCAAAACGCGATTCAACAAGCTGTTCAGAATGGACAACAACAGCTTCAGGAATGGCAAGCACAAGCACAAGAAGTGATTCAGAACAGCCAACAGAGGATTCAGGATGGACTTCAGAATTTGCAGCAAGGTGTTCAGGAGGGACTAGGAAACTTGCAATCTCAGATCCAGCAGCAACAAGCAAATCAAACCAGCAGTAATTAATTGTATCTTGTATTGTATACCTAAATTGTTAATAAATCAAACTGAACTAATTGTAAAATTGATCACTCCAAAATTTACATGAGTTACAATTAATGTTACCGACTAGAGAAAATTTGAGGCTTTCTCCTCTCGAAGACGCATTCTCAAATAGCAGAATCATATTTGAAATTATATATAATTCCGTTGGAGGACCTCGGTCGCATATCGTATTTCGACTGAATTTCATTCTCATCTTGTTTTGTGGGCAATATTAGTTACGTATAATTATGCACAGTATGCGACAAAATAAACAGTACTGAAATCATATCGTTGATAGTTATTTATTATGTTTTGTATAACGTAATGAAACATAAGAAATGTCAAAAGGATGTCAACTAATTGTTACTCAACACAAATTGTAAATTTAAGAGGAATCGAGTCTGTACATCACGTGTTCAAAATGTTGACCATTACGTCTAGAATTCTTCATAGCCGTTCTGTAGATGGATGAACATATTAATGAACACGGCTTTCTGGAATAACAAAACAAATGATAGAATCTTCTCTCTTAACTCCAATATCTATTCGTAAAATTGCTTCCTTTTGGTATACCCCACATGGAGGCATCTCTACTCACCTCTTGCAGTGAGATGCTGGCCCACAGTATGAGCGGAAATAGTGCTCTAAAATAAACACCTTCTCCTCTGTTGTGAGTAACATTATGTTCGCTCCAAGTGCATATTCCGCTAGTCCACACACAGCTAAGCATACAATCTGAGTTAAGCTCACAGATCAGACCACATTGGGCCCGCGCGCCATTGCACACGAATTTCAGTACTGTAAAATTTTGCCTAATACTGTATTTACCTCTATTTCTTCATATGAATGGATCTATTTAATACAAATAAGCAAAGATTGAACATTTCTTTTTAAAAATTTGGTGTTAACTGTGTTCCATAAAACTGACCAGCTTCATAGATGTAATTACAAAAGGAGACAATAATCTTAATATAATAAAATTATTTGAATTGCACATTCAACCCAGTAACACATGGTCAGCTACCGGTTTCCAATGTAAATATACTTGGTTATCCAAAACGGGCCCACTATCAGGTGAACTCTATAGAAATATGATATAAATTATTTAAGACGCTCATTCCCTAAGAATAATCTATGTTTCTGTGCAATTGGAAATATTTGTTTTATACAGATAGTGACTGAGATCCTACCGTCTGGCAGGTATATATACTCCCCAAGGACGGCTGCACCAGGAATTTGATTTATAGATACATTTTATTAAAAGATTATATACTCATTAGGATTAGTATAAGTAAAAATCTTGATTGAACAAAAGAAATGTATATTTATTTAGATTTGATTTTATCTGGTTATAAAACAGTGATCGTGTGAAATAAACTTCGATTACCAATGTCAGCAAAACATAAGAATATGAAACAAGTACTTATTTAAAATGTAAGCAGTGTTGCTAGCTCAACATAAAGTTTCATTTTTAAAATAATACTACGTCATATTATCACATATTTCAAATTTACGTGTTAACCATAAACTTACAATATCATGTTTATTACTTAGGGTGCCTAGTATGGATACTATCGTATTTGAAACTTCCAAGTTTCGGAGTCCTCTACAACAGTAATATCGCAAGTAGGACCGACGAGTTATGATCAATATTAACAGACGAAAACCATATCCACGAAGAAATTATGTCGGCTAAAATCAGCGAATTCGTGTTATTATTCAGTTCAAAACGCAATGTTAGGGTCTTCGCGTTTCTTCGCGAATTCTGCTGATGAAATTGAAGCTTAAAATATATAAAACGATAATCACGCCTGTTGTTCTGTATGGTTGCGAAACATGGCCGCTTACTCTGAGGAAAGAACGTAGGTTAAAAGCATTTGAAAACAAGATCCTGAGACGAATATTCGGACCCAAGAAGAAGGGGAATGGCGGAAACTTCATAACGAGGGACTATATAATTCATACGGTTTACCCGACATTGTTAGAGTCATCGAATCTAGGAGGTGCAGGTGGGCAGGTCCTGTAGCCAGAATGGAAGAAAGTATTAAGGCTTTCAAAGTTTTAACTGGAAGGCCAATCGGAAAACGATCATTAGGAAGACCTAGGCGCAGAAGGGAGCAGAATATAAAGATGCATCTCTCAGAAATAGGAATACAAAATAGAATCAGGATCCAGTTCGCTAAGGATAGGAGTCAGTGGAGAGCTTTGTGTACCCGGCTTTCAACATAAGGTTCTATAGGACATAGAGTCAGTTAGTTAGTTGAGATTCGACAATTTACCAAAGTACCTTATGACGTATTTCGAATCAATAGAAACAAAGTTAGAAGATATTGAAAATCTTGATTTTATCAGAAGACTATCATTCGGAAAACTGCTTAAGTAATTATACAATCCAATCACGCAGATGACTTTCAATATATGTAAAGAACAAAATGTTGTTTACATCAATTAGATATCTCAAACGGTTCTGGAGATATGCACTTATAATGTGAAGTTTGCAGTCCACCTTAAAAATCCCTATTTGCGTAAAAGTTTAAAAATAATTGTATTAACACAGAACATGAAATAAAATGTAACAGTATCAAAATATGAGAAATGTATGTAACACACTGTTTCACAATTTCCTTTTGCTTCACATAAATAGTGAGAAGAAGTAAAAAGAGGAGAAAATTGTAATGTAATGTACCTTCAAAATTGTAATGGATTTTTCAATAATTCGATTAAACATTTTCAGACCGTTTATTTCAACAAGAAATTAGTTATTTTGTGTGCTATAAAAAGTATTGAAAAGAGCAGTTTGAAGTGAACCTCTAAAATTAATTACTAGAAATACAATTCTAAAAAAGAAAAGTAACGAAATGATGCGTAACTTTGGATTGACTCATTTACGAAGAAGCAGTGAGTGTCTCTGAGATCGACTCACCAACTGTACTCCCTTTATATGGTTAAGTTTTACGTTATTATGAAATAGTGACAGTACCGAAGGCAACAAGAAACAAGTAAGAAAATATTGTAATTAACAACGAACGCTACGGACAATTGTGCGTAAATCAGTGGAATACTAGGCATTTGTCACCACTTTGCTGTCTGGGCAAATCATTGTTTGTTCCCTATTTCCGGAGTCAAGGGTAAACACAATAATTAGTTCCCTCCTAAAGCATGCGTTGCAGAGTTCTATACGATTTTCATTATGTTATAAATTTTAAGCTAAGCTTACACTGAGAAAAGAATGTATGTGGCGTAAATAGAAACGTATGTTACATTTGTAAATCCTATAGTTTTTAGACTTAACGTACAGTAAGGGTATAACTGAAAACGCCTGTTTTATAATATTTTATGTATAAGTGTTCCATCTGTTCCTACCTTCCGTATGAAACAATATAAGCGGTCAGAATCGCACAAACAAATGGACGTATTAGTCTATAGCTGACGAAGGAAATATACATATATGTATGTAACATAAGGAACACTGTTAAATATAACACATCCTTGAACGGCATGATATAATATCTAAGGCCAAAACCTATGTAGCATACGGGCAACGTATGTTCCGAACTGATGTATGTAGTAAGCAGGAGGATTCCGTATATTTGTACAGCAAACCACAAAAATATCTCGACCTTAAGTGCTCTAATTACATTATTTGGGGTCCAGGTCATTTGCAGTTGTGAGAACGCCTAGCATATGCAACCTAACTTACACGTAACATTTCCCGGCACTGATCCAGGTTTTTATGCAGATAAAATTGTAAAGTAGGTGACTAACGAAAACAGTTGTCCTTTCTAAGGTGAATCGCTATGGTTTAATGGTATTTTCCAAAGAACACCATATATTAATCCCAATATTGCTTTGTGTGTAATGTATTATTTCTTTATATACTGTATTTTGAGAAAAAATACTGACTAAGCATGACTCAGGAAATGCTTGAAAGTAGCTGAAAATATCAAATCTAGAACAACTGCTGGAAATAAGTTTGTAAATGATTGCCTCCATTGAGAGACCGTCTCCAATTCTCCCCATTCCAACATCTGTTCCTTTCAGGAGAAGAGAAGGTCTTGCTTGTCAAACTGAGTATGTGTTGAAATTGAAAGATTTGAAACAGCTTCAACCTGGCCGGGATTTGAAGTCGGGTCCACCGAGTAGAAGTTCAATTCGGTAACCACTTACATACCGTGTCACTTCATCTTTCACTAACCTTTAGCTAGTTGATATCTTTGCATATAAGAATATAAAAATACTAATACTCTTATAAGGAGACGCTCCTTATGAGTGTCACAATGACTTACTCGAGATTTATTTCTTTAACTCAAAAACAAGTAATATAGACCTTCATCAATGAGGAAAATATCGCGAAACGTTCTTCAAGTTGAGGCTACCTCATCGTTTTAACTGCTCCCGACTTACATTACTGCTATTCTTCCTCATCGTAACTTCTAATTTCCAAAGAAGAAAAACCTGCAGCGTTTACGCCAATCTCAAGAATTTAATATTCCCGGGCGCTGTTATTCTTCGCGCGCTCCCCTAGCCAGGCGTTTGATGTTGGTAATGTAAAATGTACAGGAAAATTTTGCAAGAGAACAGAACCTAATTAACCCCTACGGGACTTCTAAAACGTTCCTACTACTACTTCTACGATTAATATTACTACTACTATTATTATTATTATTATTATTACTACTACTACAATTATTATTCCTATTACTACTATTACTTCTACCACTACTACTACTTTTACTAGTACTACTATCACTTTTACTATGGATCCATATAGTAAAACTGCAAGCTTATTTTAATGTGAAAATGTTATGAAAATTTAAAACCGTAAAAAAGAACTCGTTAGGCAGGGTTTGAAACCACCCCAAAAATAATTTCCGTTACCAGTAGGTTGTGTTAGCACGCTCGGCTACGAGTGCCGACAACAGTTGGGTTTATATTCCGTTATATGTAGGTCATGTCTCTTGATGTCCTTTCTGTATCGGCCAATAAGATCAAAGGATATCTGAAACTCTAGGGATCGATGAAAATGCAAGGCGGCAGACATGTTTTCACATTCTTTGAATTGTATCAACACGTGTAGAAAAAGAAAGCTCTCTTCTTATCTTCCATAACTACTAGTTTACTTTTTATCTTTGTATGAAGAATTTTTTGTGGATTGGCAAATTATGAAACACAGATGGCAGAGACACGTGTTCGAATCTCGTCGTAGCAGTTAGTTTTTTCTTAACCTTCTTACGTCCCTCGGGTCCATTTTGACCCAAAGGGACTTTTCAACTTGATTATCTCGGACACTATGTGAGCTGTGATCATCATACTTCGTGACTTTTAATTATTTTACTAAATATGTGTTTTGTAAAAATTTCGATTCAAATCTCTATCCTGTTACATCACAGTGGACAAACTAACACATAAGTTGATCTTGAAGCTTTGCTGGCGTCTACTATTAATCCAATGTTCTCGGGATTGCTGCCAGAGTGAGTTTTGCTGTGCTGAGCTTTCGTTACCATACAGCGGCAACATCTTAGATGTTGCCACTGTATAGTAACGAAAGCTCAGCACAGCAACACTCACTCTGGCAGCAATCCCGAGAACATTGGATTAATAACACATAAGTTCCTCGGGTCCATTTAGACCCATTAGTTCAATGAATATTTAAGTGACTGAAAAATCATTATTGGATGGATTTCTGATGATAATACCTCCAAAAAACAATGCAAAAATTATTATTATTATTATTATTATTATTATTATTATTATTATTATTATTATTATTATTATTATTATTATTATTATTATTATTATTAGTTATTGCACTGTCCGAAAATAATTTATTTTCTTCCAGTATACTGTACTGGCAAAATTGATTAGGTTTTTCAGATACCTTGTAGTGGCAACATTGTTTGGGTTCATTTTGGGTAAGTTTTTATTCGTAGTATTGCTTGTTTCCTCGTTGTGCAGTAATTACAGTTCAATTTGGTGTCCAAAATGACTGCTTTGACACCAGAAGAACTCAAAACTTTCTCACTTTTTCTTACGATGAAATGACATCTGAAACGGAGGATCAATTATCAGTGCAGGATTCTTTGTCATCGTCTTCCCTGTCTGATGAAAATTCTTCGGAAAGCTGTGATTGAAAACTGCATCAAGACCTCCCTCGTGGCTAACGCCTCTTGCGCCTTTGGCGTGGAACACCCGGGTTCGATTCCTGGCGGGAGCTCATGTGGCTAGGATTCCACGCTAATCAGTAGGTCCACGTCTCATATAGTCTCGCTGCAGAAAGGGACGCTAAACTAAAATCAACTTAACTGAAAACTACATCAAACAAACAAAAATGTGCTAAGAACAAATGCAGCCCAAGAAATCGTACGATCGCTCCATGGAGAGACATAGAAGGAGTGTGTTCATCAAACGACGAGTAGCCCTGATGTTCTGAGGAAAAGAAGTATTGCCAAATGTGAAAGGGAACAGACGACAAAAACACGATCAAATACAGTTTGTGAAACAAATTTATCTGTAAAAGACATCCCCATCAGATTTGTGAGCAATGTCAAAAACAGTAAAATGGGTGTTCACATGTTTCAAGTAGCATAAAAGAAAACAACCACTTACGTGGATTTTGTTTTCAGAGGTTTTCAATAAAAGTTAACAGGAATGCATAACCTAACCTAACCCAAAGTTACCTAAATAAAACCTGCTTGCAGCAGAAGTCAAAAGTATTATATATATATATATATATATATATATATATATATGTGTGTGTGTGTGTGTGTGTGCGTGTGTGCGAATGTGTGTGTGATGTTTTAGTGTTCTAGATGCAAGGGCATCTCTGGCATGTTAAATTTCGGTGAATAATAAAACAATTCTACAATTATTTCTAAATATTTGAGGACGACAGGAAAATATATCATGTATTTAAAAAATATAGGGGGCCGAGGACATCCCCCCAAACAATGACGCTTGTCTAGATTTGACCCATCTTTTGTTATATTTGACACAAACCAGTCATAACACTATTGTATGTACAAATGTAGTGTAAACTACAAATTGAAACAAAAAAATGAATGGGTCCATTTTGACCCAGAGGAACTTATGTGTATGCAAAAATCGAAGGACGTACAAGGGTTAATTGGAATGTATTGTTTACGTACTTGCTATTCTAATTCTGTTATCCCTTTATTATTATTACTATTATTATTATTATTATTATTATTATTATTATTATTATTATTATTATTATTGGAAACTTGAGACTTGAGACTACCTAGTTTATATTATAAGATGTTGTTGATTATTCAATTTCAAGTATTTTTGTTCATATGGAACGTATCTAAAATGGTGAATTGCGTAAAACATTAATATTTATAGCTGTAGCAGTAGAAGAAGAAGAATTAGTAGAAACATAAGCCATTTCTGTGAAATAATAACCTTTGTTTTCGATCAGTCGTATTTTTTACCTATACTAACGATGTGTCTTAGGTATTCACCAATAGTTCGCAAAACACGTTACATTTGCAGACAGTACGAATCAATGTTAATACGACTGACGTCATATTGTAGGCCACCGTTCTATTGCATGTGCACTGAAGGAAGTCGTATCAAAACTAAGACCGACAGAATTTGAATATTTTCTGTTACCGGTATCTCACATTGGAAGTACCAACATTACAAATGATAAAAATTTCCTTTAATTATCCGACGGGAATCGATCCGACGACAACAGGAATTTGAATCTAACGCTTGCCCCCCTACTCTGAGACGTCGCAATAAATTAAGTGGGGGGAGAGAATCTTTGTGTAAATTGTCTTAAGCAAATTTTACACTTTTACCATTTCAATGTTGCAAAACTCTTGTTTCGGTCATAATAAAATAGAGAGTGTTGCGTAGAAACAATAGTCAAGAGAATTAAATTCTAAATTCGCAAAGTAAATTGTTGAAAATGAACGATTAAAGCAGAATTACTGGATGTTGTTACAGCATTTACATATGAGGAAGTTTAACGCCCTGCTTAAGCATTGAGGCTAATGATATGTAAAACTACAGTTTAAATATATCTCTTCGAGTTTAAATATACCTCTTTATAATTATATTTTCTCACGAGCCACTAATTACATTGCAGATTGTCAAGTTCAACATTTCATCTACGTTACTCGATATTGGGGAAATAAAATATCTAACCGTTCGCCCTCGAAGACGTGATGTGTGGCCCAACTACTCAAACGTACTTTTTATATGTTTTTTTTTGTGTTTTTTACGTTATTTTGTATATAGGTTTTTCTTTGTGAAAGATAGAAAAAGAAAACTGATAATGTAAACAACCTGAAACTCAAGCTATCCCATTCCGAAAGCGTCGGTGGACCTGCGGTGGGTAACTAGAGACGGCTCCGCAAAAATTAGATGCCCCGCAGCGACGATCCGCTGTGGCCCCACTTCCGTTTTCAAAATTATTCCACCAGCGTTTCATCAGAGGTAGAGATGCGACGAAACGCAGATGAACCACAAAATTACTCCTCCAAAATATGTTAAATAACCTATATGTGTGATTTGTTTGCATTATAGTGAGTCTAAAAAAACTAAAACACTCTAAAAACTACTCCGACGCGGGCGCGAACCAACAAAATTACGATTCGAAGGAGCGTGTTCCTCCGACTTCGTCGCGAAGGCAATGGAAGAGACGTCTCATGTAAACAGATAAATCTTTGAGGACGTTTTAATTTGGCCAATCAGAGTGCATGTAACCCTTTGAGATCAGAGGAAATGCGTTCGCCATATAGTTTTATAATAAAATTACTCGCATCTATTCACTTTATTACATAATTCCTCCATATTCACTTTCTAATGATCGGCCAAATTTGCCCTCGAAATTCATACAATTTTACGCACTCGTCACAATATTTTTCACTTCAATATGTAGAGAGTAGAGGTTACTCTTGCCCCCGGGTCTCACTTTAGAGACAATTCGTCTGGAAAAAGTAATATATAATAATAACCGCATGCGCATGAAGGGCGATAGTTCATATTGGCCCCTTCGGATTCTTGACCACGAATCAAAGGAGCGCGGCGAAAATGAAGTCCTCGGTGCCAGGGGCAGTGGCCCGGGCGGGAAGGCGGGTATTCCCACCCAGGCTCCGTGAATCAATAATAATAATAATAATAATAATAATAATAATAATAATAATAATAATAATAATAATAATAATAATAATAATAATAAAGGAATACAGAATTACAATCAAAATTACGTAAATATTATATTCATATACAGAAAAAATAATAATTGTCACGGCGGAATTTGAACCCCAAGTGGATTGCGCCTCTTGGTCAGAAGCCGAACGCCCGAGATCACTTGGCTAGTGCCATCGGCTCAATGTACCACAAATTCCTCATGTGAATATAGAAAATAAACCAGTAGTTATAAAGAACATAAACATAGAACTGTCTATTTCTACACGTGTTGATACAATTCAAAGAATGTGAAAATAATTTCTGTCGTATTTTCTTCTTTGGAAATTAGAAGACATGGTAAAGAAACAACGTAATGTAAACCTGGACCATCTCTGAAATCGATGACGTAGCCTCAATTTGAAGAACGTTTCGTGATATTTTCTTCATTGCGGAACGTCTATACAACTTGTTTTTTAGTTACACAAGGGAATCTCGAGTAAGTCATTAAGACACTCACATTAGCATTAGTATCTTGTGTATGTTCTTACATGAAACGATTTTAACTAAGTATTAGTTTGGTTGGAAAATGAAGTGGCGCGTTAGCTGAGTGGTTAGCGCAATGAACTTCTATTTGGTAAACCCGGGTTCAAATCCTAGCCAGGCTGAAACTTTTTCAAATGTTTCAATTTCAATTTCAATGCTTACTCAGTGTGACAAACAAGATCTTCTCCTCCCGTAGAAACAAAAAGATGGTCTCTCATTGGATATAGTTTTATACAAACTTATTTCCAGCAGTTGTTCTAGATTTTTTATTGTACTACATATTCTCATAGATTACATACATAGCAATATTGAGATTAATAGATGGTATTCATTGGAGAACACGCTCTGAACCACAGCGATTCATCTCAGAATGGAGAAATGTTTCCTGCGTCATCTACTCAGAGCTACCAACTGCTGTCAGTGCCGAGGAAAGTTACGTATAATTTGGGTTGCATCTATCCAGGCGCTCTCACAACTCCAGATTACATGGGTACCAAGTAACAGAATTAAGGGGGGGAGATACTTTTGTGGCTTGTTGTACAATATACCACTGTCCGGAGAACGAATTTATCTCAGTGTAACACTTCAAATAATCATACTTCTTTCTTAATTTACACTAAGGTGGGAGATACTTTTGTAGTTAAGTGTACAATATACTATCGTCCGGAGACCGGATTTTTCTCAGTGTAACACTCCAAATAATCATACTTCTTTCTTAATTTAAATTTTTACTAACATTTCTTATAAAAGCCCAGCAGCTGAAAAACAAAAATAAAGACCTTGAGTGGAAAAAATAAAATACTACATTCTACTAAATATTTTGGTGTATCACTTGTCAGCCAGAAGCAAAAGTTAGCTGAGGTAGAAATTAAAATTATGTGCTCAAAGATAACAACACTAACTAATATTCTGCTCAACAACTTCCATTTCCTTGATTAAATTTTCCCAGTGCTAGTTATTCCTTTCTAACTACTGTTGTTATAAAGTTATTAGAATACGTAGGTAGTGATGTGAGATGGAAAATTTTCCGCTATATTTTTCCGGAAAATTTTCCGTTCTAAAAAATATCAGTAACCAAGTAACAATCCCTAAGCAATACTGAAATTGATTGAATTCATGTATAGAAATCTTAAAAAGTGAAAGATCGCTTAAAGAATCTGAAAATTTTCATGGCTTAGAAATTTTCAGTACTATGTAGGAACTAGTTAAATAATTTTTTATGAATCAAAATATTTTCTGCCTTATATGGAAAAATTGAAGAACCTTTTATGAGTCGGAAAGTTTTCATCATTTTGAAGCAAAAGTAAAAAAACTGTTTTGTGAATCGGAAAGTTTTATTGCTCTGTAGAAAAAGTGAAAGGAATTTTCATAGATCGGAAAATTTTCATCACGATGTAGAAACAAGTGGGAAACACTTTTCATAGGCCGGACAATTTTGGATATTATGTATAGTGATATTATTTGGAAAATTTTCCACTATATTTAACTGCACATAGAGCTACAAAATTGAATTTCTGCAGAGGAAAGTTAGTCAGCAACAAATTATAATTTTCCAATTAGCTTTGGGGACCCGGAAAATTTTCTAATATTTCAAATTGGGAAGTAAAAATTTACACAGTGTTTCTGTCGGTCTCTTCCTTTGCGAGCTCCTTCGTTGCTAAGCGGTTAGCATACGCGCTGTTGGCATGGAAAACCCGGCTTCGATTCCCAGTGGGAGCTCATGTAGTTCGGATTCCACGTTAATCAGTTGGTACCGTTTTATACAGTCTCGCTGCTGAAAGGGACGTTAAACTTAAAATCAACACAATTCAACTACTCTCTCTCTCTCTCTCTCTCTCTCTCTCTCTCTGTTTGTGTATGTGTATGTGTGTGTGTGTATGTATGCAAAGTTCAGAGAACATACATCGAGTTCATAGAGTACAAATATCCCATTCTATTATTTAAAATTTTAATTTATTAAGTCATGAATATTTTCCGGTTCATAAAAACATACTCCACTTATTCATTCGATTCATGAAAAATTGTTCCACTTGTTCCTACATTTTACTGAAAGTTGTCTGAGCCATGAAAATTTTCAGATTTTTTAAACGATCTTTCACTTTTTTAACGTTTCTATATATGAATTGTATCAATTTTATGAATACTGACGAATTGTTATTTAATCACTGATACTTGTTAAGAACGGAAAATTTTCCGGAAAAATATAGAAGAAAATTTTCCAACTCACATCTCAACTAAAGAACGATGTAGGAAAAAGTGGAGTATGTTTTTATGAATCGGAAAACTTTCCGGGAAATTTTCATCACTGTTAAGGACAGACAATTTTTCAGTTCATGAAAAATTGTTCCACTAGTTCCTACATCGTACTGAAAATTGTCTGAGCCATGAAAATTTTCAGATTCTTTAAACGATCTTTCACTTTTTAACATTTCTATATATGAATTCAACCAATTTTATGAATACTGACGAATTGTTACTTAATCACTGATATTTGTTAAGAACGGAAAATTTTCCGGAAAAATATAGAAGAAAATTTTCCACCTCACGCCTCGACTAAACAACGATGTAGGAATAAGTGGAGTGTTTTTATGAATCGGAAAATTTTCATCACTGTACGTAGGTGCCGGAATATGGTCTTTCGAGTTCAATTTCTTTTTTTACTTATGACTATTTTTTAACGAGTAGGCCAGTAGAGCAGTCGCTAACGCTCTCGCCTTCTGTGCAGGTGGTCCCGGGTTGGATTTCCAGTGAGGACGTTTTCAGGCCAGCCATCCTCAACGAAGTCTTCCTGCGGCAAATGCCGGGATGGTACCTAACATATAGATTCCTGGCTTTCCTTTCACACTCCTTTCTTCCTTCTCTTTTCCCGGATAGTGTGCTCGAAGACAGACTTCTTTCCTCAAACGTGACGGGCTAAATGAACGTAGATACTGAAAGGTTAGAAATCTAAATTCTAAATCCTATTTTTTGGAGTCAATATCATATAATTATTTCTACCGTCTATCCCAACATTTAACATTTGTAACAAAAACTGGAATAATTGCGAAAAATCATAAATTGTGGTATAAATATTTCTGTTTTTTTCATCTAACTTATTATTGTTTGGTTGAAACAATGTTCCGTTTTGACTTCGTTAAAATTTATTAGTTGTAGGTGCCAAATTTTCAAGGTAACTGTGGATATACAGCACCATAGTAACTTTCGAAATTTGCTTTTGAAACACGAGTTTTCGGTAAGTAAATTCAAGTAAAAATATATTAATGATTTAAAAAGAAAGTTCGATTGTAAATTGATCCTCGAGAACAGTTTCTAGTATTAATATAGTTACGAATTTCTCCTTAAGGTTTGTTAGCAAATTTTAAAGCTCATACTTCCAGTTTCTTTTTTAATAATAATTTCTTTCATATTCCAAAAGTTTTCTTTGTTGTTTCATCTAAGGTAGAGTTGTTAAGTTTTACCAAGTCATCGGTATTCTTGAGTATACTTAACAGAGATCAGTGTGTCATATTTTATGGTTTACCTACAGTTTAATAGACCTTCGTTTTTGATCAACATTTATGAATAGATTGCCTGTGTCTTACTTGAACGGTCTTATTATTTTAAAACCTTTTATCTTATTATACAGTATGTGTTCTAATATGTGTCATTCTATTGCCAGAATATAATATCTTTGCTGTTATGCTACAATGTGTGTAAGTGTTTCTGATAAACATTAACACCTTAACAGTTTTTACATTTCTTCTGGTGTGGTATGGTCAAATATAGCTAACTAATATATTAATATTTCATTTTCTAATCGATATAAAGACGTAAGAGGTGATCTGAAAAATTGTCTAATATGGTGTACTAGGGGGGAACAAAAATAATAGTGATCATATTCATGCGCATCGTGTACTTATAGTGCGAGGATGCACCGTTAATGGGAGTAATTCTTCTGATTCATTATGCCAAGTGGACTTAACCAACAACGACGCTTGTAGTTTCTCTCCCAATTCGCTGTGTATGTGTGTGTGTTTACCTGTAGTACTCTCGTGATACGAAGAAATGGCAGATTCTCACGAACAATGTACGGCTGTGAAGGTTTGCGTTTCGTTCGGCAAGAATGCAGCAGAAACTGTTGAAATGATGCAAAGAATTTATGAAGAACATGCGTTCAGTAAAACTCAAGTATAAAAATGGTTTGCTGAGATTAAAATGGGAGATGATCATTTAAGATCAATCCTGTTTCGGTCGTCAGTCAAATGCAAGAACAACATCGGCAAAATCCGTAGTATTTAAGGGAACATCGGCTCAGAAAATCTACCAATTCTGAAATTTACCCGTGTTAGTCTGGAACTCATTTAGTGTATTTGGCACGACGATTTGAAAATGCGACTAGTGGCTACTAAGTTCGTGCCCTGGCTTCTTGCCAAAGTACAAAGGGATCATCGAGTGGAAGCCTCTAGTGTAATGAAGGACACAGTCAAGAACGTTCCAGCATGTTTCAACAGATTCATTACAGGCGACGAGTCATGGTGCTATGACACAATCCCGAAAGTAACCAATAGTAAATGGAAAACCTTGGCTGACGTCCGAAAAAGCTCGTCAGGTTAAATCAAATTTGAAGATGATGCTGATTTGTTTTATTTACTTTAGATCAAAGGGATCGTATACTCACAATTCATCCCTCAAAACCGGACCGTCATCCAACACTTATACGTTGAAACAACTGCCCAAAAGACAGACTGCTAAAACGCCCGACCTTGGGAATTCCTGCAATTGGGGAATAGTTTCTGCATCATGATAACTCTCACGCACACACAGTTAACAGTGTTCGGCGCTTTGCGGCTTCAACGCAGAAAACTACTTTGATTCGAGCGCCCTATTCAACAGATTCGGCTCTCACGTATTCTCCCTTTTCCGTCTAATGAAATAGAACTTACCAGCCAGTCACTATGTTTTACATCATTAATAAAATTTCCATAATAGGTGCACAGAAAAAGTCTTAATATGTGAGTACTGGCAAACGCCGTTGCAAGCTATCAGAGATATTCTCTTGCTGACTGCTCAAAGTATCAAGTATCAAAGAGACCAAATATGCAAAATCCTTCTAACAATGAAATGAAGGTTCTTACAAGTGCATTAGTACTAATGGAAAGTACTTTGAGGGAAATTAAATTTTTAATTGAAAACAGTTGTACTAAAAAAGTCATGTTTTTATAAGGAAATTCCAGGTAAACTTCAGGTTTAATTAATTAATTTCCCTATATAGAACGTCATATACGTATAATATATTTGGAAAGGGATAATATTGTCTTCTCTTCTGTGCAATTCGTTCACATTCCTGTGCTCCATTCAAATAAAGAGTTAAGGGTTATATATATATATATATATATATATATATATATATATATATATATATATATATATATATATATATATATATATATATATATATTAATGTGCCGATTCAGTATAAAGTAATATATTAATTACATTATAGTGAAGAAAAATTAAAACCGACGTAATTTTTCTGTTAACCCATCATGACAAAGACCATTGTTAAATTCACTAGTTATGTTGACAAGTACGATACCATTGGTCATACAGTGAAGTTATCTGAGAACAATTGTAAATATAAGTGTATACTAGCTTGAGTTGTGCTGACATGTAAATACGTGTTAATACATTCTTGACTTTTCTAAACGCACATGCTAAACATTGTAGCAAGGACTGGAGAGTATTACAGTAACTGTGAATTTTGCTATGTTTATTTAATCGTACATAACTTCTATACCAACTACCACAATTTAAAAATGCAATTTAGTCGGCATTGTACTGGGAAGCAGGAAATTCGTGTTATGATTTTTTTTTTTTTTTGTGAAGGAACTTGGAGCATAAAATATATAAAACGATAATCAATCCTGTTGTGCTGTATGGTTGCGAAACACCGTTGGTTAATCAGAGAAGCAAGTAGACTGAAAGTATTTGAGAATAAAATCCTGAGACGAATATTCAGATCCAAAAGGAACGGGAGTGGAGAATGAGGAAAACTTTATAACGAGTGACTACATAATTTATACCATTTACCAACCATTGTTAGAGCGTTCACCTCTGGTGCTAGGGGTCCCGGGTTCGATCCCAGCCCCCGCCAAGTGAACTTTGTGGTGAACAGACACCGTGTGCGTGGGTTTTCTCGGGGTTCTCCCGTTTCCTCCCACTTTCTTCATTCCACCATTTCATTCATTACTCATCATCACCGTCTCCTTTAGCCTAACCGGCATAACCGTGGGACGTAAAACTCAAAGATTTCATTTTCCAACCATTGTTAGGACCTTCAAATCTAGGAGCTTCAGGTGGGCAGGTTATGTATCCAGAATGAATGAACGTTGGAATGCTTTCAAAGTTTTAACTAGAAATCCAATCGGGAAGCGACCATTAGGAAGATCTAGGTGCTGATGGGAGAACAATATTAAGATGAATCTTGCAAAAATAGGAATACAAAGTGGAAACTGGATCCAGTTGGCTAAGGACGAATATAGAGTTAGTTCGTTAGTCATATGGTAATTATAATCACTATTTATTTCAGTAATACTTATGATTTTCAGTAGGGAGCAAAGATAAGAGAATGGTGATTTCCTTAATTGAATTTTGTAGTACTCGACAAAACACAACGACACATTTTTTAAAAGAATGGAACTCAGGAACATACGGAAAATCGGTGTTGAATGTGAAAAGAAACAAGATAATATTTTGCGATATTTTGCTTCAGTCACGAAGTATTCTACGAAACATGTACAAATACATAAAACTTTTCGAAGTCCTAGCTTCATAACATAGGGAAAATCCATGTTTAATGTAGTGAGGAAGGAAGGTCGGACCATACAAAGACGTTTTTAAAGAGTCTAATCACTGTCTTTGGCGCTTTTTCAAAGCAAAATTAAAATATATAAAACGTGAAAATCTAATATTGAGCTCTTCCTCCTCTAAAGTTACTCTTACGCTTACAAGTGACGATTATGCGCATGCCTAAAGTCACAAACGGGGCAGAATCGACGGAGTCAAACTTTTTAGACTGGGTCTAAAAAGGTAGTGATCTGCTGTATCTGGTAAGGCGTAATTTGGACATATTCATTGAGAAAGGGGAAAAAACCTCCAAGAGATAATATTTTAGAAAATTCTCGATGCTGTTAATCTATATCAGTGGTTCCCAAATATGACGGTTTTGCTTTCTCTCTCTCTTTCTCTTCTTTTTGTTGTTGTTGTTGTTGTTGTTGGTTTTGGCAGAGTACTGACACAACACAGCAAAATTTTGGTATCTGCGATAGTAATAGCAGTAGTTCAGACGTAGGTTGAATGTTAACAACAATGATATTAAAAGTCTTTATTGTTATATACATACAGAGAGGTTCATAAGATTATGTACTTATTTTATAAAGATGGACAAACACAGTGTGCGTGGGTTTTCTCGGAGTTTTCCCGTTTCCTCCCACTTTCTTAATTCCACCATTTCATTCATTTCTCATAATAACCGTCTCCTTTACCCTAACCGGCATAACTGTGGGACGTAAAACTCAAAGATTTTATTTCATTTCATTTTTTTTTATTTTATAAAGAACTAGCAGCGTTCACCCCGCTTCGCTGGGGTCACCCCGGAACGCAATAAACTTTGTTACTTAGATAATTTTTACTTTTTCGCTTTCAAGTGATATGATAAAAACCATAGTAGATTCCAGTAAATGTTAACATTATATCGCCTGTCATTTATGTTAACCCGCCGAGTGACACGGTCATGCGGGTTGCATATAAGTACGTTTATTTTTATACCTATGATGAACTAACAAAGGATTTGTACGTTATGGACACTTGAATGGTCAATTATCTCAAGACACTGGTAATTAAAAATTAAAGTGATATGATAAAAACCATCTAGGGTCCAAATCCTAATAACCCCCCAAAAATGAAAGAAATTGGTTCAGCCGTATTAGCGTGATGAGCTAACAAAGGATTTGTGCGTTCTCTTTTATATAATAGATAAGATGTACGTAATGCTACGGACTTGCGACATTTGTTTCATGTAAATGACTGAATGACTAATTTATACTATTATATTTACAAAAGAGTGTAAGTGAGTGACTCATCGCCCAGTCTAGATTACTATAGACATACACGTACGATTTGGAAAGAATACTTCTTTAATCATGAAAACCAGAGAAAAGGAATGATGTTATTAAATACATATTCTAAAAGGGTAAAGAGGAATATTTTTTAATTATAATATATCTCACAAATCCCTGGAGTTAAAGAGATGAAACTCAGAATTTAAAATACTGAGTAAAAATAATAGAATTCATATTTCACCGTTTCCGAAAATTCTGTCCTATAGGCGGGAAGCGGTTACATTTCTATAATAATTACTGTATATATCTCTCTTTTTTAATCAGAAAATACCGAGATTCCCAGCGGGAGCTCATGTGGTTCGGATTGCACGTTAATCAGTAGGTCCACGTCTCATATAGCCTCGCTGCTCAAAGAGACGTTAAACTGAAAATCAACTCAACTCAACTCAGAAAATACCGAAAGTGGAGATTGACGTAAGTTCTGCAATTCACAACACAAACTTTTAACTAGAAATCAGGAAGGGATGGGTAAGTGGTAGAGCGTTAACCTCTTTCGATTCCAGCCCGGGCCAAGTGAATTTTTTGGTGAACAAACACCGTGTGGGGGGGTTTTCGGGGTTTTCCCGTTTCTTCTCACTTTCTTCATTCCGCCATTTCATTCAATCCTTATCACCACCTCCTTCGCCTAGCCGACATAATCGTGGGACCTAAAACTTAAAAATTCAACTTCTTTTGAAAATGAGAATGCACACATTTCAGTGTTACATTCTGATGCTAAGGGAAAAAAGACGGCAATTTCTATTATATTGAAATTTCCCTTTATTTATCAGCAAATTATTTAATCTAGATATTTGCTTAAGTTTGAGCTGTAAAATTTGGCATATAATCTCTTAATTACAAATAAAGAAAAAGGTATTTCAGACTTGTCAAAAATTCCACTTCTTAGTAAGGAAAAGAAAGAACATTCCTACATTACCCAAACTCTCCTTTCTTTATTGTAAAAGTGTTTTATTTAAGGATTTGACAAATTTGAAAATGAGAAAATTCGGAGTATCAACTCAATTAGTGGAAAGAAATTCCATGTCTCCGCGTTTTAGAAACTACTACTCCTAAAAGGAAAGAAGACGGTCATTTCTCTAATACGAAAGTTTCCTCTTTCTGTTGTAGTAAATAAGCAATTTGAGAATTCGTCTAAGCTGTAGACCTATAAGGTTAGTCTTCAGAAAATAAGAACATGTGATTAAGCATCTGCGAAATTTCCGTTTCAGAAAGAATGACGTTTCTATAATGTTAAGATATTCAACTATTTATTCAGAAAATATTTAATCTAAGGATTTTCTTAAATTGAAGGTATGAAATTAGTTATAAATAAACTTTCAGTTAGAAAAAAAGGAAACGTTTCGAAGCAGTTTCGAAAATTCCTCTCCTGAAAGGATAAGCCATACACGAAAAAAAGGCTTAAATTTGAAATAACTTTTGAAACAGATTAACTACCTTAAAAGTTTCTCTTACGTGAGCGTATTTTTAGAAAGTGGCAAAGTTAAAAAATTTATTGCAAAAATACAGTATATTATGCGGTTCTATAATTACGCTTTCATTCAAATGCGTATCGTGAAAAGAAAAGAACTTCAAATATTTACAATAAATTTCTTTTCCCCTTGAGAAGAAGATGCACTTCATCTAGTACTAGTATAAAAATTATTGAGTAAACTACTGAAAGGAAAGTAGCTCGTTTGACTTGAATGAAAAATAGTTACTTTATTCGTACCAGAAACATAACATATTACGTTACATGAAAAATAAGAAGATACTTTTCTCCCACTATTTTGGGTTCAATGTAAAAATGTAGACTTTCTTCATCCGAGAGGAGGAGGACGTTGAGGCTGGAACCTTTCTCATATTTGAATTTTATTAAGAATAAGTCGTAAAAGAAGTGATTGGACTCTACTCAATATAGCCTACATATTATATATATATATATATTAGTACAAAAATCAATCAAATATTGCGGGTCCCGTACGACTTTCGTTCTTGGTTTCCCACATGCCTCGCAGATTTTCCTCTTATTCCCAAGGTTGGACTTAAAAGCTTTTGATATCATTCTCTTTGGTTCGTCAAGTGCTACAAGAATCCATTAAAACATCGCGGGCTCCGTACGAATTCCCCTGCCCCTAACCCTCTCATCACCTTCAATATCGATTTTCCCTGTGCTTCCAAATTAAGATTTTAAAAGATTTGATACCATTACGTTTAATTTCTCAAAAAATCACTGGCTTCGTATCGGTTTTTTTTTTTTTTTTTTTTTTTTTTTTTTTTTTTTTTTTTTTTTTTACTAGTGTTGAGTACATATTTCCTGTATTTGTATTACCCACGTTTCAGCTGGGTGTACAAGTGTAAGAGTATAAATATTTCTTGCAACATTTCAAACGCCTGATGAGTCATTATGCAATAGATAAAAGGAACATAAACTATCGGATTTGAGTTCTAAGACAGATGTGTAAACAACTGCATATCTGTTTCTCGCAAAACTATAGCCTTGATGTAAAAAAAAAATGCGTTTGAGTAAATCAAAGAGAAAATAGCAATTTGTCATAGGCAATATTGACCTTCTGGTAGGCACTTAACGCAAATATGATTCTATCAACGAAATAACCTTGTAGGTTGGAGTGTAGAGAGCTGTATCACGTTACCCTTGACTTCAATTCCTCTATATCCAAGATGAAGAAGGGTGAACTTAGAATTGTTTGCATTATCAGTCTGGTAAGATACGGTATTATTTTAAACACATCCATTACACTTTTATAGCTTCGAAGTAATACTACAAGAACAATCGTATCTATCGTGATGCATAATCGTTGAGGTGTTAATATTCCTAGTATAATTAGAAAGTAAAACGACGTTTATTTTCGATTTTTTTCTACAGGTACAAACAGGATCATGGTATTAAATAGTGAACTTATTTACACACAAAATCAAAAAGTCTGAGGTCATAAGATTTTTTTCAGAAGAATCATAAAACTTAAGTTGAAATCTTCTGTAAATAGTATTGGCAAATTCATTTTGTGGGAGTAAACTTTACATTTAAACTGTCTACTTTTCTAAGAAGTGTATATGTTTTTTTTCTATTTCTTTTTACGTTCAC
Source organism: Thermobia domestica (assembly GCF_964235325.1). Taxonomy (NCBI): domain Eukaryota; kingdom Metazoa; phylum Arthropoda; class Insecta; order Zygentoma; family Lepismatidae; genus Thermobia; species Thermobia domestica. Next base: position 66,230,751 of record NC_137463.1, on the reverse strand, counting down.
CATTAAATCTTTATTGATTGATTTTAAGGTTGTGCTGATTTTAAGATGCTTGTTGATTATTTGACTGCTATAACTTCAGATATAATAGACATTACGTTATCCATCAAAATTGAGGATATAATTACTAACAATTAATGGTGACAGCCGCCTCCCCCTCCCTATGCTACCCTTAGTTCAGAGTATTTTATGATGCATAGACCCGCATTTACACTCATGGTTCGAAGATTCCTGCGCTCCAGATCGTCATGGAGACTGAAAACACGAATCTGAGGAAATGTAAAATAAAACATAAAGTATTATGTATGAAGATGTATCTCCCGATCTTCTGAACTAGCGCCCAAATCAGAACAAAGATCTTTCGTGCAGCTGCGACACATGCGGAAAGTCTGTCGATGACAAGCCTTGCTACACAACTAAATTCACTATCTATCTCCAAAACATTACTCTTCAATTTTTCGTTAGTAAATACTCTAACACCGAAAGTCTTGTCACATTATGTTTCTCTGGAATAGGATAGGTGAACGTAGTTCATGGCTATTAATTCATCAACTTTTCCTTCTGCTTTGATTAAACTGCTGATGTCCTGGTTGTCTTCCGTATTCCTCTTGCTTCTAATGACAACAATTTCACATTTTAGGTAGTAACGACGAGCTTTAAATACCAATGAAGACCGTGGCTCTAACTATTCTTATCACCCTCTATCTGATTCTGAAGGTTGCCCTGCACATTCACAATTCAAATTCTTGAGAATGAGAACCTTATTTTGTCTTCTCATGATTGGTGAATGAAGTTCCTAGTTATTTGTGAAATAATCATCTTGGCCAAGTTTGTTGGTGATAGCACTCTTTGTGCGCTGTCCAATCATTTGTTAAATCATTGTGATATGAAAATTTGCAGTTTGCATAACTGGTAGGAACTGGTAAGCTATTTAGTTATGGATTCAGCCTATTCCACACATCTTCAGCTAATCCTTAGCGTATCCTTCCAGTCAGATATCAGACACTCTTTATAGGAACAAGAGAAAGATTACAGAAGTCAGATTTTAATAGAAACGTAATCTGTAATTCTAAGTATTCTTGCCTCTACGTGATTGTGAAAATTACTTGGGTAGGTCAAGTAATATCCTTGAAGTGAAGAAAATTTGAATGCCTTAGAAACTTTAATTTGTAACTGATTCGGAAGAATGATAATTAACTCTTTAGAGACGAACATGACATATAAATGAATAACAAATCATTCCATTGAGAACAGGTGTGATGTAAAACTATAAAATCTACGCCCAGGATGGATGCGGTTAATAAGTTGTCAAATTATATTGTCAAATAAGTCATTCTATTTATCATAATTATTATCATCAAGTATTCTGCTTTCGCAGCTGATGGGGCTAATGAGGTTCTTTTATTTTCAGTTTTATGTTTGGGCCTGGAATTTTTTCATTCACTCTTAACGATCTTCAGCTTCCTGTTTTAACTGTCAACATTTGCTTCTATTTTTCAAACCATGGATCATTGTGTTCTTCTTCTTCCTATCTTTTGCATTCCTTCTATTATTCCTTCTACGAATAAGATAATTTGTTCGCATGATAAGTCCAATTTCGTCCTATGGAGGAGGCTAGAAATGTCTCCCTCTCTCCTACTCGTTTTAAAACATCTTCGTTAGTTACACTCTCTGTTCACTTTATTTTCTCGATCTTTCTTCAACACCACATTTCGAGGCTCTCTAAATATTTCTTCTCTAACTTTCGTAATGTCCAAGTCTCTGAACCATACAGCCCACTGCTCCGTACATAGTACTTTACCAACTTCTCACTTTGTCTAATATTAAGGTTGCTAGTTAAGAGTGACATCCGATCTCTTTGGTGCAGTAAGCATCTCTTGTCCAAAATACTTCCCAGATACTTGAAATTATCGATCTCTTCAAGTTATCTTTGTTCTACTCTGATCCGTAAGGGTGCCTTTGCACGGTATGTTCTTATGACTTTCGATTTTTCAATGTTAATTTCCTCGTGTCCACTAATTTGTCAGTCATCTCCTGTAGTCGAACTTCGGTTCTAGCTATAATATCATCTGCATACCAGATCTTTTCAATGATCTGTCCTCCAATCCTGAAATCCCCAGTTCTCATTAATACTTAATTCATTAAATATTCACTGTAAATGTTGAATAATTGGGACGATTTATGACATCCTTGTCCGACTCCTCTTCTAATCTCTACACTATTAGCTTCTCTTTCACTGAAACGCAACTTTAGTCGATGTTCTATATATAGAGGTTGCAAATGAGTCATCGACTTCTTCAGTTAACCCAATTTATTTCAGAGTGCTCAGAAGTCTCGTCCAATAGACTCGGTCAAAAGCTTTTTCCCAATAGATGAATAAAATAAAATTCAGGGTGAAAATTATATATTTTGATTTGCTCTGCGTCTTTGAAGAAAGACATTTATAATAGCCGTACCGAAATGGTTAGGAAAAAAGGCTTAGGTGCCATATTAAGACAGATGTCGCAAAAATATGAATTCAAAAGAAACGGGATCTAGTTGTCTAAGCACAAAAGTAAAACGAGAGCTTTCGTGAACACAGCATTGAAACCTTGAGTCCTTTAGATCAGTGTTGGGCAAAATAAATTGAAATCAATTGCAATTGATCAATCAATTAGAAATAACTTCTCTAGAAATTAATTACAATTGATTTGAATTGCAATTAATTTCAATATGTCCCTTGCAATCAATTTCAATTGCCATTAAATTTAATCATAAAATTTGCAATTAAATTTTAGTTAATGGTTAATTGTTAATTGGTCACCAGCCAATTGAAACTTGTAATTGTTTATTGTCAATCGCAAAGGGTGCAATTGAAACATTTAATTGTTAATTCCAATTGACAATTGAAACTTGTAATTGTTAATTGTAATTGTTAATTGCAATTGAGGTCAGCAATTAAAGGTGAAGATAAGAAGATCTGTATATATTGTGTTGTCCACTTGTTACTGTTTTACATATTTCAAATAAGGTACACATAAGAAATGCTGGATAACTACCATCTCTTCGCTTCGGGAAGAAAGCTGTGAAACTCAGCATTTTTTAAAGTATATTATGTTTATGTTTCTATCCCCCTTTAAAGAATTCTATATGCACGCCATGCATACAATTTACGGACAAAACATTGCCTGTAAAACAACGGCAGAGAATAACAGCGACTGCCGACAAAATCAGCAATTAGGAAAACAGATCCTATCATTAGAAAAGTCTCAAAATTAGGTTGTAATTGGGAATAATACAGTTTCTGGGGATGGAGTATTTCAAGTCATTACACACATGCAACATATATATCAATCAACTTGGCTTCACGAAAGAAAGCGATCGGTACCACAATTGGTCAATTGCGGTCAACCATTTCCGGTACACGGTGCCTACTGCAGTTTTCAGGGATGGGGTATTTCTAGCTTTCGCACACGCTCAACGTATAAGTTTATATCAATTAACCCGTGCTGACGAAAAAAAGCGGTCGATATCTGAGCTGCTTACTTCCGGTAACTACTTCCGATACACAGTGCATAACACATTTTTCGGAGGTGAGGTATTTTGAACGCGTGCAACATAATTATTAATCAACTTACTTTAACGAATGAAAGCTATCGGTATTGAAATTGGTTACTTCTTGTCGGCCACTTCCGGTACACGGGACCTAATGCAGTTTCCAGGATTTTGGTATTTCCAGCGTTTGCACACAAAGAACGTATATATCAATCAACTCGTGTTGACGAACACAAACGGTCAGTATTTGTATTACTCACTTCCGACCAACTACTTCCTGTACATTTGTAGTAACTAATACATTTTCTGGAGTGAGGTGTTTCAAACCATTGCACAAATGCAACATATATGAATCACTTTGCCTTCACGAAAGAAAACGATCAGTATTGAAATTGGTCACTTCCAGTCAGTCAGTTCCGGTACATGCTACCTGATACAGGTTCCAGGGGTGGGGTGTTTCAAGCGTTTCCACACATACTATATATATATATATATATATATATATATATATATATATATATATATATATATACTGGGTGTTTCAAAACAACACCGACAACGTTTGGTAGGTGATTCCTGACACCAAGATAAGACAAAAAGTATAGACCAACTGGGTGCACGAATGCTTCCTTTCGGAGTTATTGGCTGTTGAAAACTTGAAAAAATGAACTTTAAAGGTCCATAGTTCCAATACTATGGGACCTACCGTAGTCAGGTCAAGACTTCACTTAGGGACTAGTATGTGCTCTATCCAAATATCCACGTTTCAGAATCCTGTGGTACTTACACAACAATATTTATAGAGGGAGTTGGTGAGTACTTCCAATTATATGCCCGTAGCCAAACTCCCTCTATAAAAATCGTTGCGGAAGTACCTTAGGATTCTGAAACTGGATATTTGGATAGGCCACACATTAGTTCTTGAGTGAAGTCTTGACCCGACTACGGTAGGTCCCATTGTTTTAGAGCTATGGACCTTTAAAGTTAATTTTTTCGTGTTTTCGGCAGTCTATAACTCCGAAATGAAGCATGTGTGCATCCAGGTTGTTATATACGTTTCCTCGTATCTTGGTGTTAGGAATCACCTAACAAACGTTGTCGGTGTTGTTTTGAAACACCCTGTGTATGCCAACTCGTCTTGACGAACAAAAGCGGTCGGTATAGTGACCGGCACGTAGCATGGCAGCTCAAGGTCACTGCAAATGCATACGAATTCTGAACAGCGGTCCTACCGTCAATCAGCTTTCCAACAACCGGCAGTGCTGCCAGCCCTACGCAATTATTCCACCAACCAATAACAGCAAGTATAGTCAATCACAGAGGTGTTAATAACTTTAAAAAAAATCCTTATAGCAGAAATGATAAAAATAAATTAATAAAGACATTTGTGTATATATTTCTGTCTTAAAATTTATTTTAAGATTAAAGTGCATCATTTCATTAAAAGTGATGGCATTTATATTTTATAACTCATTTTTATTTTAATGCGGGAAAATGTGTAATACATTTAAATTTTATTACAACTATCCGGAAAAATAACACAATTTGAAATAAATAACACTGAATACATTTAGTTTTACACGAACAATAGCGCTAATTTATCGTAAAGAACATATCCTTTTGGCAGAAAATAAACGAAAATTTCACGTCCCTATATTAATTAATACTGTGTAAGATGCATAATTCAAGTATGTGAGTGATAATATTTTCGTGTATTTATAAGACTATTATGTTTGTGTTTATACACATACCTCATAGCTCTGGGACACTGCAACGTACATTCTGCAGTACAAAGTAGGTAACCACCTTGCCAACCCTGCAACAGAATAATGTGGAAGCTTGCCTCGGCCAGCACATTGTGACCTTGAGCAGCTACGGTACGTGCCGGTGACTTTATTCCGGCCTACTGCTTCTCATATAGGGATGGGCACGATCGAGTTCGAGACAATGGGTCTTATGAATAAAGTGGAGCGAGGTGAGCATGCTCCAGTATTTGTGGAGTTTACTCCTTTTGGTATGAATAAAGAGGAGCAAAGAGAGCATGCTCAGGGAGAGGTTACTCAGTGCTGGAGCATGGTCTGAAAACTATCGAGCATGCTCACATTTCATATGAATAAAAAACGAGTTCGTGCTCGCACTTCGGAGTACTGTCTCCAAAAATCTGGAGTCACCTCATTAGCTGACTCAAGCCGTGCAGTGAAGGTGTGTTGTGAAAATGGCTGCATTGATGAATTTACGACGACATAAAATATACAAGGAGAGCAGAAACACGTGGGAAGTGGACTATAAAACTCTGTATCGCTTTGATCAAGAAAACGTGAAATGGTTTTCCTAGATGCAACAAATGAAACTAGAGGCGGGGCACTTACTAACGAACAGAGAATGCGAATTTTTTGAGTGATCCAGGGTTTCAAAGTGGGGTAGGGGAGGATATAGGTGTGGATCAGAGTACGGTGTCCGTGACATTTGCAAATGTTCTAGACAAAATAATCGAAAAGGCTCCCCTTTGGATAAAGTTCCCAACAACTGTTGCTGAACAGCAGCAGAAATGAATAAGTGGCGCAAAAAAATACAATTTTCCCTTTGCTATCGGGGTCATCGATTGCACACATGTGGAAATTAAACGACCTCATGTACACGCGGAGGAGTACATAAATCGTAAAGGACGTTTCACCTTGAATGTTCAAGCCACTTGTAATTGTAACGAGGAATTCACGAGCGTTGATGCTTCCTGACCAGGTTCTTAGCACGACTCCCGAATATGGATGAATTCAGCTGTTCGTGTGATCATGACAGAAAAAGGTCAGGAGCCTTGCTTCTGGGCGATTCTGGATACGCCATTGCTCCTTGGCTTATGACTCCTTTCCAAAATCCAGCTACAGAAGGAGAAAGAGATTTCAACAACTGTTTCAAAGGAGAACGAGTTATAATAGAAAGATGCTTCATCAAGTGAAGCAGCGATTCCCTATACTGGAAAATAAAATACGAATGGCGACCAACAAAAGTGCCTTCGGTGATTCTAGCCTGTTTTGTCCTTCGTAATGTGGCTAAATATCTGAAAGACGGCGAGTTTTACATTGTTGAGAGAGCGTTTGAAGACTATGACGACATGGAAGAAGATAACGAGAGCATCCCGCGCGTGAGACAACGTGCGCAACAAAGGAGAAATGAAATTGCCAGGATGATAGTTGGTCATTAAAATGTAAGAACTTTCATGAAAAGTACAGTTTATTTACAGTAGTAGTTTGTCAAATACTTGATATAAAATATTCATGTTATACTACAGACCTAGTAATCCTTATAAATCTTATAGCATCTAAGAGGTTTAATAGAAAAGTTCAACACAAATTTCTTGAAATAAATGTCTCTCTCTCTCTGTCTTTTTTTTTTTTTTTGTTTAATTCATGTCTGTTGACACTTCTTAAAATAAATGACAATACATGCTATTCTTTTAAAAATAATATAGCAGAAATAAGTGCAGTTGCAGACTGCTTGCTTCGTCGTCTCAGCGCAGAGTGGAGCAACCTCTATGAGCATGCTCGGCTTCTGCAAGAGTAAGCTCTCAAAACTATTGATAGTTTTTATTCGTACGAAATTTTTAGAGTTTGCTCACGAATAGAGCATGCTCACCTCAAGTGAGCAGAGTCTAGGCTCCATTTTATTCATACCACCCAATTTTCTTTAAAACTCGACTCGACTCGAAGCAGAAATCTTTGAGGTGGACTCAAGAACTCGTCTCGAAAAATTTCCCCCAACTCGACTCGAATTCGCATCGACTTTCAAGTCAGTCGAGCCAAAACGAGCCAATTCGAGCTAAGTACTTTGTGTAGTTCCAAGTACTACTCTCTTCAAGTATTCTACATAGACAATATAATTATCAATGATACTACTACTACTACTACTATAACGTATTATTATTATTATTATTATTATTATTATTATTATTATTATTATTATTATTATTATTATTATTATTATTATTATTATTATTAAACACCGTGTATAAACACGAAATATAGGAGGTTTCCATCTGAATACTAAAAATTAGTTGACTGTCGATCTCGGGTATCGACTAACTTTCAGGAGGCAAGGACATCGGTCACGAGATTGTGGGTTCGAGTTCAGGAGGAGCAAGTATTCGGGCTCGAGCCAAAAATTGTTAAAAGTTATAAGACTCCGGCCAAACATGTTCGAAACTGCTCGACCCGGGTTTAGGGTTGTCAGCGATTCAATCGGGCCAGCTCACAGCTCATTCACTATCGAGCCCAACTGAGAAATGAGAGGAGCCAACAGCTCACCAAGCTGATTTCTTACCCGATCCCAGCCAAACCGAGGTGATTGCTCACCCCAATTTCGTCCCATTTTTGAGGCCCATCTTCACCCACTTCCAGTGACGTACAAAACATCAAAATAGGCTCACTTAACGGCACAGAATAAGCGTCAGAAGATGTCAAATTAACAAATTTGAAATTCAATAGTAGCGGAACAATTGCTCATTTTCATCCCTTATTGGAGGCCCATTTTGACCCACTCGCAGTGGCGCAAAAACGTCGAAATAGGCGTACAAAACAGGCATTAAACAATGTGAAATTAACGACATGAAATTCGATAGTGGCGGAACTCTTGGCCATTTTCGTCCCATCTTGGAAGCCTATTTTGCCCCACTTCCGGTGACGCACAAATTGTAGAAGTAGCTGCATAAAATTGCACTAAACAATGCGAAAGAAATGACCTCCAAATTCGATAGTGGTGGAACAGTGGGTCATTTTCGTCACACCTTGGAGGCTCATTTTGACCTACTTCCGTTGACGCTTGAAACGTAGAAATAGGCGCATAAAACACACACAAAACGATGCGAAGGAAATGACCTCAAAATTCGGTGGTGGCGGAACAGCATTAACTTGTCCCGCCATATTTGTAGGCCCATTTTGACTCACTTCTGTTGACGCACAAAACGAGAGAATAGCCGCATAAAACGGCACAAAACGATGTAAAAGAACCATCTGCAAATTCGTTGGTGGCGGAACAAGTTAGTGACGCCGGTGCACATGGCATTTGAGGCTATCTCGTTATAAAAATCTATCGTTGTCTCGCTATCGAGAAGAGACGAGATGCACTAAAGGTACCCCTAGAGGTGCACTAACAGTGTTGCCACAATCCTAGCTCTGGAGTGGGCTGAAAAATAGTACCAAATTGAAACAAAGGGGGCTGAATTCATTATTTTATACCAGTGTTATACATGGCTCTGTAACATGAAACTGAAAGAAGTAAAGTTCTAGAATACTCCTCCCTCCCTCTTCCAAGAGTTCAAATCAAGAAAGTGCTCTCTTTAAAACTTATTTTTTAAAACATCCAAATAGTAGAACCCAGTGGCGTAACAATGGCCTTTGGAGCCCCTACGCAAAATCTCTAGTGGCGCATCTGTAACTTACGCGTACGCGCCACATTCCACAGCTTTGGGCAGTGTTGCCAACATGAGGTTTTTATTTCCGCTAAAACAGGGCTAAAAATTCGCTAACTGCAAAAAAAAAAAAAAAAAAAAAAAATATCATGTCTACAAAAATACTGTAAGTGGTATTGCAATCGGTATTTAAGATCAGCTAATTATTACTCCCCAATAATGTTGAGATTAAAGCCTAAATATGTCAGTATCGTCCTCATCCATTAAACACTACATCTTAGTCATCATCAGGAGCGGAAAAAGGCAAAATTTTCACCCTGCCAATGAGTCTTGCCCCCCCCCCACCTAGTCCTAGCCTATATTTTACATTTTATTACAGAGATGTTAGAAAATACGTTCAGAAATTTATTTTGAGGTGCTCGTTTGGGCATTCCCTGACGTTGGCTTCCCGGGCAGTTGTCCGGTTTGCCCAATTTTTGGTGTTTGTGCTTGGTTCTATGTAGCTGCAGTACGTGACAATTGTGCTGTGCCTCATGGCAACACTTTTTAACTCGTTTTACTCTAAATCTTATAGGTCATAGAATTTGTCGTTATTATTAAAAGCCTGTTGCGCAGGGGAATTTTATTTATAGTTCGTAAGCTCAGTAGACTCTACTTGTAATATAGGACTGATATCGCATTAATACAGGAGGATTAATTTCTTAATAATACAGTGCTATAACCTCGACGAATTTATAGTAATACCAATAATTTGATACGAAATGTAATAAACTGCGAGCCAGATGAGCAGGAAATTTTATTCTTGCCATGTTTGGAAATGAAGACCAGGAAAACTTGGGTCTGCATTTATATAATTTGCTTGTTTTTTTATTAAAAATCTGGGGCGCCCTCTAATATAGTGAAACGTCCTGGGCCGGTAAGCAATGCCTACCCTATTGCTACGCCACTGGAAGGACCCCAAACAACCGTGGTAGTAGATGAAAATTTTCTCACACGTAGGAAGTATAACAGAGGCTGCAAATTAATGGAGGAAACAGTTATTGTCTTCGGTATGTATTGTAAGGAAACCGAACGTGCCTCTACTTCAAAGTGACCAATAAACCAAAACGGCGCTATATATATATATATATATATATATATATATATATATATATATATATATACGAGAAACAAATCGCTGACCATTTCTTCACAGTGGCATACGATGGTACCTGGTCCTCCAATGTCGTGACAAGGTCGTTATGGATCACCTTCGGCGAGAGTCTCCTTAGAGAAAGGTACTTGAATAATGTACGGTGTTCACATTTAGTAATTTGTGGGACGTGGGCTCACATCCTCACTTTGGAACTGAAAAAGAATACAAATTTAAAATTGGTTTAGCCAAACCAAATTTTGCACAGTAGCTTCACAAATTATAAGTCTCATAAAAGTACATAACTTTTATATCTAGAGTTGTTTAACCTGGGTAGGATGAGAACTCATAAAACTACCCTCGTTGTTGAGAAACAAACATACAGTGCTTCGCATTTGCTTTCTATTATAATAATTCGCTGAAGCTTGTGTTTAGCGCTCAGAGCACAAGGTAATGAAGCCACATAGTTGTGAGAAAAATAGACACAAAATTTGTACTCTAAGCTTAATTATATGGAAAATTTAATTATATTTTCCTTTACGTTCCTCTACCGTACCTTGAGTTGGGACTTTCAAATTTTATTCTTTTTTCCACTGAGAAGTATCTATAATTCAACAAGGAAATAATTATCTACGCTAATTATAATAATCATGGGTCAGAGTTAATGACGATGGATTTGGTGGGCCTGTGTGTCACAGTGGGTGAGAGTGGCTCATGGTGGGTGGTAAGTCAGTTGGTCGTAGCTAAAGTTTTCATTGACCCACGCCACGCCATCTGAACTACAGTGTTGAAAATTATTCAATGAAAATCAATTGCAATTGATCAATCAATACAAAGTAATTGCTGTAGAAATCAATTGCAATTGAATACTTTGCCAATTAATTAGAATTGCAATTGAACGACTGAATTCAATTGCAATTACTTTCCACTGCAATTACTTTCAATCAAATGATTAATTGTAGGTGATTTTCATTTATTAATGGCCAACTGCAATTATCAATTAAAATTACTTATTTAATTGTTAATTGCAATTAACAATTAAATTTGCAGATTAATTGTTAATTGTTAATTCAATTGAAATTTGAGCAACATTGTTTCAGATTATAGAGGTAGTTTGTTTGTTTGCAATCGTCTGCCATTGTTAATATACAAAGCAATAACGTGTAATAGTAATGTAGACACATTTCAATTTATTACTATATTCTCACTTCAAGAAAATGTCTAATTTAATTAGGTAATTGAATTTTTAATTGAGTACGATAGTTAAGATTTAACTTTGATTAGCCATTTAATAATTGAAATGATAGTAAAGTTATCCTTCACTCTAAGGGTACTACTTGGATTACTATCTATTGTAATTTAAAATTTGTATTAGTTAGACAATAATAGTTATTATTGAAGGGGTGATAGAAAAGATATCAAAAAAGTATGCACTAAAACAATTCTATAATTAGTGAGATCGTATATTAGTTAACTTCATGGAAGATACTGTTCTCTTCCTTTATATTACGTGATGGATGCTACTTAAAAATTTGATTATTAATGCGGTATAACAACATGTTTTAGGTGTACTCCGTTCTGTTCATAATAACACCTTCACTGATATTTGCTAAAACAATAGCATATTGTACTTTCTCGATATTGTAAAATAGCGAATATTTACGTGTGATATCTCAGAATAAGTTCATCTAGTTCCTTCCCTACCACATTATTATTTCCTTTCTCGTCGAGTGTGTTTCAAGTTTGAGATTTTTAAAGAGAAACACACAGCTTGCATGAGTCATTTGAGAGAAAATAGTTTGATAAGGAACCCCAGAGTGTTCCTTGTGATCTTTTGAAAAGAATAACGTATACAGTATACATTATAAAATATGAACATAATTGTCAGAGTCGTTTTCGAGAAAATTGTCTGATAAAAATCACCTCAACAATAAATGTATCCACGTAATTTCCTTTTTAGATAAAGTAGTTACATCATATTGGCAGATTATTAATGAAGTATGTACTTCTGAAATGTGAAGGGCCGCGGTGGTCAGTGGTAGAGCGTTCACCTCTGGTGCTTGGGGCTCCGCGTTCGATCCCAGCCCCCGCTAGTTGAACTTTGTGGTGGACAAACACCGTGTGCGTGGGTTTCCTCGGGGTTGTACCGTCTCCTCCCATTTTCTTCATTACATCATTTCATTCGTTTCTCATCATCACCGTCTTCTTTAGCCTCTCCGGCATAAGCGTGGGACGTAGAACTCAAAGATTTCATTTCATTATGAAATATGAACAAAATAGCGTGAGTCCTTTTTGAACAAAATCCTACGAAAGAAACTCACACCAACAATAAATTATCCATCGTTATGGCATATTGTTATGTATGTAATCTATATATTAAACTGATATTTGTGGTCAAGAAAAGTTTATATGTTAATGGCCAATTCTTTTGATAACGATATTTTAGAAACTACAAGCTCTAGAAATGTACTGTTTCTTGTAATCGATGGTACACGTCTTGTAGATTGTTCAGTTCTACGTAAATTAATATTTAAAAATGGCAATTATTTCATTATTACATTTTTAGAGGTACAATGGAAGTATTGAAATTTTAAAAACCAAAACATCATATCTTACGAGTTATACATTCCTACACCACACATTTCTATACGGAGTTTGTATATTTCTCCGGCGTTTGTTTTATGCCAAATGAAAATGGAAAACGAAGCAGAACCATTTCTCCAGGCTAAAATGAATCTTTATTGTTTGGAGTGCTTTGCCCAATGAACACTACATATATGTATCACTGACATAATAATTAATTGTGCATGTAATGTATTTGTTTAATACATGCTGCATACAAGAAGAATTAAAACATTGATTATACACGAATTAGAAACTCCAACGGGAAATATGCTCAAATTTAACAAATGATGGGACATATATAAAAAAAAATAATTGAAATATTCTTTTCTTCATGATACCCCATATAGATTTTTAATCAAGACGTCCTTCACTTCTGCCTGTAAAGGAACATGTACAGATGTGAGGAATGACAAGGGAATTCATGCTCATATGTGAATGATGCGCTGTGTAGAGAGCGCAGCTTCACCTAGTATTAACAAAATAGCGTGTGTCATCTTTTAGAAATTCGTTCGACGAGATTTATCTCCTAGAATAAACTATTCCTCTTAGTTTATTTTAAGGATAAATGAGGAATAACCTATCACACTGGCAGTATATTAAAGAAATACTGTATAAACAAATTCGCGTGAGTTATTATTGAGAAAATAGTCTGAAAAGAAAACTCAATCTCAAGTGTAAACTAGCGCTTCGTTCTTACCAAAAAATTGATTTACACTAGTTAGTACTTACAGGTTTCTAGTTTTGGTACTTACTAATTGATTTATTAATTATAAGCAAAATTATTTCAGTATTTTGTTTTTAGAAAGTGGTACTTTTAAAATTGTCTCCCAATAGTAAACTACTCTTGTTTGTAAGATAGGAAGAAAATTTGAAACAAAAAGAAAAAAATTGGAGAATCATAAAAAAAACAACTTTAAAATTTGGGTCTGATACATTGAACGATATGGCCTCTAGGCAAGTGTGCATCAGGAAAACGGACTAATATGGAACAGGGGGAACAGAGAGACAGATGTCGAAAAATCACTATTTCCGTACCTATGGGCCATGAAACGTGTAATACCATTGGAATTTTTAATTCAGTATTTTTTTTTTTTAGTATCATGCTTACTTCTCTCCTTTGGTTGGTAGTGGGCACGGTGACTCAATGGTAGAGTGCTTACCTCTGGTGCGTGGTGTCCCTACTTTGATCCCCGACCGAGTAAGTTTGTAGTTGACAATATCGTGCTCGTGGATTTTCTCGGGGGAATTTCTCATTTCATGTCCCACTTTTTAATTTCACCTATTCTTCCATTGTCATTATCAGGAGGATAATTTCTATCTGACTTATTTCCTTTTCTGTCAACCCAGTCTTCTCTTCGCCGATCGTTTTGCCTTCTATTTCTGTACCTCATCCTCTTTCCTCGGAACTTATCTCTTCGCTTGGGATCATGTTCATTATCGCTGCCTTCTAGGGTTAGCCTCGCAACATTATCAGAAGTAGGTTCTTTGCTTCCATTTGCTTCAAGGATGTGAAAAACAGGAACAGAATCGAAGCACTGTGAATCACTGTTTGTTTGTGAGCTATCATGTAAGTTACTGTTTGTTTGCGTACTATACTATCACTGGACGGAATATTAAGACAAATTCTGGAGTCATGCTGATTGTCTTGGAAACAACCACTGTTCTCCGGTTTTCGTTGTTTTGATCCATTGCACTTTGCGCTGTATGTTCATTAACTTTAGTTTCAACAACTTTTTACGAAATTTTGTACTTCGGTGAACCTATGAAAAATTTGATCCATTTTGCGATCACTATGATCAATCCGTTGTGACAAATCTTGTGTTCGTCTGTTCAATCTGTTGTATTAACTTTTGATTTGTTTTCACAATCTGTTGTGTTAACTGTTGATTTGTTTGTGCCATCTGGTGATTTGTCTGCTCCATTTGTTCCGTAAATTGTCTAATAAGGTGTGCGAAGTTCGCGGATGTGTTTATTTCTATATTACCACTTTCTTCATGTACGCTTTCAAATCCGGTAAAACTCATCTTAATATTTCTATAAATTTTTTCTTCCACTCCTTTTCTTCCACTCCTCATATTCCGTGTTGATGAATTTAATAAAACTGCTACGTAATCTTAAAATCAATCTAAAGTTTGTTATTTAGGAGATTGTTTACTTATCTTCTCACAAATTTCCAGAAATCCCGGGCGGAAACACCAATTTACATGACTAGCCCCTGGTAAAACTTATAAGTTAAATTCTAACTTATTGCAAGCCAATGAAGAAAAACAAAAAGAAACAAAAGATAATATAGTGATATATAGCATTCGATAGCCCTCACTGAGCTGATTGAAATGATACCATTGATTATGGATCCTTCTGTCTACTTTTCGACAAATTCGAGGGAAAAAAAATACATTTTCTTTATCTGTTAAGTATGAGAATTGATATTGTGCGATTAAGATGTTACCTATTAAGATGGCATGCTTGAAGATTCAATTAGCAAATAGAAATATTTAGTTACTAGCAGGCCCGTATCCACGAGAGGTCAACGGGGGCCGAGTCCCCTAAATTTTTACTGCCCCTAAACTTTTCACGGTAGAATTGCAAATGAACTATAATATGGGTGGATCGTGCCCCTTCTAACTTTAACCGCCCGCTCCCTTACATTTTTGTACTGGGTACCTGCCTGGTTACTAGTGATGCCTGTCATTCGTTTCCAATAATTTATTTTGCTGGAATAGATGGCTCATTTATTTATACTGTATACTGAATATTGAACAAAACGTAAACTGGCAGACAGTATAGCCTGTTGTTTCTTCTTTTCTAAAAGTGAAGCGCATACTCATAACAGTGACTATGTGACTATTATTTCGGTTAACAAACTTGTGACTCAAATAAATGGGTAATAATATATTTTTGTTAGTACTTTGAAATTTAGTTTCCTTTTCTCATCAAAAAGGCCATATGAGACATAGATTTGCAGTTTAACATAAAATCAACCCACATGAATTTTCATTAGGTACCCGAACTCCCTCGTGACCAAAGGGGCCCGTGTTTGGAACTCATGCCCACTCGACTTCACCCTCACTATGTGAGGATTAGGTTGAGTGAGTGCTAGTTATGAATCATGATATAAGGGTGACATCGAGTGAGCGTGATTTCGAAAGAATATTGTGAACTTGAAGCTGAATGAGTACGAGGAGAAGATGGTGATGTGAGCGTGAGGTCGAGATGATATTATGAACGTGAGGTTCAGTGAGCGGAATGTTGAAAAGATATTCTGAGCGTAATGCTGAGTGTGTGTGATTTCGAAATGGCGTTCTGAGGGTGAGGTCGAGTGAGCATGATTTCGAAAGAATTTCTAATTATTGGATCGAATGAGCATGATGTCGGAAGGATGCTGTGATCGTAAAGCGGATTGTGCGAGATATCAGACTAGTGATGTGAGTGTGAGGTCGAAATAATGTGATCGTGAGGCCAAGTGAGCATGATGCCAAAATTATGTAATGTGAAATTCAGTGAGAGTGATAGCACAATTGTTTATTCTCAAAATACTCTTTTGAAATTTTGAAGGTAATAATTTGGACCTTTAAACAATGAACATCCCCTTTACGAGTATGTCGGTCATCATTTTGTTCCATTGAGAAGTGTCCATTAAAAAAAAAAGGTGCATCTTGAAAGAAATACTTGTAAATTGTATAATGCACTTTCATATAGTCTTCTATAGATAATAAATTAGAAAAATATATTTCTGAACTATATAAAAAACACTGCATGTAATAATTATAGGTAAATAAGTCCCTTAGTTTTTCATATGCATACTGTGATGGTAGCTTCAACATTGTAGTTGTCTCCAGAACATTAGGTTATATTCTTTATTCTCGTATTCCTTCCAAATGCTATTACAATAGGAAAAAATGGTGGATTTCAGGAATCACTGACAACTCATACGTCATCACTTTCGACCTCTAAATAGAACAATAAAGGCTACCATTGTTAATTTATAAACATGTTACATTCTCGTGTATGGTTAATAGGACATGTTCAAGTTGTAACGCGTATTAGGGTATTTCAAAATTCCCAACTCTTAATCATTCAGTAAGTTGTTTTTACTACAAAGCTAAATTTTACATTCAATGCCGTTAAAGAGTAAGGTACTCTTGCCCCTAAAGATGGTAGCGTGATTACAGAATAATAGAGTTAAGTTGAATTTATGTTTAGCGTCCCTTTCATCAGCGAGACTAGGTGCGACGTGGACCTACTGATTAACGTGGAATCCGAACCACATGATACAGAATAATAGAGTAGAATCGTATACGATTCCACTGTCTTATGGGAGCATAAAAAATATTTCCCTCTTAAAACTCTCACTCCTTCATACATCACTACTCACCGTATATATATATATATATATATATATATATATATATATATATATATATATATATATATATATATATATATATGTGTGTGTGTGTGTGTGTGTGTACCTATATAATTACAAATTGATATATTTCACTTTACATTTGGAGACAAGTTTTATTTTGGTAACTTGATTTTGTCATACTCTTGTGTATTGATATCCATAAGAGAAAGTGACAAAAGATATCGAGAAGTATTATTTTCGCAATTTATCCAGAGCCCTAAGAATATTTTATATCCTAGACTAACCTGTTGAAACTGGGAATTTTCGAAATCAACCATTTCCGATTTTCATTTTTAATCCCATACAGAAATTATTTTCGCAATTTATCCAGAGTCCTAAGAATATTTTATATCCTAGACTAACCTGTTGAAACTGGTAATCTTCGAAATCAACCATTTTGGGTTTTCATTTTTAATCTCATACAACAGAAACGGCAATTAATAACGACTAACATTTTTTTAATCGGTTCAGCGTTTCAAGCGGACGTAGGCCTAGATTACCATCTGCAACACTCTACAAAACCCAAAGTCGTTGTTTGGATCCAATGGTGATTTACATATCGCAATAACGGTAAGGGATATCAAAAACCCGTTTCTTTTACAGAAATTAAGAGCCAAAGAATGAGTTTTATATTATAGATGAGTTTTGTAGTCTAGATTTATATCTGTTTTCAAACCGGCAGTGGGGAAAACTTTTGTTCATTCTTTTATAACAGTGATTACATAATAGATAAAATGGAAATAGCTAGAAGCAACTTATTTATATGAATTAGGATACCAAGGATATTAATTAGGTACCAAAGATATGTTTCATCTCTGATTTTGTCCTTTTTATTACAACAAAGTGTGATAGACAGCATTAATACTTTCGGTTATAATCTTATCCCCATAGAAGAGAAATAGTAAGTGACAGCGAGATGAATTCAGCGTCCGAGGAACATTGTCTATCTACGATTTTATCCGTCGATATTAGTATAGATGCACTACTTCAAGTTTCTGTGTTGAGTTCACATAATTTGGAAGTCTACCCAGTAACGTAGCTTCCAAATTGATAGGCTGTAATTAGAAACATTACTAGGGGTGGCTAGGGAAGATCCAATATCCTTGTGACCACTGTGAGTCGCATGAAAACTTTCATAAATTTTGTTCATATATATGAGTGTAAAATGAACTGAAGTTATTTCCCATTTCTCTGCGCTTCCAGTTAACCATACTCTTGTATGGTACTGCTTATATTAGACTGGAAATGTCTTACTTGCTTTTCGTCTTTTCCCACAAGCAAAAAAGAAGAAGTGTTTTTATAACTTATAACTTATAAACAAAGGTAGCTTATTGTTTGTTTCAACTTTTTTCCTCTGTTGTGAGATGGGTGAAATGCTTTGTTCTCAGTGAGATCGTCGACTAAGTTCTGCCATAATCCTGTAGTAGATCTACATATGTCTCCTCACAAATGCCCCTACATAGGCCAATATGCATATCACACAAAACGGACAAATTAAACTGTAAAAAAAATAGTTAAAACGGAATTAGACCTATATTTCAGTATACACTTCTTAAATTATATACTCAAAATTTAAACACTTCACCCACAAGAACACACATCTTCTTACTAATACAAAAGAGTAGTGCTGCATTGCACAATCATTTGTGCTCTTACATGTTTTTATGGAAATAGTTTTTCTTTAGATGGCAAAATAAAATAAAACAATTCCTCACCTTTGGCTTCATTTCGTAATGGTTCTCGCCAAACATGCTGATCGCTACGCAAGAAAATAGAAGCAATTATAACTGGCAATACGATTACAGCAAACTAAAATTAAATTTTTACGTTGCGATAACACACACCAGTACGGAATAATTTACTATTCATGATATATTTTTGTTGTTCTTTTACACCAGAAGTTTTCTGGATGCAAGTTGCTAAACTTTCCATAGACTTTCTGTTTTCTATTTCCTGACAAAACCACGTCTTTACTTTTGTCTTCCGAACACCTTGTGCTTCCTTCCAGTGGCGTGTTCTAGCCCGGGGTTGAGGGGGCCTAGTCCCCCCAGTTTTCAGAGTGTCGAAAATAATTTAAGCTATCATTCATTTATAATAAACTCATGATATACTTCTCAAAGCGTGGAGGTTAGGAGGCCCCCAGTTTCTACTTTGTAGATCCACCACTGCTTGCTTCGTTGACATTCGTCCACTTTCGTTGCATCGTGTTGAATTTGTGTATTGCTTAAATAGTTTTCGTTTGCTGGGAGCGATGGATGAGTGGTTGTTGCCGTCCACTCGACCTGATTCCATGAGAAAAGCTGAAAGTTGGATGAAAACGGACTAAAATGGAAACTGTACTTCAAAATCTAGTTGTATTTTCTCTTGATTATTAAACAGCGCATAATAAAATAAATCAATTTTAATGAAATTCAATTGTATCAAAGTCTAAAAACATTATTTGAGACGGATATATGAATATTTGGATATGTAACCTTAACGAAGCCTACGTCCCTGAGTCGACCGTAGTTTTAAACTATGAAGCGGAGCTCACTTGTTGTGATTTATTTCAGGACAAGAATTTCGCATTTTCTTGTAGTATGTGAAATAAATTTAAAACACCGTTAGTATCAAATACTGTATTCATTACAAATTGACAATCATTCTTTCAGCTGACCCCTAATTGAGAAACAACTTCTGTCAAAGTTGACTGAATCGTTAACCCTTTGCGTAGTTGATGAATATCAAATAACATTCGGTTTGTACTATACGTTGTTTCGCGTAACCTGATAGGAAAAAGAAGCCCCCCCCCCACACACAACGCTCTAGTACAGGTTGGTGTCCCGTCTTCCACCATTAGCCCCCACACACGGAAGTATAGAGTGTATCTAAATATGTCTAAATAATAAATTACAACTTTCATAATAACAGTACGTATTTTAAAACAATTACATTTGCCTGTTTTGGTGAGGTAAGTAACACGTATTATTATAATGGAAATTTTATTGAACAGTTGTATTGTTTATTTTCCTTATTCTTGGCAGTCGGACTTGGTACATAACGTTGGAATAGCAAGGGATGGCAGGGTTGGTAAGTGAATGGGTGTTTACTTATTAATACAATAGTTTCATAATATAAAATCGGAAACCGAAAATGAAGTTTTATGTCCCACGATTATGCCGGCTAGGCTAAAGGAGGCGGTTATGATGAGAAATGAATGAAGAAAGTGGTAGGAAACGGAAGATCTCCGATGATTTCCACGCACGCGGTGTTTGCCCACCACAAAGTTCATTTGGCGGGACCTGGGATCGAACCAGGGACCCCATGCACCACAGGTGAAAACTCTACCACTGAGTCACAGCGGTCCAAAGCGTGTAGGATAGTCTAATGTTGTAACAACAGGTGATTATACCTTAAGGAAAAAGTGTAACGATGAATACGAGTTTGTTCAATTATACAAAAATGACGAACGCTTTGGCTTACGGCTTAAAGGCTCATCGTAGCAGAAACAAACATTTTCATTAGAATTTAACCTGCGAAATGTCAATTTACCATGTTTGTAATCAACCATCCTTCAAAGATCCGCTTTACATTGTCCGGAAGCCGGAAACCCACCTAATAGTCTCATTCTCATAGACTTTTTGAATAGGACTTCGTGACTTAGTGCTTATTTCCCATACAAGCAACGTGTCATGCTTATCTTCAGTGGCGTATTTACGATTTTGTTTCGGGAGGGGCTTTGCTAACTTTCGGGGGGGGGGCTTTGCCTGAAAATGTGAAAATCTGCAAGATATTTCATATACTTTACTATAGTAAGATTTTGGGGGAGGCTTAAGCCCGGAAGCCCCTTCCTAAATACACCACTGCTTATATTGTACATATTAACATTATTATTTCTATTTGATGACCTGTAGTTGTGAAATAAAAGCTTGTGTAGCGTTTTAATTCACCTGAATGTATGTCTCTTTTGCTCCAAATATTTTTATCAACATTTTATTTTCGAAACCCGTTTTTGTATTTGTGTTAGGGATCAACTTCCACATTCATATATACTTTAGTATATAAATAATATGCAATACTTTTCTACGGGATTAAAATTAAAAACAGTAGCTGATTGTTACTCGGGGTTGATGGCTAAAACGAACAGCAGTGAACATGAGATGCGAGCGAATCGACGTACGAATTTAGAGTTTACACGATTCTGTTTATCAGACATGCTTCCCTGCCTGTGAAGGTTAGCGATTTGCTTTACCCTTCTGCAGTTGTAAGTGGTGGGAAGTAGGGGAGTTTCCTATCAGGTTGCCTGGAACAGACTTTAATAATGTGGATATACTTTTTGTTGTGTAACCAGTAAAAGAAAATTCTCCTGGTGGTGTGTTCTATAGGTCTCTTTGAGATTACTAAATATCAATGGTTAAGCACCGGAAATTCGCGTGGTTTGATCATAACATAAAACTTGCAATTTACTACGCAGGCTTGACTTGAGTTGAGTTGATTTTGAGTTTAACGTCCCTTTCAGTAGCGAGGCTATATAAGACCGGACCTACTGAATACGAACCACGTAAGTTTCCTACTGGAATCGAACCAGAACCTCTCACGGCAAAAGCGCGTGCGCTAACCGCTTAGCCACGAAAGAGTTCTCTGCTATGCAAGCATTTAAGATAAATTGCAAAATAAACAACCAACAGTGAAAGAAAAGAATATCGCCAACTTCAACTCACATAATTTTTTAGTATATGTTTCAAAATACTTAACAGTGGCATTTTTTAATTAAATTGAGGTAAAATTAAGTTTTCAATACCATAAAAATTCCATTTTCCTACCATAGTACGTATATATATATATTTGTTAAAATAATTTGTTTCGTGTGGTTCTTTCATTCCAGGTACTGGTCCATTCCAATAACTCATTCGCTGCACCACATTATTGGGCTGCACCGTATAACTGGGGAGCTACCATTGCTGACAATGTAAACAAATATGTGAACAATGTTCTTTCTCAAGTGCCTTCGTTTCCTTTTCCATCCTCAAGCGGATTCTTATTTAACAACACTGCATCATCATCTAACGGCTTCTTTTATAATAATCCTCATCAAAGTATCTCATACATGAGCCAATCGGTAGGCAAATATCCATGGAGTAGCAATGTAGTGATTCAGGGACAAGATGGACAGTTGCATCAAGTTCAAATTACAGGAGCACCAAATCAAGAACAAACAAACAGTACTGGACAATAGGAGAATGAGGAGAAGTAAATTAACAAATTGCTCGGAACATTAGAATCACTAATATAATAGTGCAGAATAAAATGAAGCAAAAAACATTGAAAGTAGCAAAGTTGTTTCCGCTATAATCAAACAAATAAAATGAATATAGAAGTAAGAAAACTTTGATAAAAACGGTGTTCCAAAATACTATTGCATTTGAAACCAATAATAAAATAAGCACAATATAAATACTGGAACATTCATTTCTAACTAAATATTCTATGATGTCATTTTTTTTTTTTTTTGTCAATAAGCCACACGAAGAGGGAAAGGAGTAAGCAGATAACATGAACATTTATAAAATGAAATGGTGACGTGCAAATAAGAACATCTATACTATTATTTTTTAAAAAAGTTTTATTAATTAGTATAGCGTGTTAAATTCAAGAGCAAAATGAGAATTTCTGGCTCTCAAGATGGGAGTTTATAATATTTCAAGTTGGCATGACTGCTCCTTAGTCCATTCTCTCACCTTACCTGATTCACTCTGTTTATAATCGTACTCCTCTTATGGTGAAAACGTTCGCTTTCATGACATATGTAACGGTTAAATGGATGAGCTAGATGTTATCAATGTGATTATTATATTAAACAATACGAGTATGTAACTACGCTTGTTATTAATTGTGATATAAAATTAATAAAATGAATATCAGAAAGATTTGATATAAATTGGGTTTCATGTATGTTTATATCTAGCAGTACGATCATGTGTTAAATATTCATTAAATTTAAAACTATACTTATATTAAGAGTTAGAATTTGAAGCTGGAATGTTGACATGTATTCACACATTGACATGATAATAATACAAATGTCATTTCTTTTAGCAGTATACGCATATGACATTATAAGTAACTAAAAATGTAGTGACTTTCAAACACAAAATATTCCTATTGGATCATACTCGAACCCAACCTGCATACGCCAAGATTCAATAAACAAAGATAATTATCTTTCCAGATTAAAAAGAACTTGATTTTGTAAAAACAACAAATATATATGAGGCACGTGCAAAGACTAAGACTCGTTACACTGCATAATGAAATATGAGCACAAGAGGAAAATGATTGTTTGACAATGGAGTTTCTAATACAAACGTAGTTGTTTACATACGTACTATTTGAGGGGTTTGTCATAATACAGCACGAGTCTTTATATGTGTCAAAGAATTCTGTCGGTAAAGGCTAGAACCAGGAAGTCAACCATGTGCAATTCAGCTGCGATATCTAAAGATTTAGAGCCAGAACTCACTTCAGGTGGGGGAATAGGTATGCGTCGCTGGGTGCGAGGTTAGAGTCTATGAAACGAAGTCACGTAGACTTCGTCCCGATGCGATCGAGGAACTGAATATTCTTCTAGTGGTAACGCAGCAGAATAGTTAAAGCGAACGTTGGGTGCTTCTTCTTGTGCTCCAAGTGAGTTGTTTTGCAACCAATCGTACAAAGAACTTGCAAAGCTGTTGATGATCACATATAAGTAGGAAAAGGGAGATCAACGGTCAGTGACGTAAGAGTTAGGCATATTGAACCTCCGATTCTGCAGAATTCCTTCCTACACACCTTCTGCCAACTTATATTTGAGCGTCCACTATGGTGCTCGTCGCGCACAGTGTTGTTGACTGTGGTGAGTTGTTTGCATTATGTATTGATCAAACGTTCGCCTATGACACTTAGATTATACATTTAACACAACGGCTGGTGGAAATTTGACGCCGACAGCTTTTAGTGTGAATAAATCAGATTACAATTCTTTCCATATATTCAGCTGGAGTATGTAGGCCAGCAATCATGCTGGAGTTACTGATTCCACACAACTTACCTCACGTTACGTTATGGTTGCGTAATTTTTAACATGTTGCCCATATAACATGGCAGTTGTTGTGAACACAATTCTTTGAAATACTACTAACTCTATTCTCTAGCTGAGGATGATATGCAATTTTCAGACTACAACACAAACTTAGAAACGTCATCTTGTGTTAGAAAAATTATTTCATGATGAAATGCTGTGTTTAAAAGCACAAATCATTGGTTGTGTAGCACTACTCATCACTTGTTGGTCAGTGAACGTGATATTTCAAAAGATGACCAAGAAGAAAAATGTTGGTAAGTTAATGTGTGTGACAATTTGCATGTACTGATTATGGTCCAAAATCACTGAAATCGTAAGGAGATAAAGATAGTTTATGACGATAAAGGTCAATTCAATGCACAATATGGTGTTTTAATTCATGTGATATAACATTCTATAGTACTTTTATTTATTGCTCCAGATTGATCCTTAATTACCAATGCCCTTTTTAGTAATAACAAATTATTGCATGTATTAATGATAAGAAATCAAGGGTGGAAAATGGGTCATAAAACGATTACGCAATCATTGGAATTTACTATTTTCATGTACAGTAGCTGTGTGGAAATTACAGAACAATGCCGTAGTTTGCAATCCTCTAAGTGATTACTGTGAAGTTAATTAAAATGGATAATTAAGAAAAACAGTGTATACGAAATACAATATACGTTTATTACACATTATTTTCTGGCTATTGACTGAAAAGTCCTTTTACTATGCCTGAATCAATTGAGTGCAGATTGATGTGTTCATTCATGTAAACTATAAACAATGTATATCTGGAAGAATATGTTTATATATTCTTATAACATATATATATATATTATCCTCATATGTGTTAGTTGCAAGTTTAATTAAAATAAATACATTTCAGTTATTAATTGCAGCTTAACCCTAATCAATGAACATCAATTGCAATGAATCATTAGGTAGGAAGTATTTTGTTATGGAAATTGATTGCAATTAAGATGGTTAATTGATTTTCACAATTAAATTCCATTGATTGATTTATTGCAATTGATTTTAATCGATTATTGGTCAACACGGTAGTTAATGATATATTACATCATAAAACTATTTTCATATAATAACACAATACAACATGGACCACTAGAAAAAAAGATGTAGGAACGGGTTTTAGCAATCGATGTTTTGTTAGTAAATCATGAGCATGACTGAAAGATAGACTCCGATAGAATAATGGAATCAGAAACATAATATAGTATAATCAGATGTTGCGGTCACGCTTTCCGGCTTTCTTCCACAGGGGCAGTCGGAGGGTCGTTATCCACCATTATATATAACTATCTTTCTCTTAAATCTGTGGATTGAATAACAACATATATATACACAATGCATTATACACCCATATATTCTATGCACTTTCAATTGTAGTCTTCAATTGGAAGAAAGATTAATAATTAAAATTACATGTAAAAACCACTACCCTGCAATTAACAATGAAACAATTCAATTCATATTTTGTGATTAATAATTATTAGTTACAAGTTTTAATTCCCTGATGATCAATTAACAATTGACTTAACATTAACTGCAAATTGTTGGATTCAAATCAATCGTAACTAATAATAATTGCAAAGGATAAATTGAAAAAAGATGCAATTGATAGTAATTTCAGTTTATTTCCAGAGAAATTGCTTTTGATTGACTGATAACTTAGAATTGATTTTAATTGATTAATGTCCAGCACTTGCGTTACTGCAAAAACTGTCGGAATATGTGAGTTGTAGTGGATCAAGCCTAACATCTTTTAAAATTTATAGGTATGCAAAGAGAGATAGAATTCTTATAATCATACATAAGTTATTGCGTATCAAAGATGAGTGAGCGTTGAGATATCTGAATGAGAAAATTGGGCTGCATTTCAAAATTTTATTACAGTAAAGGAGCAAGAGCTGTATAGACCCGTTAAGAAATTAGTGCTGTTCATGGACAAGACATGATATTAAAAGCAAGGGCCAAAATATTAATCTGTAGCGTCATTGTGGAAATTTCAACGTCCAAGAAAGCTCCTTACAGTGTACAACCAATCACAGGAAATATGAATGACACTCTGGCAAGAGTTGAGCAAGACTGGCTATGGCAGCCCCAATGACCTAAGATACATTGCCAAAGAGTGTGAAACTACTTGGAAAACAAAGTTTGTGCTTAAGCCTACACTGACACCAAAGAAGGTCATACTGTATGTTGCGTGAGATTACAATTGCATCGTTAATTAGAAGCTGCTCTCACTGGACAGAAGACATGTAGCATCAAAAATTAGTGCAACTCAGCCTAACAATTTAAAAGAAGCTACTTAAAATGGTCAATTGAAAAGATGTCGTAAACCGCGCTGACAATACCATCGCTTTTATTCCATAATTATCCAATTAAGAAGAAATGGCATGCAAGAAAGATTATTGAATATTGATATTAAAATAATAATTTCAACTCAACCATAGTTCACGTGTTATTAATCTTTATAATTTAACCGAGATAAAGTAGCAGTATTTTGGCAGTAGTTTGGCTGACAAATTTGAAGTGTGAAGAACATGTCTCCGTCTTTCTATCTGCCGTTTGTAGGGTCGGCGCTTCTGATTAGTCTTCTGCATAAAGCGTCGACTCTGAATTCCTTCTCTGTTAAATTTTTTCCCTGAAGTCAATCTTAACTGCTTCTATCTATTTCTGCTTTGGTCTTTTCTCTCTCTCCTCCCCTACATTTCCATTGTCATCGCTCTTCTAAGCACATAGTCGTGTGTTCTTCCCGTTAGATGTTTTTACCACGGCAGTCTTCTTTCTTGAATGTTCTTAAATATCTCTATAACTGTAGTTGTTCCCTTTACTCCCTCATTTCTCACTCAATTTCTTATTCTTTGTGACCGTCTGCCCGGCCACAAAACTATGTTTTTGGACGACCAGTGTATTTCCTTTTAACTTTTATTCATGCAACGAAATTATTATTTTACTCATAGAAACGAACAGCTATTTCTCTTTTGGTGAGAACTTATATTCTTTCTGTGTATCCAGGTGTTCTTCAGTCGTTCTTATCGTTTCTCACGATTGAACAAAAAACTTGTTGTTTTTCAATGCAACGCTTATCGTCTAGCCAGAGTGCTTCGTCGCAGCAAATTTATTTTTTCTTTCCCTAAAATAGTTTCCAACTTATAGTCTTCGTCACCATGAATGTTCCGCATATACTTTTTTCTCAACAACATTTATTAAGATTGGGAATATTTTTGGATACGAAGTTGATATTGTGTGGGAATGATATTGGGTTTGTCGTGTTCTCACGCACTCTTATTACGTCATCCTTCCTACCGTGAGAACAAATGTTCGTGTCCTGCAGGAGTCGTAGGTGAAATGACTCATACACAGAATTACCATCGTTCGCTCCTTTCCACTGAACTGTTTCACGTATGACAGTAGTGCATAAAAATCCTATAACCATGGAAAGAGTTTATTAGTTTAGACTGCTACACTTTTTCTTAACTATTCTTCCCAAGCTTCTTTCTCGCGGGACCAAATCAAATGTTGCCAGTGTTCTCTATTATAACATCGACCCATTGGCACTGTGTAGGAATGCAGAAAGCTTTGTTTTCTTTATTGTTTGATATAGTGCATTGTCAACCCTAAGTGCAGAAAACGGGTTGTTCCCAAGAGTCAGTAAGAAGAAGTGATAGCAAGAAGTCATAGTATGAAGAACGTTGTGTTCCTACATTAATATATAGGATGTGAAGCTAAAGAACAAACGGATACCTTCTGGATATGTAGCGTCTTTTGGAGTCAAGATACTTCATCGAACAGCGTTTTTCCAGTATTTCCCCATTCCCCTTGTCATTATTACACAGTGAAAGTCTCGACTCAGTGCAAATAGTCAATTTATAGTGCAAGTGATATTTAAACAAGGGCTATGTTTCTAGCGTTCGTATATAGTGTGCGCATATCTACATTTACCATGCAGTGTTAAGAGTTTTGTTCTCCATTTCGCTTATTCGATTGCCGCAGTGCAATTTCTTCTGTTTGAGCATTTAGCTCTGTCAGGTGAGAATTTTGTGTGTTGTTAATGTATATATATGTTTTATCCCGTTCCGTACCCACATATATGCATACTCAATAAATAGGAATTTACCTCAGTAAATATCATCGTCTTCGTTCATGTGTGTGTGAATTCCTGCGAGCAGACGGCTTGCCAGTAGTGTATATGTATGCGTGTGCATACGCAAAAGTAAGTATAATACAACCTGAGTCTCAAAAGCACCAACGTGGCTCATGTCAAATCACTTGTCATATCTCAACATTATCAATCAGCGCCCAAACGGAGTATGAGCCTGGACCAGAATTGTTATCAGCTGTTTTCTTAGGGAGTTCTTCGGGAGCCAGCACCTAAGGAAAACGGTAGGTAGCCTCTTATTCCACACATTAAGCGCAGCATTCTTATTTGGGTAGTATTCAATTTTTTCCTGTGTTTTCTCTATTAGCTATATTTCTGCTTGATGCACTTCTGGCATAATCATTATTTGCAAACACTTCCTTATTCTTCACCATAATTCTGTGGCCACACAGAATGCCACATACGTTCTTCTAATTTTGCCATCCCTCTCGCATCCAGTGTGTTATTCCCACATCCAAAGCACTATTCTTGGAAATAGGTAATAAGTACTTTCATTTCATTCAATTGTTTTCCTTCCAGCCTTACCATTTACTTGTCCGCTGAACTCGAAATGTTGCGTTTTCCTTCTTTTAATTTTTAAGCCTCTTTTTTGCAAAGACTTCTGCCTAATCTTTGTTTTACTTTCAACTGCTTCCCTATTTGTACGAAACCATGTCAAACAACATACACCAGAGTGTTTCATCCCTCGCATGTTGAGTCAAATCATTCATGTCAACGTTAAAGAGGAATGCGCTTAGTTTTGTTCTGGAGTAACCCACCCCTAACAGAGATTTGGCATGTTGCTCTCTGTTGCATCTTATTTGAGACTAGCTTCTGTATACAAATCTTGGATTCTTCTTGCACTCCTGTCTGATTCAGACATCTTAATACTTCCAGGCATGGTAATCGTAATTATTTATGTTTTTGCCGGATATTTCTGCATAGCTTAGTATCAACATAAACATTTGTGCCAGTTGTACACTTTCTTGGCATAAATCCGTACTGCTTTTCACCTATTGATAATTCTTCCCGTAACCGCCCTTCTATATGTTTCCCAAATCTTCACAATATGTGACATTAGTATGACTCCTCTATAGTCACTACCGTCTTGTAAATCTTTCTTCTCACTTCTATGGTAATGCTATCACATTAAGTGAAACGGACGGAGGAGAATGGTGATAAAGAAATTGAATAATAATACTAGAATTATTTGAATGGAAAGTGGGTGGTAACGAGAAAACACAGGAACGTCAGGTTAACATCCAAATATTCATCCAGACACCTAGTGCACTAGAGGTGAGCGACCTATCACTGATTACTGTCTCACAATAATATATAAGATATTACTCTTGACACTAATGTAATGCAAACTGTAAATTGCAAATATTGCTGGGGGTGCGGTAGCTCAGTGGTAGAGCGTTCATCTCCGGTGCTTGGGGTCCCTGGTTCGATCCCAGCTCGCGTCCTGTGGCCTTTGTAGTGGACAAACACCGTGCTCGTGGGTTTTCTCGGGGTTCTCCCGTTTCTTCCCACTTTCTTCATTCCACCATTTCACTCATCTCTTATCATCACCGTCTTCTTTAGCTTAACCGGCATAACTGTGGGACGTAAAACTTAAAGAATTCATTTTTGCAGATATTGTCGTCAACAATTCTAAGAGACAAAGTATTAAAAACATGAAAGCGAAAATCGAAAATGATACAATGATTCCTATAAAATTAAGTTATGTTATATAAATAAATTCTAAAGTATTCACTTGTCACCCTTCTTGTCTGTTTCTATTTAAAGTGTTTAAATAATAAGTGCAAAAGTGCATACGTTTGAATTTATTGATAAGATTTAAAAACAAAATATCGTGATGATTCTTCGTGACAGTCTACTTTTTACGAAAGTCATTTGTTCTCTGAAGTACTTACGCAAGGACATTTTAGACCTATTACAAGAGTTGAGAGCATTCATTTATAATATTTCGATTTTAATAATGTAATAGTTTATTCATCCGATTTAGCAACGGGGAAGCGAAATATTGTTCATTCATAAAATAAAGTGTAAAAAAAAAGTCATTCAGAATACAAAAATGTATTATACATGAATATTCTACTTCGTAATCCTTTAAAAAATTCTTAGCAGGAATTAGGCAACAGACAATAAACATTTGAAACAATTGGTAGTCACAGCAATTGCCAACTCAATTGGCATTTAATGCCGTCTATCATACGACAGAACAGAATCTTTATAAACAACATTTGAACAGTTTATCACTTTCAATGATCTGCTGATTCTTGAAATTTTGCCATTCTGGACGAATCTTTGTAATGGTGATGTTAACTGGATATGTCATTTTCTTAGTTGTTCTTTCAGGTTTACAAGTAAGTTAATTTATTACGCTTGTGTTAAACACAAAATTAATTCAGTTGAGAATTCGATGACATTACATATATATACATATAAATATAAAATGCATACGTAAACATTGTGTGTGTGTAAAGTAAATTTGTATTCACTACTACCCAACTGTACTTTCGATTAAATTGATAAAATATTATCTTAAATTGTGAAACATTTTACAAAAAAAAAAAAAAAAAAAAGCATTAATACGAATTTATATCACTATATTTTGAAAGCTTAAAGCCCTCTGTTATTGCTATCTCTCTCTTGTATGCAAGGTGCAAGCGTTCTTTTTTTCGAGAGTAAATTTAAATTTCTTATTTGTTCAAACTTGCAACCTATTGTTAGCCCCATTGCTATATGAGATGTGAATAACAAGTTTAAGGTGGAATTCGAATTGATATTTTCAACACTCTTCCACCCGGCGCCGAACTTAGGACTCCATGCACTATTCAAGCGTAAAATCCTGGTTCATCTTCCAGTTGGTGTTATTTATTTATTTTTTGTAAGTAGTGAATATGACTTAAATTTACGAAATATAATGATTCGTGTTATATCTCTTGGCAGTTGAAATATATTAAGTTATGTAATACATGGTCAGTACATAAGTTTTCGTTGCCAAGCTTCCAGAATCAACAATTCGTGCACGGTAATTCGGGAACACTCTCAATACCGTAACGATAGTGGATAAATGTTAAAAAAATCTGCGCTCAATCTAAACTCGGACTCTGGACAGCGATCACGGAATTCTTTTGCCTAACTGAGAACATTACACGCTCACTCAGGTTATGTATGAAGTAACACCAGACTTGCGCAATACGTAATTAATGTCAATTGGTAGTTTTATAATAGGTCTTGAAAATTAAAACTAATAGTCCGTATGGATACGGTTGATTTTGATACACAGTTTTTGCGTCTTTGGCATCCACTGCACTATACAAAGACCTGATACGTATTCTTGTGTATAAAAATATTTATTTAAAATAGCCCCATATACATAATTTATTTTTTGTTACATACAATAAGTATAAAAATATATGGGCTTACGAAGCTACATTCAACTAACTTACAAATTAGATTTACGTTAATTTAACATTACTTAAAGATTTACGAAACAATTTATTTTTGTATGTTAGAGTATTACTGTATATAAAAATAAAATTTTACTTACTCGTGCCTTGAATACCAATATTATATTCACTTAAGCTTCTTGTCTTATTGAAACATTATGAATAATACTGACTACGATCGCCGCTATAAAGCTCTATCAAATATTTTATGGATATTATGATAAAAAGGCCTTGTGTCCATCTTAAACACAAACTAAATACAACTTTCTTAAAGGCTGTCTATAATCTTTATTATAAATTAACTAGACATGTAACAGTTTCGGAAGTATATAACGTCCTTCTTCAGACTACTACTCCAACTGAAATCATAGATAATATTACATCATTTGTTATCTCTACCAATCAGGAATCACTTTTCATTAAAATTCAATATGTATGTCCAGTGTTGTGACATTTTAAATTCTTAAGCTTTAAGGTTTGTGTGGGACAATAGTTTCTGTAAGATAAGTGATAGGATAGTGAAAATGAAAGATGGGTTGAACATTGGATTATGTATAAGCCCAGTAATAGCAGATCTGGTAATGAATGAATGGGAGAAAACAATGATGGAAAAATGTGGTCATAAATTAATATTCTTTTGTAGGTATGTGGATGATTGTTTTGGAGTATGCAAAGGAACTAGAAGGCAATTAGAATCATTTATTGGAGAATTGAATGATGAAAGAAAAGGTATCATGTTAGAGGAGGAAATATAAAAAGAAGGTGTAATAAATGTCTTAGATATCAAAGTAATGAGAACAAAGGAAGTAGATAACATCGTGGTTCCAAAAAGAATGTGCAGGAGGAGTTTACTGTAATAAAAGAAGTGATGTTGATGAAGGAACAAAACTGAATTTAATTAGGAATATGGAAGAGAGGATCAGAATGATAAATATGAAGGTATATCAAAAGGAGGAAGATACAGAAAGACTGTGGGAACAGCTGAAAGAGAATGGTTACAGTGAAAAGGACAAGAAAAAGTGCAGGAAGAGAAGGAAGGAAAGTGAGAAAGAAGAAGAAGAGAAAGATGAGGACAAGAAGAAAAGATGGCATGGTATTGAAGGTGCAGGGTTGATATCAGAGAAAATAAGAAGAATTCTTAAGAGAGAAGGTATTAAGACGTACAGGAAAGGAGGAATGAAGATAATATATATCATTTGAAAAAGCAGATGAGAACGTCAGGGGAATTATGTAAAAACAGGAATGATATATGAAGTACCGTGTGGGATGTGTGATAAGGTGTATGTAGGGGAAACGAAGAAGAAAATGCAAGAACGTTTAAGACAGCATAAAGATGATGTAAGATTGAAGAGAGATACTAATGCCATTTACAAGCAGGCCACGAAGTAAATTGGGAAAGAGCAAATATATTGGAATATGAAGGAAGACAACTGGTTAGAAAGTGGAAAGAAGCGAAGAGGATAAAAGAAGTTTACGATAAAGCTATGAACTGGAATAGTGGTTTGAATATTAATGAAGTGTGGAAGGACATTTTGAAAAGAGAAGAAAGGAAAAAGGTAGAATATAAGGACAATATAGGGTTAAATTTATTTATGTGTTTTTCAATATTCAGGTAGTTAATTAGTATTCAATATTCAGGTAGAAAATTTCAATATTAGGTAGTTATCTAGTATTTATTTTAGTTAATATATGTTAAAAGAAATATAAAGATTTGTTAACAATGTATTATGTCTGTTAAGAATTTAAAATGTCACAACATAGGACATATATATTGAATTTGTATGAAAAGTGATTCCTGATTGGTAGAGATAACAAATGATGTAATACTATTTATGATTTCACTTGGAGTAGTAGTCTGACAGAAGGAAGTGATATACTTCCGAAACTGTAACATATCTAGTTAATTTATAATAAAGATTATTGACAGCCTTGTAAGAAAGTTGTATTTAGTTTGCGTATATTTCACTGAAAATTGTCACTTCACGAAATGATTTTATATATTAGTTGATTTCACAATTTGTAGCTTACAGTGCAAACAAAATGGTGCAGTCAAAGCCGAAATTGCCTATTTCTATACTAAGTTCTCAGTCAGTGAATAGTTGCCATGGTATTAATATTGACACTGGATACCATAAATATATAAAAAATATATACAAAATAAAACCATTTCAAAGATAGATCTGTCAAAATTGTAAAGTGTTTCTGAATAAGAATCGATTTTAAAACTAAGTTGATATGAATTTATGAGAACGGTATCTTGTTTTTCATCTCCTTACTTGAGCTTCTCGTTACTAACAATAGCAACAGTATGAATGAGAAAATTGACAAAGGCAAAATATATTATAAACCTGGAACATCATGGTCTATTAAGGAACTCGTAATACGTATGTATTATTCGCAATTCAGAAACCAAAGAGAACGAAATATGTACGTATTACTGCCCACATTTGAAGCTTTTCCTAACTATTATTACATTTTAAAAATTTAAACTTGCTCATTTCATGTTTTATCCACCCTCTTCCTCAAGAATTATATGGCAACAATACAACGATAACGTTGTATGTATCATTGGCAATCTGTGCCTATTTACAGAAAGGGGATCAGAGACGAGTTATGTGAGCAATATAATGTAAAACGAAAAAGAAAGATATATATAGAGATTTCGAGATTATTATTTTGTAATCGGTAGCTAAAATATGAGTTGTTGTTACTATAGCAACGATATAAATAATTGTACATATACGTAGACATCTTAACGAGGAGATAAGTGTGTATGAAGGTCTATATATATTTTATTACATGTGCAGAAAAGTTAATTATATATACTCATCATGGTCAAATATTAAAAGCCAATTAAGAAAGTGATAAAACGCGTTGAGTTATTTAGAAGATTAACTTAAAATACGAACCAGGCCCTTATAAAAATTGGTGCCTCACCACGGGAGTTATATAAAGTGTCGTTTCGAAGGTCTAGTAAAAACGGCATTTCAACGCGATCTTAATATCACAATTTTGCGAAGTGGAAAAGTAATTAAACGAAATATGGCCACGGAAAGTAATAATTTGGTTGAAGGACAAAGTATGAATCTTGAATTGACTCCGAGGGACAATTTGGCAGACATTCTAAAAGATTTGGCTCAACAGATAAAAAATCATTCCGAGCAGATGAAAAACCAATCGGAGCAAATGCAACATGTGAATGAAAAATTGGACCAGCAAATGCAACATGTGAACGAAAAATTGGACCAGCAAATACAACATGTGAATGAAAAATTGGACCAGCAAATGCATGTGAATGAAAAATTGGACCAGAAATTAACGCAAGTAGCCAACGACTTTGATGAAAAAATAGTAAAATTGAGTCAACGTAATGAAGATAGATGGGAGCATGTGCAACATCAGTTAGATAAAATGAACTTACATGTGGTGCAAAAATTCGAGAAATACGAAGAGAAAATAGAAAAAGTTGTACAGCGACGCAGAGAAATTCAAGAATCTATGGATGTTTTAAAATCGACAATTAACGCACATGAAAACCACATCAAAGTACTACAAAATGAAGTTAATTTCATCAAAGAAAGATGCATTCCCGGAACTTTATTTCAGGATACAGAAGGCACGAGTCATCCTATAGCCACAGGCTGGGTACCTGATCATCCTCCAAGAACAACATTGGAATTTGCTGGATCATCGAGTGGCGCAGAGAGTAGTGGCGGAGTAGAACGAGAGAGGCAAACATCCAAACGCAGACGCATCTTCAGTAGAGGTATGAAGACATCTACAGGTAATCAGTTGCGGTTTAGCGAAGTAAAGTCGCTCACAAAGTTTAGTGGTGTGACAGGAGATATACCCGCTAGGGCATTTCTCGAAAAATTCCAGGATGAATGTGAGCTCATCGGTGTAAATGAGTCTCAATTCTTAAAAATATTAACGCATATCTTGTTGCCACCTTGCTTAACATGGTTTAAGGCTATTAGAGGTAATCTTCATTCGTATTCAGATTTTAAGAATGCTCTTTTGTCGAATTATGAAAACGATTTTATGGTAGCAAATAGAGATGCTGTTTTACGAACGAACCACTACAATCCAAAGTTACACCGTAGTATTACTGAATTTGTAGTATCAACATATCATGAGCTAAGATCATTAAATCCGAACAATCCGGAATCCCGAATTCTAGCTTCAATTAGGATCTTATTGTCATTTAGACTACAAAAGTTGTTGATGTCGGCTCAGTGCATTAATTTCAGTCATTTAATTATGCTCATTCAAAGTTATGAGAGTCAATCTGCAATTCAGAATAACAATAAGATGCAGGATAGAGGTCAGGGTAAATATGCACGTAATCAGACACAATATGCATCTGTTCGTAATGTAGATATACAACCTGAAAATGATACTAATGTACGTAATTCCAATACTAGAATGAGTAGCTATAATGGTACCGGAAATCAAACGCAACCCAATTATAGAAATGGAGCTAGGAATTTCAGAAATAACAACAGGAATTTCAGTAGGAGTAATAATTATCGCCGATTTTCACAAAATCAATTTGCAGATGGCAGGAATTTTGTAAACAGCAATCAAAATATGGTATCATCCTATGAAAGACAAGCACGTACACAAGATTGTGCTATACAATGTTCCTTAAATGAACCCTTCGAACGTATAACTTGAACCGACAAAAAGGCGTCCGATGGATTTGTATTAATTTGACCTTTGCTTACGTCTATGGTTGATATGTTCTTCAGTCGATTTATTATTAAAATGTATGTTAAAAAAATATGTAATTATGAAATATTTTGATTATGGGTAAAACTCATTATTTGTGGAATATTGACGAAGTTAATTTATGGCAGTTATCTGAAAATATTATTGATTTGTTTCTTATAGTCTTGTTGCAATTTCCTTTTATAGCACTAATTGAAGAAATGATAATTTGTGTTTCATGTCTTTTGCAAAGTTATCTCATAATCACTTATTTGAATATTATGAATATTTAAAAATAAAAGATCGTAATTTTAATGTAAACTTATGAAAATAATGTCAGATATATTAAATAGATGCTCCTTATTATATGGAAAGAATAAGAGTAATGAATATCGAATCTCTTGATTTTTCAAAGTTTATTAATGTATTAAATGATAACCATCAATGCGTTTATATATTCCAACTTTGTTGACTGATCCTATCAATATTTAATAGTATGAAGATCTTTGTTTGTAAAGAGTGTTGTTTGCATATGAAGGAATAGTTGAATTTGTACCCTAGAAGGAAACTATTAGTTAGGATTAATTCATGAATAGCCTTAATTATGATAATTGTAATTCGTCGTTATTAATGTCGAGATATATTGACAAAAATATAAAAATATGTTATGTTATAGTATATTATATATAAATGGAAAAGTTAATTATGTATGTGTATTAAAGTTAATATTATATATATGTGAGGGCTATTCAAAAGATAAATGTTGCGTGATATCTAACCCAGGGTTCTTTCCTTCATAGTAAAACTATTATGGAAGTCCAGTTAGAGGCGACATCTACAACGATAACGTTGTATGTATCATTGGCAATCTGTGCCTATTTACAGAAAGGAGATCAGAGGCGAATTATGTGTGCAATATAATGTAAAACGAAAAAGAAAGATATATAGAGATCTCGAGATTATTATTTTGTAATCGGTAGCTAAAATATGAGTTTTTGTTACTATAGCAACGATATAAATAATTGTACATATACGTAGACATCTTAATGAGTAGATAAGTGTGTATGAAGGTCTATATATATTTTATTATATGTGCAGAAAAGTTAATTATATATACTCATCATGGCCAAATATTAAAAGCCAATTAAGAAAGTGATAAAACGCGTTGAGTTATTTAGAAGATTAACTTAAAATACGAACCAGACCCTTATAACAAAATGTCAATGTAAACAGTTAAACACTCAAAAATTATTCTTCAACTTACATACTGTGTTAAGAAGATTAAAATAATGATGTTTAGTAGCTGTGTCTTATTGTTATTCGTTTATAATTAGGAAGTTTATTGATAATGCTTTATGTATTGACAAGACCGAGAAACAACATAATGCAAATCAGTTGCATTAGAGTATAAATCAGAAATTTACACTCTAATGAAGATCAAGGTAAGATCTGATCAGACAAGTTATTACACAGACGTATGGTCAGCATGGAAATTAAAACGGAGATATAAGTATCATGAGGGATAAAATATTACCGTTCCATACCTTTCAGATGCGATTTGTTAATAAAATCATACAAAATAAGTTTTCTTTGAAACTTTTTCCTTTCTCAAAATACTTGGAGAGCAAAAATAATAACCTTGTGAAAAATCTGAGGAAGCTTGATCTCGTCAACCATAAAAAGAATTATTATTATTATTATTATTATTATTATTATTATTATTATTATTATTATTATTATTATTATTATTGACAGTGAACGAAAGATTGAAAATACATAGATATGTTGCTTCTTTCTTCAAATTCAATTATTTGGTTAATTGATAAGTGATCAGCAACAAGGTTACATGACCATTAATACAAACATGTACGGTTCAGTCATCGCGTCATCGTGTCATCGTGCTAAACTTGAATTAATCAAATGACTAAGTACTTATGTATTATCATATTTATGTGTTGATTGCAGAAGAGCCGAAATCGATTCCTGGGGGAAGTTCAAGGGGTTCAGAACAAATATCTGGTGAGTTTACCCAGATGTTATATAAAGAAAATAGCAATCATTGATCAATGGGTGTAAAATTTGTTGTAAATCTACTATCTGGAATTTATTCTCATATTGTTATGCGTTTCGTTTGTCATAATATTTGAAATAAAAAGTAATATTAAATTTTGTTCTCGATACGATACTTTGATATTTGTTACAATTATTGATATTTAAATACTATAAATAATAGTTAATCAAAACGTTAATATGGTCAGCGATAGACAATATTAGCTATGAAATAATCAGGTACGTTCTTTTGACTCAAATAAAATTCTCGTATATATATAATGTTCATCATTCAATTACTTGTAACGACTCGAATGAATTGAATGAAGAGCTGAGCAGTGGATTAAGTGATATATGGTATGTCCCATCTCATAAAAGTTTGGAACTGAAAACGAATTTTAATGTTCACCACAACATATATATCAATTTCGAAATGTCGTGCCTCATTAAAAAAAAACTCTTCTAACAAGGTTTATTTAATGGAAAATGAGATTACTAAGATATCTCGAAAATAGTTGTACATCATTAGCATTTATTAAAAAAAACTTTGTAGAAAAAATTAGATACATATCACTCAATACATGTTATTGAGCTAAATAAGACGACATTCGTAATTCTAAAAGGTCATTGAGAGGTTATCTAGGAAATAGAGCAGGATGAATTTATTTGTAAACCTAAAAGTTAATGTAATGCGATAACTATGCAACTTACTGATTTTAAACTTATATGAAATATATTCTCACTAACCTCTTAACCACATAACAGCGACAATACATAATACTTTTAAAATCCGGGAGATAATTGATGCAATATATGATTACTTCATATTTATATTTAACTTATATTCATTCCATAAATAATATGCATGTTTTCAATAAGGAAGTTGATTAAAGAATAGTAAATTGGAGGAGAAATAAAATTTTAAGGTATTCCGCTTATGCCCTTGCAAGGATGGACATCCTTGACAGAATTTATCTAAATATGCAAGAAAAGGATAATTATAACTAAGTAATTCTGTAATCTATGGCACACGGAGGTTTGATGCCACATTCACAAAAGCTATCCGTTGAACTGTGTCTTTAGTCAACTGGGTATAGTTTCTACTTTGTATTTCTGCGAGGTCCGTTTTAATATTGTAATTCCATCCGTGAGAACTACTTCTCTCTTTTCAGCTCCCATCTTTTAATGATCTGTAACTTTTATTATGGTACTACATACTTTTAAAATACCTAATTACATTCATAAGTACACTGCACTGTAGTGCGATAAGTAATCAAGATTTATAATATATTTGTTTACAGAAATGGGAAGAGCAACTTTCTGTATGCGCTCTATAATTTTGATCGTAATGTAAAAGAAATACAATGCAACCTGTATGTGTAAAGTTAAAGTTTCAACGTGATAACGGCTAAACTTCAAGTGATTAGAAGAAGTTATTCTTTAATAAACCGGGATTTGTAAATTAAACTTTTTACCTTTTTAGCTTGTAAGACTGCTTGGATGAGATTAGAGGTAACACTGTTCTTGCATCAGAGGATTGTGTTTCAATTTTATAAGATTTCATGCATAGGTGATAAAGGAATGTCACACAATGAAGTGTGAATGCAACAACTTTTGTGCTATTGACCCAAAATCAGAAGTGCTCTAAAGTAGAGGGAGAAAATGGAAGCGCCAGAACAAATTGGTTTGGAAAGATGAACAAAGGCGTGAACCAAGATTGATGTTATACGTGAGCACAGTGCACAACAATGTTTTGAGGAACTTTGTGGTTACGTTGATATCAAAACGAAGGAATCACTTCGCGAGAAGCACTACAACACTAGTCAAGCCATTGTTCATTATAAATATGGTTTGTGATTACATTGAAAGAATGTTCTTCTATGCATAAAGGAGCAAAAAAGTAATATAATGTCGATATTCCTTTTTATCCGGTCATGTTTCAATTAATTTTTCGTTTCCCTAAGAAGGATATATGAAACTTATTACAAATGGATATGCAGTAGAATTTATTAAATTAAAGTAATATATAATATTTACTTTTTCGATATATAATAATTACATACACTAAATGCATACTATATTTTGTGTATGTCAATAATCTATAAATTTGAGAACACAATCGTATAGAAAACTACCTTCTGTAAAATTTGAAATATAGATACAACCTCGATATAATTTTCCTCACAACCTTCCCGACACTTAAATAAAAAAAAATAAAGAAATTAATTTGTAACAATTGAGTTATTATATCTAGTAATTCAATTTAGAAGCAATTGCAATTTTTTTAAATGCATAAATATGAATAAAAATACATTTTAACAGATTAAAAGTCAAATGTAATTATTGTTTATAGTAGTTGCTGATAGTGAATAAAAACAAGAGCAAAGGCAGGGATGGAATATTTATATTTGACACGATACATTATCAAGAAGTTATGAGTTTCCCCTTTCGTAAGTGAGAGTTTATTGTGAGTGCCTACGTGGAATGAGAAGTAATTGAGATGACAAGTTGTTTACTTGATGGGAATGGGCGGAAGGTGCATTTTAAAATCGCATGACACATAGATCACTGACAATAACGTGGAGAAAGAATACCGATTACGCAATTGATGGTAATATGAAGATAACACTTAATCATGGGTAACGTTTAATGATACTTTATGCGAAACGAATGAATGAATTGTAACACAAAACTATGAAATTCTGGTGATCTAATGATCTATCATAAGACAATAAATTTCGTGGAAGATTCTTAATTTTGTTCTCTAAAGTGAATGGGTTTTTAAGGAAGAATAAATGTAAAATAAAGCATCCAATGTCAAATGAGCCATCATCTTTGAAGCCTGATGTTTATAAGATATTCTTCTTAAAACAAATCCTTTAATGTACTGTAAAGAAAGTGAAATCGAACAAAAGAAAAAAAGTGATTCTACATAAAAAATTCAGTCTTCAGGATTTATAGCACTAGATTGAAGAATATATACTGAGTAATCACGTTAAAGGTATTTTTATTGTTTATGTTTAAAAACCCAACTCTTATCCCTGAAATATGAATGTTTTGATTAAGCTAGAGTACTCCTCTTAGTGATGGTTATACTAGACGCAATTGATTATAAACTCATCACAATTATTCGAAAGAAGCACACAATTATTTTATGTATGGTATAGAAGATGATAAATGATATGAATTTCAAAACAGATACTATTTTCATATTCACCACCAGCCATGCGTTCATCCCATATTCATCCCATAGTCATAACCCAAAATATTGCAAAGTTTAAGTAAACAAGTAACATTGATGACATTCCGCTGCCTGACTTACAGTAGACAAATTTTTATCAGAGTTACAAACAGTACAAAGCCAATTATGGGTATTATCTCAACATGGACAAAGCATATAGTTAGAAAGTAGGATGTGAAGACGTGATAACCATGGTTACTATAGTAATAAGCTAATGCTAGGAGGTGAAGTTTATACATTTTATAATACTATAATTTAAATATTATATCAAGCATTCTCTGCTTCAATAAATGTTTAAGTATTTATAACATGTACAAAATACAATTAAAGTTATCCATTACCAAAATACAACTTTGGAAACAATGCCATGTTGTAATTAGTTACAAACAGAGGTAAAAGTGAATATGAAAAGCTAGGTTGACGCGTGATCTCATGCAGTCCCCCATGCCTGTGTTTGTCCATTGTAAATTTTTAAGAAGTCATAAATATTTTTAGAAATGGGAGAACGACGTCACCTGCGTTTCCCCTCACTTTTACCCTTGGTTACAAATGTAGCGATTTGTGATTTGCAATCACATTCAATACGATTTATTTTCCCAACAATTTTTTATTCTTCTTCTAAATCTCTTTTACCATGTATGCGTAGTCGGATTCTCAGATCGCTGTCTTTCACCTCTTTCAATTTTCTGCCGTTCCCACTGTGACACCACACTTAACAATATCTTTTCTAAAAAAAAAAAAAAAAAAAAATCTTTCGACTTCTGTTTTGTTTCGGCCTCACGCTCGTTTCCAATTTAGTTCTATGTCATTCACTCAGTGAGCTATGTTCTCCAAAAATTCTCTTGTAACAAGTCCGAACAATCGAATTCTATTTATTCGTAGTTTTTCTAGTACTGTTCTAACCATTACTGTTTCTCGAATAACTTCCATCTTAAGTTTGTCCTTCCGCCTCTCGCTCTGCATTTAAAGTGATATCTTCATCTCCGCAAAATGCAACTTCTCTTCCTCTCTCTTGTTCGTCGTCTAACATTTCGCTGCGTATAATGTGACAGGTCTCGTTAATGT
This sequence comes from Thermobia domestica, assembly GCF_964235325.1. NCBI lineage: Eukaryota > Metazoa > Arthropoda > Insecta > Zygentoma > Lepismatidae > Thermobia > Thermobia domestica. Next base: position 66,187,882 of record NC_137463.1, on the reverse strand, counting down.
TTTGTAAACTACTGTTTTAGGGTATTGCATGTTTCGTTTGCAGTTTTACTATACGACCATTCAATACTCTTAATGTTTTTTTTTTTCCTGCATTTTGTCCAACAGTCGTTAATTTTCGTGTTTACATTTTCTATTCCTGCATTATCTTGTAGTATTAGTATTTATCACTTGGATTTCTTCATCATTATCGTATCTTCTCGTTTAATCCAACTCTTGTATTTTCGATTACATTCTTGCTGAATAAATTATAGTTATTCTATGTTGGTTTCACTAATTCTAAGCCCTTTGCTTTCGATGCTCTCCTCCAAGTAACTAATTTATCGTGCAGTGCTGATTTGAATTCACTCACCGGCATGATGTCGTTGGTCAGTAGTTAACTTTTGGATTGATTGTGTATTTCATCTCCTTTACACAATCGTCTGAAGCAACACTAGAAATGCTAAGATGCCATGCTTAATTAATAACATGACGTCAGTAATGAAGTCATTTGAATTAAGTGAAAGGTATTTTGAAAGTGTGTTTCACTTTACTTTACTGATTACTTTCACAGGTTCACACTACTTAACTCTGTGCGTTGTACAGTAAAACTTTGAAACACGTAACTTAATGAAACTATAATTTTAATATAATGAAGTTTGGAAAAATGAAAAACAAAGCAGCCATAAGTTCCAAGTGACAGAAGTTAGCAAGTTGACATTTGGACACTAATCTCGCAGATTTGATGTATATAATTTACTCACAATAGTTCTCAATTAGTGTAAATTTGCCTGCTTAAAACAAACAGCAATGGATGACTGTAGGAAAAAGTTTTAAAGCAGAATCCCGATTTCACAATGCTGAATATGTTGCTAATCACAAATATTCATGTCTGGTAAAATTTGTTAGCAAAATCGAGAAATAGGTCGATTTGTAGTTTGTAGCTCAGAAACAGAATCAAAAACCTGTTTTTCCAGTTCAAAAACAATTCATATTGCACAAATTTGTTTAACTTTTTCACATTTATCAGTTTCTGCAAAGGACATGTTACTACTGAATAAACTTAAGCTATTAATCTACGGGATAGGTTACTTGTTTTTCTACGCAACCTTCATTCAATCTTCTGCGCGTTGCATTAAATTATTAGGGACAGGCAAAATGTTTGCATGTTCCAAAAATGTATTATTTAAAAAGATGCTTCTCCTTTCAGTTGCTTCTTTCTTCCCATCCAATCACACTTTGCAATACAAATGAATGTTACCCTAGAAAGCGAATTTCACCTTATTTTTATTCATAACAGTACCAGTCACCTATACACACAAATGTTTCTGACAAACCATACATATTACAAGTAAAAGTGGAGTGTTCAATTGAGATTTTACTATTCATTAACGCTTCACCCACTTATGGCGGGAGATCGGAAAGATAATTTTCTAAGAATTAGATTTCCTCTTTTGCATTATGTCACTTATACTTCAAAAATATATATATATTTTTTTTTTGGATTATTCTCTAGCTGTGAAATGATAAATACCTTCTGTGATATCCTATACGAGTTTTATTTTGTTCATTTATCTCAAACCGCTTAACATTAATGATACTGGATGTTTTATCTGATACAGGCACCATGTCTTGGAAGCCATTTTGAAAATGGTGACCCATATGAGAAATGTTTTGCCACAACGCTTTGTAATGTTAGATCTATCAAACGAGGTATCACTTGACCCGCATTTCGATTTAAAATTTCTAATTTGGGTCCTAGACCCCCTAAAAGACAGCCCTGGAGGCACAGCGACATCATTCGAGGTGTTTTATGCCATTTTCCTGTTTCACTTTTCGAGTGATCATTTATCTTCAAATGTTTTCATATTAGTGGTACTGGATATTTTATCTAATACAGGCAACATGTCTTTATTGTCATTTTGAATGCCGTGACCGATATCAAATCTTTTGCCACAACGGTATTTAGTTTTTAAATATCTATGAAATGAGGTATCATTCTACGCATGTTTCCATTTAAATTTTTAAGTTGGGCCGTGGGTCCCCACGAAGGGCGGCCGTGAGGGGAACAGCGACAACAACATTTGATGTGCCTCATGGCAATTCCTTTTTGTTTGGTAGATTTATGTTCAGCCGTTTTCGAAATATTTCCGTGGAGAGATTAAAATGGGCCACCCTGTATATCTATCTATCTATATAGGTAGTTAGAAGAAATATTGATAAACTTTACCTTTTTTTCGATTACTTTACAACTGCAAAATCCAGAACAGTAACCTCATTATTGCAAAATTGTACTTAATGAAACATAATGGAATATTTTTTTTTAAACAATTCCTCGCGTGTGAAAACGTGATATGATATACATTCCGAAATAAGTTTGTGAAATAAATTTTACACCCCCTTTAGTTCAGGGAACTTCACAATGTATTTGCTTGATATTGAAGAAAGATTACAGTAATTTCAAGAACTGGTGGCCTCGTCTTTATATATAAGGCTGTGGATTCCAGTAAACTGGAAGTATTCCACCCGATAAGCGCATTACCTTCAAATATCTTCCTTCAAAGATTTACAGTATTCTGGAGACTGTCGTGGGACTTTAGTAGCATCGCCGAACTTAAGAGAGTAATTTCTTTAGATTACATTCATTTTGAGGACTGGAGAACATGTAACCTTGTGTCAATATATATATATATATATATATATATATATATATATATATATATATATATATATATATATATATATATATATATATATATAGAAAAAGGAATTAAATGAAACTAAAATAGGCAATCTCAAGAAAGTAGAACAGCATATTCCAGATGAGTTAAAATATTTTATAAAGACATTGTTGGAAGCAGCAGTTTATAAAGATCATTCTTCATTTCTGAAGTTCTTTCAAATAACAACCAGAATATATGCACTGTTAAACAACTAAGTACTACTTCCGATATATTTTATGTTTGTTTCATAACTTTGTGTCAAACGTTGCGGGTAATGCTTCTAGTGCAGTTTCATAAATGATCTATGCAAAATACGTCTCAATACTTTGCAGACAAATATAATTTTATATTAATACAAATCAATTTCTTTTCACAATGTGAAAACTACCGTAGACTTCCAAGCCAGTGGCGGTGTACGGCGAACTGGGTGCCGGGGCCAGTGAAGGAGATTGGAGCACAATTATAACTAATACACCTACCGACCGGAACCCCTAAGAATGTGGGGCCTAGGGCGGTAACACCACTCGCTCCACTTTTACGCTACCACTGTTCCAAATCAAGCGAATTCAGTAGAGAGTTGATGTAGTACATCTATAAATACAGGTCGCAATAGAGTAAGGTCAAATATAAAACCTGTTCCTCGGACACTGAATTCATATCAAAAAACCAATACTAGCTATCTTTTACTGCTTTTGTTCAATGGCAATAAAAGTAGTAATAAAAAAAATCATTATTGAACTACTGAATTAATTAATTTCAATGACTTTCTTGTTCGAATACCGGAATAAAGGAGAAGGTAGAACCTATCAAGAAACCCCTTCTCAATATCTATTAGTTTTTGTTGTCTGAAAAGTAAGTGTTGGAACCCAAGTATTAGTAATCACTTCGGATTTCTATAGCGTATTTCCGTTTGTGTTCATACATATGCTCATGAAATACTGTATAGGTTCATAAAATACTTTGTTGATGTCTATTACCGCTTCCGTTCTGTGACGAAAAAGTCTAAAACTGGAGATGATTAAATTTGAACTACTTTTGGTTTGAGTAGGGAATTAATGAAGGAGCCTGAACCTATTCCTGGGAAGCTGAATCGATTACAAAAAAATCACGCATCTTGATATTTCTTACAGTTTTGGCTCTACGCAAACCAGTAATGAAATCTGAAGTAATCATAAATTTAACTACTTCCGGTTTCGATGAAGGGTTGTGGATAGTAATGATATGTTACGTTGGTACCTTGAATCGTTTACAAAGAACAGCTTTCCACTATCTATTATATATTACCGTTTTTCCTTTGTGGTGATCAAAGTTGAAACAGGAAATGCTTTATTTGAATCACTTGTGTTTTAAATAGAACTTCAGAGGAGGAAGTGGGAACTATTATTGGGAAGCTGAATCGATTTTTAAAAAAGGGGGAGAGAGAAAAAACTTTTTGGTGTATTTTACCGTTTCTGCTCTACGTAAATTAGTATTGAAACCGATAGCAATTGAAGAGTTGGAAGCAAGAATCAGGAAGTGTTTTCCTTTAAAAAAAAAAAAATAGGGAAATTGAGATTTTCCCACGTTCCGGTGGGAAAAAATCACTCTACATTCTGTGCAAGAATCATGTGGATACGATGATTATATTGTGTTATAAAGTAAAGGGCTGTACCTACATAGTGTTCATCGTGAAGTTAGAGCAAAAAGCAGGCAACTCCGGGAGCAGCGGCGCAAATCTGTCTTCAACATTGGGGGCGGCAAGTAAGACCGTTTTTTTTTCTTTTCTTTTCTTTCTTTTTTTCTTTTCTTTTTTTTTTTTTTGCTAAGCGATGCTCAAAATAATTGTGAAGTTGAAAAACAATTCTGTGGAAGATCAAGGAGCAGAGTTGTCTTCAACACTGGAAGGCGCACAGATTTGAGGCTTCTGGGTGGGTGGGGGACATCAGTTTTATCTCACTTTCCTTTGTGATAATTGGACTCAAATCATCAAAAAAAAAAAAAAAAAATCAAATCGGATCATTGCGGAGAAAGTCCCCATAGTTCCAAAATCGGAGAGGGCATGTCTCTCTAATTTTTCCCCCGAGATTTACGCCAATGTCCGGGAGTCACTTGCTTCTTACCCCAACGTACGAAGGAGTTAAGCCAAGTTTCAGCATTTACCGCCAGCACTTAGGTGTTGCGATGGTGTGCTAGCTACGTCAGCAACTGTGTTGATATGCGTTGGGTGTGTTTTAGTGTTACTGTGTGAACTAGCGTTTGGTTGTAACATGAGTGACTAACAACTAGCAGTTCTCCATTTCAAACTATCGTCTGCTCGTTCACAGCACAGAATATCCAGGGACAATTTAGTGTTCAGTGCTTGCTTCAGATGAGTTTACTCTTTAACCATTTTAGGATTTTTGGTAACTTTTGTTACCATGGCGTAGTATCGTCTTTGACGGCTTATTTAGATTCTATAACAGGTATTTAAGCCGGAGCTCTTTTATTAGTCAAGTCAAGGATAAATCAAGGAACACTCCAGATGAATTTTGGAACCGGATGGTCAACTTAGCGGCTTTAAGTAGGGGCATAGACGTGTGACTTTTCATTTTTTCTTAAGGCAAGTTTAAAAAAGAATTTCAAGCCTTTAGTTTTCAATATATCAGCTTGGAACTTTGCATACGGATTGTGTGTACTTTTCGGTATCTCTCACATTTTTCTTGAAATCCCTACGTGAAACCGGGGCCAGGCCCGAGGTGCGCAACTTTCCCGAGGGGGTGATTTTTCAGAAAAAATTCCGGTTGTTCCCGATTTTTCCGATTCAAATATATGATATGGACATGTAAGTAGTACCGTTGGAAAGGTTTCGTTACACTGAAGAAAGTAACATTTAAACCATGACTCTAGGCCAAGTAGTAATGACGCAGTAAATTTTTATAATACGTTTATGCGTATATGTATATATAGAGAGTCTAAATTCTGATTTCCAACATTTTTTTCGACGTTTGTTTTCAAGATACAAGATTGAAATTTTGCCCACGAATTATATACATAACGCATTTTTAGAAAATAATTCAGATCCCTACGTCAACCCAGATCCGGGTCAGAGGGGAAAGTATTTTGGTGGGATTTTCAGAAAAAAAAAGGGGGTTTTCCTTAATTTGCCGGTTCAGCAGTAAGATACGGACACGTGAGTGGTACCGTTGGGAAGAACTCACTATACTGAAGAAAATGGCGCTTAAGCCATGACTCTAGGTCAAGTAGGAATAACACAGTAGATTTTTGAAGTATTATATATATATATATATATATATATATATATATATATATATATATATATATATATATATAGCTATATATATATATACAGGGTGTCCAATATACAATGCAATCCGGAGTTTGGGAGAGTAGAACTTTTGAATCTGAAGCGATACACAAATAATGGTTATACTAAAATAAAGCTTTGTTCATGAATATATTTTTAAACTAGGAAGCAACGACTGAAGTACACTAGGAATTATACAGTGTTGCCAGATGTAGCCGAAGGAGTAAATCTTTTTTTTTTTTTTTTTTTTTTAGCAAAACATGTAAATTGACTTAGAATTCATACGTATGGATGTTTTGTCGTTAATTTCCGGTTTGTTTGGTTGGAATAACTTGGAAAGTATGGAGCAGAAGGAAAAGAATTTTCATTTCCACCGATAACTAATTGGATGAGGTCTCTGTAAGGAGGAACTCGGAAAATCGTAGTTTTCATAAGTTAACACTCTGAATTGACAACATTGCCGATGTTTCAGGGCATCAAAAGCCGTGTTAAGGATCTGTCTGTATTATGCAATTCCTAAAAACAACGAAAAAGAAACTTTGAAATTATCATGATAAACCTTTTGCTTACATGCAACCGGCAACACTGCTACTAACACGCAATGAGTTATCAGCTCTACAGCAGTTGCTGGAAATGTCCCCTGTTTTGATTCAATCACTGGTTCACACGTTTCACCATGTCGCCAGCAACTTTATGAATAGTAGAAGTGTTAATATTCTCAATGGCATTGCGAATGCTCGTTTTGAAGTCCTGTATAGTTCGAGAACTGTTCTTGTATACCTTTTGCTTTAAGTAGCCCCATAGAAATGAATAGCAGTGTTGCCGTGTGATTGTAAGTAAACATTTTATCATGATAATTTCAAAGTTTCTTTTTCATTGTTTTCAGGAACTGCATAACTTAAACAGATCCTTAACCCACATTTTGATGCACTGAAACATCAGCAGGGTTGCCAATTCAGAGTGTTAACTTATGAAAACTACGATTTTCCTAATTCCTCCTTACAGAGACCTCACCCGATTAAATATCGGTGGAAATGAAACATTCTTTTTCCTGATCCATAGTTCCAAAGCTACTACAACTAAACAAACTGAAAATTATCGACAGAACATCCATACGTATCAGCTATGAGTCAATTTACATGTTTTACAAAGAAATTGATTTACACCTTTGGCTACATCTGGTAACACTGTGTGGTTCCTAGTGTGCTTAAGTCGTTGCTTCCTAGTTTAAAAATATATACATGAACAAATCTTTATTTTGGTATAACCGTTATTTGTATATCACTTCAGGCTCAAAAGTTCTACTATCCCAAACTCGGAGTTGCATTGTATATTTGACACCCTGTATACATATGAAAAATATATCACTTTTCAAAAATTTCTTGCGACCTCAGTTTTCAACATATAAAAATGAAATTTTTCACATGTATTATGTATATGACGTATTTTTCAAAAAAAAAAAAAAAGAAAAGAAAAAAAGAAAAAGAAGAAAGAAAGAAAAAAAAGAAAGAAAAGAAAAATCGGCAATGCATTTCTCAATTCAGATCCTTACTTGAAACCAGGCCCGAGCCAGAGGGGAACAAAAATTTCGATTTTTTTTTCAAAAAATTATATATATATATATATATATATATTTGATTTTGCTGTTTGTGTGGTGTATAATACGGACAAATGAGTGGTACTGTTGGAAAGTGTGATCTATCCTGAAAAAAAAAAAAAAAAAAAACGAGGTATGAACCATGGTCCTAAAATAAATAGTAGGGAAGCAGTAGCTGTTTGAGTGAAATTCTAAAATTTACCTCACAAGGGAACCTTCCGAAAATGATAGTTGCAATGAAAGATGTGAACTATACCAATTGAAAGAGCTGTAACAGAGATGAGCATTCCCATAATATTAGCTGCCCATAGCAATAGGTTCAGCAAATATAAGGAGTAGAAGTTCGGGAAACAGCAAGGTTGGACAAGGGGGGAAAAGTGCAAATTCCGCAAAAAAGGGGGCACGGCAAAATACAATGCTGACAAGTGATGTATAGAAAGAGACTTGCCACAATAGGGAACAAATGAAGACCACCAGTGGGGTTAACAGTGTTGCCAACTGCAATGAAAAGTACATGTTTTGCAAAGAGCACTATATGAAGTGAGTGCAATTTCAGTGTCAACCTGTCATGTAGAACATAAGATATGACGTGTATAATCAGTGGTATAATCTAACAAAAGAAATAGAAAAAGAAGTACGAAAAATACGGAAAAGACGAAGTTGGCCATAATGCGCCACATTTGATCACGAGCTGTACATATTAGAATGAACAAAACAAGAAAGCACCAACTATGCAGGAAACCGACGTACCTAGAGTCGAAAAGAAAAACTAGTTCTAAAGTTGGCAACACTGGTCATGAAAATCCAGTCAATTCTAATATAGTTAGGCCACTCGCTTCACAAAAAGAAAATTCCGGCAACAGGCATTAGCCTTCGCATCATTTGTGAATGTTCGTCAACATTGTACGTGCAATTGTTCGATGAGACAATGGTCCAAACAGAAGATACATTTGCAGTGAGCACAGTGGAATACAGCCAATCCGTCTCACATGGTACAATGATCGCCTGTGATTGTCTCGAAACAGTACTCTAGAGGTGTCGGAATCTTTGGTGGTCTTTCTATCACATATCCACACCTGTAGAAAGCATACATAATCAAAGGCTTGAATAAACATGCCGTAAACTGGTAATGAGTTAAGGCTTGAAGTTTCAGAAAATTCTCGCGGGACCAAATGTTAAAGTGAGTATCTGATAACCCAAGCTCTGTAGCATAGCGCAGAAAGTTCTTGTATGGTCTAAAAAAAAATAAACATCAAGTGGTTGTATCAGACCCGTACAACCAGGAGGGATCAGCTCAACTTTGAAATTCACTCCGGATGGTACATGCTCGTAGAGCAAGTTGGTGTCTTTGTTCGGTGACCAAGAATCAACAAGTAGCACAACATCAGTTAGGTTTCTTTATGTCAAACTTGACCAAAACACGTTGGCATAAAATACGCTTAAATCACTCTTCCGCATGTTTGCGGTTGTATTTGGGAAGGCCTTAATATTCGGAAGAGTTGACAAAAAGTCAAAATGGCCGCCAAAAATATCTGCTCGGTGACAAGAACAACGTGCATTTTTGGCGGCCATTTTGAAACCCGTGCTTCATAGCAAATGTTTCTTATAGGTGGTGTTGCATCTATCAAAAGAAATGTCATCCGCCCCCTGTTCCCATTTGAAATGTTACGTTTGACCCCTCGAGCCTAATGATGGGGGCCCTGGGGAACTTGCTTCTTACAAACTTTTCTTGGCCCTCGACATGAGTACATTCCTGTGCAATTGGATTTGCAACATCTCTTTTCGCTTCGCAGCAATTTGAGATCACAATGTTCGATTCCATGTTAAGACACAACATATATTTGTGGCGGCCATTTTGAAAACAATGCTTCATATAGCAAATGTTTCCTATAGGTATTGTTACACGTTCCATTATCTATCGAAAGAGGTACTACTCGGTCCCTGTTGCCATTTGAAAGTTTGAAGTTGGCTCATGGGGCCCTATGATGGGGATCCTGTGGGCACTTGCTTCTTACAGACTTTTATCATCCCCTGACTTTGGTACATTCCTGCACAACTGGATCCGTCACATTTTTGTTCGTTTCGCAAATCTTTCAGGTCACAAAGTTTGGTGAGACACACCCTGTATATTCCCACATACGACCCAACCATGACATAATGTTCACCACTTCTATTATCGATTGTTGGCTCAACCCAACCATTTCATGTTCCCCGACTTGACACTGCCTCAATCACTCCAGTATTGGTGCATTCCGAGTGATGCCTGTTGCCGGAATTTTCTTTTTGTGAAGCGAGTGGCCTAACTGTATTAGAATTGTCTGGATTTTCATGACCAGTGTTGCCAACTTTGGAACTAGTTTTTCTTTTCGACTCTAGGTACGTCGGTTTCCTGCATAGTTGGTGCTTTCTTGTTTTGTTCATTCTAATATGTACAGCTCGTGATCAAATGTGGCGCAATATGGCCAACTTCGTCTTTTCCGTATTTTTCGTACTTCTTTTTCTATTTCTTTTGTTAGATTATACCACTGATTATACACGTCATATCTTATGTTCTACATGACAGGTTGACACTGAAATTGCACTCACTTCATATAGTGCTCTTTGCAAAACATGTACTTTTCATTGCAGTTGGCAACACTGTTAACCCCACTGGTGGTCTTCATTTGTTCCCTATTGTGGCAAGTCTCTTTCTATACATCACTTGTCAGCATTGTATTTTGCCGTGCCCCCTTTTTTGCGGAATTTGCACTTTTCCCCCCTTGTCCAACCTTGCTGTTTCCCGAACTTCTACTCCTTATATTTGCTGAACCTATTGCTATGGGCAGCTAATATTTTGGGAATGCTCATCTCTGTTACAGCTCTTTCAATTGGTATAGTTCACATCTTTCATTGCAACTATCATTTTCGGAAGGTTCCCTTGTCAGAAAGTGGAAATCTTAATAGGGTTAAAAGAAACTCTCAACCATCATTTTCGGATGATACAAAAAAAAAAAAAAAAAAAAAACTGTATATCCAACCTCTTACCATCAAGGAAGCAAAGTTTAGAGATGTAATGTCACTTGTAGAGCGCTATGTACCTTCTAGTGGCATCATAAAACCTTCTAGATCGTATTATGACAAAATCCAAAAAAATGTTCACAGCTGGAGAGGATGTCTCGCGACTGAACATTCCATATAGTATGTGTGTTCTTGTACTCATGGTTCTGGAAAAATCTACAGAGTAACCGCAGCACATTCAGATTCAAGAGGTCTCATACTTTCTTTAGATTCATTTAAAATATGTATACTCACTATTTCCGTTCTTAGAAATATATATTACAGTACGAAATATATCAATATCGTATTTTTTTGGTATTTTGTTGCAAGAACCAGTGGCTCCAGAACAATTGTTTTTGCTTTCTGCACAATAAAAGTGCAATTTTTCTTCACAAATAATTTCAATTAATATAAACAACATGTCATACATTATACGTAATAGCATTACTTTCACTGTACAATTCTTGAATATTTTAAACACATTTTCGTTACTCCAGAAAAAATTCTAAAAGTGGATATACCTCGTTCTTCGTATATACCCCTTTAATTGTAAATTTGAACCGCTTTCCGTTTTTGTAGAGTTGTGGAAAGTCATATGTAAAATTGAAATCTGGATCATTTGCGAGAAACCGCATTTGTTAGTTCTATGGCGATAAACATTGACAGCGGAAATGGATTACAGTGATATGCAAGGTTTTGTTGTTTTCAAGTGAAGAGGTGTATCGGAATCGATTTTTTCTGCAGATTACGAAAATGAACTTCAAAATTGTGTATCACGTCAAGTTTCTTCACAAATCACGAAAATGTCAAAATTTTAGAAAACGTAATTTTTAATCTGTAGACGCCTGCCAGGGAATTCATATCTTGACGTTGTCATCCCTAGTGCCTCTTCTAATCGTTGCAGAGACATGAACGAACCCTTGTTGGAAAGCTAATAGAACAAGTAATTGAACGAGCTATGTTTGGTTTATCTAAGTTCCCATTCGTAGAAGAAGAAGAAGAAGAAGAAGAAGAAATTCGAAATATTTGTAAAAATAATGTCATTTTTTGAATTTCTGGTCACGGTGGCAACATTGTTAGTTCTACTTTGGTAAACAAAGTTAATACGCGTTCTTTATAAAGTCATATCAACCATATAGAAAAATGAAAGCCGTAGCTACAATTGAAAGCGAGAAAAAAATTTAAGTGCAACCACCTGTTATAAAATTTTGGTTCGTAAACATTCACGTTGTTACCCTTGGTGCCTCCTAATTGTCATAGAGACATGATCGGCACCTTGTTGGAAAGGTAATAGAGCAAGAAATCCATTATTAGCAATTCCACGCTGATCAAAAAAATTAGTACAAGTGCTTTACATAGTAATACCAACCATATAGAAAATGAAAGCCGTGCCTACAATAAGAAGGGAGAAACAAAACGAAGTGCAATCACCTCTATAAAATTTATAATTTGGTTTGTATACATTCATATTGGCAACCATGGCGTCTCTCCTACTCCTAATTGTTACAGAGATATGAATGACATCTTGGTTAGAAAGCTCATGAAACAGGGAATGCAACGAGGTATCGTTCGCACCCATAGTCTAATAGTCATAGAAGAACTTTAAGAAGAAAGAGAAAATAGAAGATAAACATAAGTGCATAGTTTAAAACATACATACCTAACATTCGTTACTTGGCTTCCCTGGAAACTTCCTCTTTTTGGATTTTGGTTGGTGTTCTTCTGTACAGTCTCCTTTTAACATCAAGCAATAGTTTGTCATCATATGAACAGTCCAGCTCCCTTGGTATATTTTTTCCATCACTTTAATGTCCTGATGGAAACGCTCGTCATGTTCTTCCGTAAAATCACCAAGATTGTCAGGAAAGTAATTCAGATGAGAATGAAGAAAGTGAACTTTGACGCTCATGTTGCTGGCAAGCAGTTTAAAATATTCCAACATCTCGTCGATTAAAACGCTGTAATTAGCAGCTTTCTTCTTCCCCAAAAAGTGTTGTACCACATTTCTGAACACAGCCCATGGTTGTAATTTTATCACACTCATACTGTCCTCAAATGTTTTGTCCGCCATCAATTTTCGGATTTGTGGGCCGGAGAAATTTTCCAGGTTTTTTTTTTTTTTTTAATGTCGTGATAGATGGAAATTTACTGGCAAGATACTGAAAGCATTTACTATCTCTGCTTAAAGTTGTCACGAATTGTTTCATTAAAATTCGTTTTATATGTAACGGTGGCAACAGTGCTTTAGAGGGATCAACCAATGGAAGTGAAACAATGTTCGTTTCGCCAGGTGTGAAAGTACTTCTGCATGGATACTGCTTTCGAACCCAATGTTCAGTTCTTGCTCTAGAGTTCCACTCACACACGATTTTGTTTCGGGGATTTTGTAACTTTGTTTCTGGAAATGTGAAAATTCTGCAAGATATTTCATTTACTTAAAGGTAGTAAATAAAATTTTGGTGGGCGGCTTAATCCCAGTAGCCTCCTCTTAAATACGCCACTGCCTACAGTTTGCTTGCAGTTAGAAATTGTTTTGATTTTACAACGACTTATCAAAAAGATAGTCGTAAACCTGGTTCGTTTGCTGAGATAAAAATTCGAAGTGGTAGTATTTCTTTGGCATGAAAATATTAGCTTCGATATTTAAATACCATTAATCTCACCTTTTTAACAAGAATGACAAAGTCTATGAACGGTGCTAAACTGATTTATTATTTGATATAACTTATAATATCATTTTCTTAACTTTTCAAGCACACAAACTCACTGACTAGGTAACCATAAAACATGTCCATAGCAACAACTATCCCATAATAATCACTTACATATATTAAAAACATTCTTCTTTTGTTAATATGAAATGAACATTCTACTAAGTATAGTGCACATGTATGAGTACTTTCTGCCCAAGGTACAGGTAAATATTACTCAAACCAAAGTATTTTGTTATATAAAAAATGTCGCTCGACAAAGGGACTGAATATAAAAGTCATGAGTTGGCTTGGCTTTTATCTTCAAGAACCACTGGTCCGTTTACATTAGTGTTCTCACATTACATAGCATATGTCCATCATATTTTGATCGCACCTTGTATATCTATTCATTACATTTCACATATACATTAAACAAATCTTACATTTCATCAATATTTATCTTTAATTACATTAATTATATTTATTTCATTATTATCCACTATATTATTAATATATTTTCTTATTAAAATATCGTCGCTTATTTAATTAATCGATGAAAGGTACGATTTCAAAGAATGTAAAGGACAAACGTGGGTTACAAATAATATTAATCTTTAAGGGCGCATTAAATAACAAATAAGTCAGATGTTGCATTTAAAGGTATACATCGTAGCACTAAGATGTTATAATAAAGAAGAATTTCATTCAAGGTAGTCGTTGAATAATTAGTTTTATAGAATAGATCTTCTACTTAACATAATCTTTGACAATTAAGTTTTCAACACAAATCAATCTAATATAAATAATCTTTGTTTTTAATCATTTATGAATCGAATTATGATTCTTCACATTAACAAGAAAGAATAAAAATCATTTGAAAATCAATTTTCCAGTCTACTTAAAACTCTATTTAAGCATTTCAAGTATTTTTAAGAATCGTTTTCATTATTGATATTAACACATAAACTTTAAAATGAAAATTCACAAGAATCTATAACTAATATGGGTTTAACCTAATTTCATTGACGGTAATCATGTTACATTCGTACTTGCATATGAATCTAATAAAGTGCATTGTACCGCACAATCATGATTAGGTTCTACATTATGTTGTACATGTCTTTCATCGTGATTTTGATTTTGATATGAAGTGCCATCTCTTGATCTCCAATTACGTCTATCCACGTAGTTCGCTGCATTTCTGGAATTTCGCCATACATTACGTCTATTTTTAAACCTATTTTGACTATATGGTCTAACATATGAATTGCTACGATTAATTAGGTTAGGCGGATTCCCTACATAACCTTGTCTATTTTGCTCATTTTGATTGCTAGAGTATACTCGGCTTAGGTTAGGTTTCATATCATTCACACTTCGGATATCTAAATTCCGAACTGGCACCAAATGATCTGAATTATTCTTATTTTTACCCATTCCTGATTGTGGATTCATGGCATGGTATTGAGTTTCGTAGCATTGGACAAGCATCAATAAATGACTGAAACTCATACGCTGTGTGGAAAATAAGATCTGTTGCAATTTAAATGGAAGCAAATTTCGAATCGATGCTATTATTCTCGATTCCGATTGCAAAGGATTAACGACCTTTAATTCGTTGTAGACATTTACAACAAACTCTACAACAGATTTATGCAATCGAGGATTGAAGTGTTGATTTCTAAGGGTGGCATCTCTATTTGCCAGCAAAAAGTCATTTTCATAATTTGCGATCAATGCCGCTTTGAATTCCTCATATGTACTAATGTGATCACGTATTGCTTTAAACCATAAGGAACAAGGTGGGAGTAATACATGGGGTATTAATTTCATATATTGTGATCGATCGATACACATTATATTGCATTCGTCTTGGAATTTCTCTAAGAAAGAAGTAGCATTCTCATTACACTTACCACTGAATTTGCTCATAGCTCGAATTTCACTCATCTTAACACTTAATTTTACCTTCTTTTTCTCATTCCTTGTTCTTGTTAAGTGATAGTTCCTATCCATGACGTGCTGTGTCGTCGCACCATCTACGTTTCGCTCATCAGTACTCTTCGGACAACTTTCTTCTAGTATAATATCCTCATCAGACCCCGGCGAAGGCGAGTTCATCTCTGGTGAGTGGGGCAACTCAAAGCGATCACTACCCAAGTTATTACGGTAAATGTTGTCTTTAGCCTGTAACGTTCTAATCCCTTCCTGAATAGTAGCTAACAACTGTGTATTTACACGTATGTTATTAGAATTGTTGCTGACCTGGATCTTTTGCTGTTTAATGGAAGATTCTATTACTTCTAAATCTTTTTTTACAGCACTAATTTCTTGGTTTTGGTGATTGTGCTTTTCTTGACAATCATCGGATATCCTTTTTAACTTTTCCTCGAACTGTGAGGATATGTCATTCACCACCTGGACAATTGTTTGTTTCGTTTCATCTGATTTCTGTTCTATCCGTTCTATCCGTCTACTTAATTCTTCATATTGCTTGTTAGCTTCGTCAAACTTCAGTTCTATCTTCTGTTCCATGGTCTTGTTAGATTCGTTGAATTTCTGTTCCATGGTCTGCTTTAATTCTTCATTTTGTTTGTTAGCTTCGTTGAACTTCTGTTCCATGGTCTGCTTTAATTCTTCATTTTGTTTGTTAGCTTCGTTGAACTTCTGTTCCATGGTCTGCTTTATCTCGGTAGACATCTGCATCATTTGTCGCTGTAAAGCTAACAAGATTCGATCCTCCGATGTCAATCCTGGTGTTACACTAGTTTCACCTTTGTCACTAGTATTTGATTCCTGCTGCATTGTTTCGTTGTCCATTTTTCTTATGATTACTTTACCACTTCGCAATATGGTTAAGTTCGTATTCATTAACTGTAGTATAAAAGTAAATTCAACCTTACTCTTCTTCGGGAATTGAATTTACAGAGTCCCGGGTGAGGTAAACCAAAATTTTTACAACGACTTATCAAAAAGATAGTCGTAAACCTGGTTCGTTTGCTGAGATAAAAATTCGAAGTGGTAGTATTTCTTTGGCATGAAAATATTAGCTTCGATATTTAAATACCATTAATCTCACCTTTTTAACAAGAATGACAAAGTCTATGAACGGTGCTAAACTGATTTATTATTTGATATAACTTATAATATCATTTTCTTAACTTTTCAAGCACACAAACTCACTGACTAGGTAACCATAAAACATGTCCATAGCAACAACTATCCCATAATAATCACTTACATATATTAAAAACATTCTTCTTTTGTTAATATGAAATGAACATTCTACTAAGTATAGTGCACATGTATGAGTACTTTCTGCCCAAGGTACAGGTAAATATTACTCAAACCAAAGTATTTTGTTATAATTTGTCAACATCGTTACCTTAACAGATATTACTCTAAAATGTCTACTCGCGAAGTGCCTGGCGGGAGTTAATATGCAATATCTTCCAAACTGTAGCAGCTACTGTAAAATTAACTACACCAGTGGATTTCCGAGAAAATTCTACATGAATTTGATATATCACTTGCACCTATTTCCATTTGAAAAACAAAAAATAAAATGTTAAATCCAATATGGCGGATCCAAGATGGCGGCCAGGGTGAGTAATATGTGTCAGAGGAGCCGTACTTGATGCAATTTGTTTTGCATATAAACACATTCATGTCCATTTACATCTAACGAAACTAAAAGCAATTTGTGTCCAAACGTTATAGTAGTGTATGAGTTCCGGATATATGAAGGCCCATAAATATGCAAATTACCCGTATGGGCCGCTAAAGTTGGTACAACACACATTGGGCCGCTGAGAACTTTGGATTTAAATCAATTTTACACTAATCCGGAGGGGACACTTCGCGAATGTACCTTGTGAGACATCAGGTGAAAACACCTCTTTCATAACATCACCATCTTTCAAAAGGTCTTCTTCACTTTCACTTTCAGGCATATCGTCAAATGTCTCCGGTTCATCATCCTTAGAAGAACGTAGTAACTCATTTAAAATGTCATGCTTAGTTTGTGCTTTATCCAGTGTAACTAAAAGTCTGCAAGCAATACACAAAAACGCGCATAATACTGTGGAAAATTAAATATATACACACGATGAAAGCTTACTCTAACCGTACACTAGGGGACTGAGTGCCACAACAACGTTCTATATACCAAACGGAACGCTCACGACATCAGTAAACAATGGAACTGACAGCCCGCCAATGACGAGTAATAGTCACGGGAGATGGCAGCGGTGAGTGTTGCCAACTTAAATATACAGCAATACGAAAATTTCCTGGGGCACTACGGTTCCAGTGATATAATGACGATAAGCGTAGCGAAAGACGGAAGACCTGATGGAATGCGTTAACGTGAATGAATGATCCAATCGCCGGTTGACAATAACTGAACTTGCTAAACAGTTTTGAGAAATGTCTGAGAATATGGCGCTTTGAATTATTACTCACAAGCTGCTTCGCCACAAACTGTGTGCGAGGTGGGCCTAGAAAAAAATCTGACAAACGCTCAGAAAGAGCGAAGAATGACAGGTTGACGTGAATTTTTGTCTAGCTGGTGTAAGGATGGAGATGAACTGTTTACTCGCATAGCGACAGAGGATGAAATCTTCATATCGTACGCCATTAGGCACGGGGCCGCGGTGGCTCAGTGGTAGAGCGTTCACCTCTGGTGCTAGGGGTCTCGGGTTCCAACCCTGCTCTCGCCAAGTGAACTTTGTGGTGGACAAACACCGTGTGCGTGGGTTTTCTCGGGGTTCTCCCGTTTCCTCCCACTTTCTTCATTCCACCATTTCATTCATTACTCATCATCACCGTGTCCTTTAGCCTAACCGGCATAACCGTGGGACGTAAAACTCAATAATTTCGTTTCATTTTTTGCCATTAGGCACTCGAAGCAGTAGTCAATGCAATGATGACATTCGTTTTTTTCTTTTTCTTTTTCTTTTTCTAAAGTCAAGAAATTCAAACAAACAATGTCAGCTCAGAGATGTGTTTTGGTTTGAAAAGGGTGTTACTCTTGTGGAATTCTTTGAATCAGAATGGACAATTACAGCAGATACGTATTGCCAAGCAAACACTAAATAACCTGCGATGTGGCATCCAAAATCGGTAAAGAGACAACTAGGCTCTGGAATTCATCTGACCCTTGACAACACCTGTCCACACGCAACTGATCGTACTGTTGGGACAATTCAAATATTTCGATGGAAACTGCCAACTCATCCCACTTACAGGTCCGCCCTTTTCTCCAACGTTTTGTTTCTTTCCCATTGCCTGAAAAAGTACCTTGCATTGAAATGTTTCAATGAGGGTGAAGTGCTTAAGGAGATGTTTCATTTTAAATCATACAACGGGTGTCGATCGACCATTTTTAATTCTTATGAAAACAATATATTTTAAAGATGGACATGACCAGAATATAGAAACAAAATAGTTTTGGTCTCTAACGATTTTTAAGTGTTGCAACCTCTTAAAAGTCATCACAGATGCAGCAAAGTGGGGAGTTGGGGTTTTGAAGGTATTAGTAAGAAAGAATAAAATGTCCTAGAAAACCTTTTAGTTGCTTATTTGATAGTATGTTTTCAACTCTTCCAAACCATACCAAACAGAGACATTAGATGTGAAAGATAAACGGTAACAAAATTGTTGAGCTTGGAAAAAACTTTGTTGTGCACATACTTCGGATATTTTCTGTGCCCAAATTAAAACACGTGAGATTTGTTTTATGCTAGGAATAAATAATATGGAAACATGACATTACTGTAAAAATATTATTTCCTACCTACCAGTACACCACATGGAAGAACTTAGTATGAAAAAAGTGAAAGTTTCAAAATTTGATCATATTCAAAAATTAATAAATCAAAAAATCCATTGTGAATTTTCATAAAAGTTACACAAAGCATGCACACGATATTGTTCTCCAATTTTGTAAAGACAGACTTGGTATTATTTTTCTGCGAAGAGAGATATGAATTTTAATATTGCCCCATATACAAGTTGTGAAATAATAGTAAAGTAGTGGACAAAGTGTGGGATTGACAATACTGCTTTTGATTTAAATTATACATCCAAGGAGTTATATCACCATAGTAACAATGTAAAAATAATGACCAACAACAGATTTTGTAATTAGAAAGACTTATTAGATGTAAGCACTCATATCATTAACTGGTATCCTTAAGGATATCAGTTCTGAACTGACTGCACTCTCAGGGGCAGTTTTTTTTTCTCTGAGGTTATACGGAAACTTGTGTCACGTTACTAGAAATGTCAGGAGATTCACGATGACTACGACGAAACGTATTCACTGTATATATTTTGTATATCAATCACAATATTCTCCTATCTTATTTTCTTTAAAAAAAAAAGAAAAAAAGCTCTATTTTGACATTCGCCACGGAGTTTTGTTTATCAATTGTAATATGTTCTTCGGCGGTACAGATAGATTAATATATTTATTCAACCTCTGTTTTGGTGCCATTGATAATGGCTTAGACAATTTTTCCCGCCAATTACTCCATTCTTTCTATGTTTTGTTTTCTTCAACTGTTTTATATAGCGTTTCACTCTCACATTGAGTGATTCTACCCTATAGTAACTGCCAAGATGACTCGGAACAAAGATATTACAGAATAGAGAATAAAGGACTATTGTGTCTGCATGTGCATAATAAGAACAGCGAACGAAGATAAACGAATTATTGTTTTCCATAGATGTGTCCAAACACAATGGATTTTGTCCTCCTATTGTTATATCTTTGTAGTGAGCCATGTTGACACTTTTCTTTTCATACAATAAAAGCGTATACTGACTCCAATTACCAATGGTACATTATCTACAATAGTTGAAGAAGATAGTTCTAAAAGAGGTGACTAATTTTTTTTTGCGACTGGACAAAGCCTCTTCATTAGTAACTCTAAGGCATCTTGTTACGTTATTTGTAATATTATTGACTTTGATTAAGATCTTTAAATCATCACCATCATAATCATCACTGATATTCTGCCATTATTGGCAGGTCAATTGCAAGCAATTGAAAAGCGTCCAAGTTCAACCGTCTTTAGCAAAACCTCTTAGTCATTTTTCTGATTTGACATCGTTAATCAATTGTAGCCTCCTTCGCTCGCTCCCTCTCTTTCCTGCCATCATACCTTCTAGCACGTCCTTCATGGTACAGTTTGTTCTTAACCAATATCATAACCAATATTCTCCTCATCTTATCAATAGTATCTGGTTTGTTCTTTTCTTTCCCACCATTTCTAAAACCCTCTCATTTGTTTTACAGTCAACTCGGCTAATTCTCTTCGTTCTCCTCCAAAATAACATTTAAAATGATTCCAATTATTTAAATAACTTTTCCATATTGTCCCTTTTTCTGCCTTATAGAGTACAATACTCAAGTACAAGCATTTCATGAGTTTTTTCTCAACTCTTTATTCAATACAATGCATTAGGACGAGCCCTTACCTGTGGGTTGTAGGGACTCCGGTTCGATTCCCGACCAAAGAAGTTTGTGGTAGACAACATCGTGTCCGTGGATTTTCTCAAGGTACTCCTATTTCATATCATATCTCATTCCAAAACTTCCTTCATCATTCACTTACCTTAATCATCGTCTCCCTTAGCCTAATGGGCATAATTGCGGGACATTGAACTGAAAGATTTCATTTCATTCAATTTTCAATACAATACCACGAAACATAAATTTGTTCCTCCTAAATGCTTCTTTATTCATTGCTAAACTTGCTTTCATTTTGCACTTCATATCATCAATAATAACACTACCCAGTTAGTTACCTATTCTATTTTCTCCCTTCCTAATTCTATATTTGACATCAACAACTTCGCTCCAATCACCATGGTGTTCGCCTTTGAAACATTTACTTTTATACCATATTCTTCACTACCTTTCCTTGAGTTTTCCAACCTCTTATTGATTTTGTTTTCAGATTCCTCAACAAGCGTAGAATCATAAAATAAAATTAAAGTTTTAAAATTCATTTTAATATATATTCATGGTGATTGGAACGAAGGGGTCTGTGTCAAATATAAAAGTAGGAGGGGAGAAAATAGAACAAGTAAATCGTTTTCGATACCTGGGTAGTATTCTTAGTAACAACATGAAGTGCGAACGTGAAATAAAAGCAAGGATAGGAATGGCGAAAGAAGCCTTTAGCAGGAAGAAAAGTCTGTTTTGTGGGAGCTTGAATAAAGAGTTGAGAAAACGACTCATAAAATGCTTCGTGTGGAGTGTTGTACTGTATGGGGCAGAAACGTGGGCATTACGTAAACGTGACAAAAATCGAATGGAAGCCTTCGAAATGTAGGTGTGGAGAAGAACGGAAAGAATTAATTGGGTAGAGCGGAAAACGAATGAGAGAGTGTTTAAAATGGTGGGTGAGAAAAGAACACTTCTAGATATTATTAGGAAGAGGAAGAGAAACTGGTTGGGACATGGCCTAAGAAGAGATTGTATCATAAGGGACGTCCTAGAGAGTATGGTGGCGGGAAAGAGAGGGAGGGGGCGAAGGAGACTACAATTAATGGATGATATTAAAACAGAAAGATCATACGCGAAGACGAAAAGGTTAGCGGAGGACCGTGGAGATGGAAGCTTCTCAGCTGCGGTAAGTGACCTGCCAATAAAGGCAGAATAGCTATGGTAATGATGATGATTAATACATACAAATTGACTTAATTAAATTTTCACATTTTTCTACGGAGCAAGTTAAACATTAATTTTTAATACCTGGGTATATACTGCCATTCTTATTAAAAAATGTTTCTTTTATTATTATTATTTCAGGTTTCCAATGGTTACAATGATACAGAATATCCATATGATGATGGAATCGAAGCATTAGTCGATGAAATGGACGATATTAATAATTCAAATGTTGGTGATTATGGCTATGATTGGGATCACCAAAATTACAAAATAGAAAATCTAGTTGAAACTAGACTTCTCCAGGAAGATAGTCACACTGATCTACCAACGAAGTTACTAGAAACACGAACAACTGGTAATAACAAAAGTTTTGGAAATCTAAATGAAGAAGACACATCTGTTGTCTTGGTTACTGAAGATTATTTTTACAATCAAGGAATGGGATATGATTCCCCAGAGAATGGGGACAATAGTGACGACAGTTTCAATATACCTGAAGGAGCACGAACTTATTCTAAGATAGTTTCTACAAAAGGTGGAGGTAAAATACAAATAATTATTACAGTTGGTGATGAAGTTGAACTACCAGGTTTTTCTATTCTCAATCAAGTACCAGAAATAATTAAAAATCTAAGTTTACATTTTCCAAGTCTACCACAAGAATCAATTAACGTTACGGTAGTTTATGGTGGACCAGCAAGGAGAATCAGTGTGTCAATTCTAGGGAAGGTACCACAGCAGATAAAAAATGAGTTTTCACAATATGTAAAAAACTACATTGATTCAATTGTTAAAACACCAATATTACTTATAGCGTTAACATTGGGGGAAGGTACTTTGATACCAGTTGAATCAGAGGATTCTTTAATTTCTGATATAGTTAGTAACATTCGTTCTCAATTTCCCGATATACCACAGGATTCTATAAAGGTTATTATAACTCACGGTGGCTCATATGGAAGAATCTCTTTCAAAATAACGTCAAATTTGCCGCAAAGTACTCAAAACGTTATTTTGAATTATATTCAGAATTACTTTTATGTTATTCAGAACAAAGAGTTCGTTAATATAGCTATTACTATAGGACAATCAACTCTGCCTAGGTATATTCAGAAAGATTTGTTTATTTCAGAGATTATTAATAACATTACTGCTGAATTTCCAAATATTCCTCGTGAACTGATAAATGTCACAGTTAAATACCATGATATTTCAGCAAGAGTGTACGTATCTGTTTCGGGTAATCTACCTAATAATGTTATGAAATCTTTAAAGTCATATATTATAGGGTATGTGAACACTGTAATCTCAATCCCCAGGATTAATATTATTCTTACTGTAGGGGATGGAGCTTTACCTTCGAATATTTCCTTAAGTTCAATAATATCAGATATCACTAACAATATAACTAACAGATTTCCAAATATTCCTCGTGAGTCGTTAAACATAACTACTGTTAACGGTGGAACAAGTGGAAGAATTCTAGTATTTGTGTCAGGAAATTTGCCACACAATACTAAGAACGAATTTGCCAGATATGTTCAGAAGACTATAAATTCGCTAGTTCATAAAATACAATTAACAATAGTAATACGTCTGGGAGAAAATACTTTGCAGGTAGATTTTTCGGAAAATGATATAATATCTGAACTAACTAATTATGTTACTTCCCAGTTCCCTAACATTCCCCGTGATGGCTTAACTGTTACTATTGTACCAGGTGGTCCACACGACACTATCCTAATATCAGTTTTCGGTAATATTCCTGAAAGTACGAAGAATGAAGTAATTGAATCAGTACAAAGGTACGTTAACCCGATTATAACTAAACATCTAATTAACGTGGTTGTTACTATATCTGAAGATATTGTGTCCGCAGACACATCAGTTGATGGTTTAATAAAAGAAACACTTGAAACAGTTAGCAGTCGATTTCCTTCAATACCCAAAGAGGAAATTGCTATGTCTGTCATTCACGGTGGTCCTCCTGGAGTAATATCAGTTGAAGTACTAGGAAATATTCCTGATGATACAAAGGATAACATCATACAATATGTTGAAGAACACCTTAGGTCTATTGTTACTAGACCACGTATTACCATAATAATTAGTAAAGGTGACGAATCAATACCGACAAATGTAACTGAGGACTCCTTAATTGTAGATATACTACATAAAATAACGTCACAGTTCCCAACTATACCTCAAAAATCCATAGACATTAAAGTTGTGCCTGATGATACACCACATTCATTGTCGGTGTCCGTATATGGAAACGTCCCAGAGGATACAAAGGATCATTTCTTGCATTTTATTCAATCATACATTAATACATTCTACAACAGACCAAATGTCATTATTGATATCACTGTGGGAACAAACATATTTCCCACTGATACTAGCCTAGAAAGTGTAATAGATAGAATAAAAAATAATATAACTCTTAATTTTCCTCATATTCCTAAAGAATCGATTTTAATTAATATTGAGTACGATCCCTTACCTGATGAAATTCACGTAATGGTTGATGGTAATATTCCTGATGTTAATGAATATTCCTTCACCGAATATATTGAGAATATTGTTCATCTTACGTTAAATAAACCAAGTGTGTACATTGTAATCTCTGTTGGTGAAAATGCTAAATTACCACGTGACAGTATTGAACTGTTCCTTAGTGAAATAAAAACTAACATTAGTTCCGAATTTCCTAATATTCCCCGCGAATTGATCGATATTTCAGTGGTAGATGGAGCTCCAAATAGTACCATAGATGTATCTGTCACAGGTATAATACCGAAAGATATTCAAAAAGAATTTATTCATTATGTTAATACATATATAGATATGTTCATAAAGGACCCGAGGGTAATTATAGGTATCAGAATAGGTGATGGAGTTGTGCCATCTAACACAACTATAGAGGGATTAATGGATATAATAGTGAGAAACATTACCCACAAAGTACCAGAACTTTCAAGTGACTCAGTTAAGACTTATGTTACGTACGGAGGAGACACTGGAAATATTGATATAAGCGTTACTGGTAATATTGCTGAAGTCAAAGAGACTGAGTTCATTCAATATGTTAGCAATACTGTACACTTAGCTCTTAATAAACCTGATGTTAATATAGTAATATCGGTGGGAGAAAAAGCTCTACTTCCTTTGAATATTTTAGAACTATTAATTAATGATATAGTTACTAACGTAAGTAGTAAGTATCCTGACATGCCGCGTGAACTGATAAACATTACAGTAGTACCTGGAGGATCAAATGATGCAATTAATGTATCTGGTTTGAGTATCGGTTCATATACACGTAAAATACAACCTGATATTATTCATTATGTAGAAAACTACATACATATTATAGAAGAAAAACCCTACGTTTTCTTAAACGTCACAGTAGGAGAAGGAAACATACCTTTAAATACATCTTTTGATTATCTAGTCGATCAAATTGTCAACGACGTAAGTCTTAAATTTCCTAATATATCTCGTGATTCAATATACGTGAATGTTGTACGGAGTGGCTCGGCAGGAGAGCTTGATATTGCAGTGTCAGGAAATCGACCAGAAGTTAACAGTGAACTAATCGTTGAATACCTCCAAAACGTTACATTTTCAGCATTCATAAAGCATTACATAAACATCGATATTACAGTAGGAAAAGAGTCAACACTAGCACCAGATGCACTGAAGATGTATATCAATGAAATACAAGAAAAAATTATCACTGAATTCCCTGATGTTTCTACTAATTTGATACAGTTTACAGTTCAAGAAGGTGAGGGTACAGACATTTCTGTATCCGTTTCTAGTGCTGTTCCTAACGTTACTAGTACTGAGTTCGAAGAATTTGTCAAGGAAAATCTAAACTTAATTGCAAGTAGACCGCGCCTTGAAGTTCAAATCACTGTTGGTAATAGTACGTTAACAAACGTAAGTTCTATTGACGTGATTAGCACTGAAATACTTCATAACATTACAGCAAAATTTCCTCATATTCCACAAGATGCTATTGCTATAAATGTTATACCAGGAGGTCCAGATAAGGAATATGAACTATCTGTATCTGGTAACATCCCTGAAATTAACGACAATTTATTCCAG
Source organism: Thermobia domestica (assembly GCF_964235325.1). Classification (NCBI taxonomy): domain Eukaryota; kingdom Metazoa; phylum Arthropoda; class Insecta; order Zygentoma; family Lepismatidae; genus Thermobia; species Thermobia domestica. The sequence continues at coordinate 66,161,772 of NC_137463.1, read as the reverse complement.
GAATTCATTAAAAATGTTGTACATTTTGAACTAGATAAGTCAAACATTAATATAACTATACATATAGGTGAAGGAATAGTACTTCCAACAATCCCATTGGATGCTTTCCTTCAAGCTGTAGTCAATAATGTTAGCTTGGAATTTCCTCATATTCCTCGTGAACAGATTAATGTATCTGTGATTGACGATAGTCCTAAAGGAGAGATAAATATTGAAATAACTGGAGATATTCCAGAGGAAATTAAAGTAGACCTCAAAAATTATATTAAGGAAATCATTAGTTATTCCTTGTTTCGTCCCCACATTGACATAGAAATTGAAATTGGTCAGGGAGCTCTACCAGAAGATATTACCAATGATTATATTACTAGTGAGTTGATCAATAATCTGTCCTCTTTATTTCCAAATGTCTCCCGAGATGTGATTAATATTACATTTTCTAATAGTTTGGAACCAGAAGAAATTAAAATAACAGTAACTAGTAATGTCCCAGACAAAACTGAGATTGAAATAGCTGAACATGTAGAATATATTCTTCAATTAATAAGAGACAGGCCTATTGTTTATATAACAATTATGGTTGGGAAAGGTGCTTCTCTTCCCACTGCGTCCACCGACGTTTTAATTAAAGATATCATAAGTAACATAACAACACATTTCCCAACCATTCCTCAAGATCTGGTAAACATAAATGTTGTAGAAGGTGGACCAGATGAGGAAATTGGGATATCAGTTTCAGGTAATATTCCTGATAATATTCATGATGATTTTATGAATTATATGCAGAATTATACCCACCTGCTTCTGCAGCAACCAGTTGTAAACATATATATTGTTACTGGTGAGGCTAATTTGCCTTTAAACAACTCAGTTTCAAAGGTGATATCTCAGCTTGTTTATAATATCTCAAGCCATTTCCCTACAATAAAGCCAGAGTCAATAAATGTTAATCTAAACTTTAGTGAATTAGGAGATGATATTAACATTACAATATCTGGCAATATTCCAGAAATAAGTGACAATTTCTACCATTTTGTAGAAAACTCTGTTCACTTATTACTAAATGTACCACTTGTTTTCACAGTTATTTCCCTCGGAAAGGATGCTGATATTCCTGTAGAGTTTATAGATTCTTTCATTCCTGATATTCTAAATAATGTCAGTTCCTATTTCCCTATGATTCCCACTGAATTAATTAACATTTCTGTTGTTAATAGTAGTTTGGAAGGTGGAGTTGAAGTGTCTGTTCATGGGAATATTCCCGAAAATGTTCACAATGCGTTTGTCCACTATTTGCAAACCTATCTTAACAATATATTAATTAATCCTCGCGTCATCATTGAAGTTATAGCAGGCGATGGAGTAATACCTAAGTTTGTTTCTGAAGATGTATTGTTTCAACAAATTACACAGAACATTACGAGTCACTTCCCTAATATTCCTAGAGATTCAATTACCATCAGTGTTATCCCAAGCGAATTACCAGACGAATTTCATGTAATTATTTCAGGTAATATTCCAGAAGTTACACAGAGTCCCTTCCTTGAATATGTTCAGAATGTTATACATTTGTCACTACATAAGCCTATTGTTAATGTAGTTATTTCTGTTGGAGAAAAAGATGGATCAAATGAAAGCATTTCCACCATAGAATCGAAACTAGAGGAATTAATTAATAATATGACACTGGTATTTCCGAACATTCCTCGCGACTTGATTAACATCACTGTGCTAAGAAGCGGAGAATCAAGAGAAATTAAGGTGCTGGCTACTGGTGACGTCACTGATAAAGTTCATAATGATTTTGTAGCTTATATTCATAACTCCATTGATTTACTTCTTAGGAAACCACGTGTCATTATTTCAATTACGGTTGGAAAAGGAGCTATAGCGGAAAACGTATCTCTCGAAGATCTAAAGACAGAGATTCTTTTTAAGCTTAGTTCAAAATTTAATTCTTTCCCACCACAAACTATTCAAGTTAACGTCGCCCACGGTGGAATTCCGAAAACATTTCACGTATCTACTTCTGGCAATATTCCTAAACATTTACAAGAAGTATTCCTTGAATATGTTCAAAATATTCTTTCTGAAAAATTGGAATCTAAGAAAATTAACGTATTTATTACAGCAGGACGAAAAGCTTTGCCTCCTGAAGTTTCCTTCAATGAGTACGTACCTGAAATAATTAAGTATATTAGTGTCCAATATCCTCAAATTCCTCCGGAGTTAGTTGATATTACGGTAACTAATGGAGGTACTGACTCAGAAATTACTATTACTGTTTCTGGAAATATTCCCCTAGCTTCACCTACAGCTTTTGTGGAACATATTGAAAAGTATGTTAAGAAAATTATTCACAAGCCAATGGTTAATATATATATTAAAATAGGACCAGATGACTTTTCACTCATTAATTCTTCGACGAATGACATTTTGTCTCAAATTCTTAGTAATATTACTGCACAGTTTCGAAATATATCACGAGAGGCTATTAGAATTAACATTAAAACGGGGCTACCTGGTTCCATACAGGTATCTGGTTCCGGTAATATACCGCGAAGCACCGTAACTGCAATAGTTCGCAGTATAGAATATTATATTCGCAAATTGTTCCAAAATCTTCAACCAAATACTATTAATGTAATTATGACAATAGGTTCGGATATATTAAAAAGAAACACTTCTCAGGAGAATCTTATCGCGTCTATCATAGAACAAATTTCCACTAAGTTCACTGCAATTCCGCGAAATAATATCAAGGTTAGTGTTGTGAAAGCAGGTAGTCCACGATACTTTGGTGTAGCAGTAAAAATGCCTAAATCTATCTCTAGTGTTTCCGAAATAGATCTCTTATGGTATATACGATCCCTAGCATCTTCGCTACTGATTTCAGGGTCAAATACAATGAATGTTTCGCCAACATCTGAACTAAAGATGAATGTTCAACGTAGTTTACCATCTGGTGTCTCTTCTGCTGAAGTCTTGTCTACAATTAACACTCAAATAACCTCAGAATACTCGAACCTTCCAGCAGGGGCGTTTTACATATCCTTAGATGATAGTGACAAGGAAGGCGCTAATTTAAATAATTCAGTTAAATTTAATATTCGCGTCCAAAACAATCTTCTACCCCGAGGAATCACTGCCCTCGAGTTGGCAAAGAAAATAGAAAATATTATAATTTCTAATGTACCAGAAGCTAATGAAACAGGTGATTCAAAGAATGCAGAGATTGCATACGAAGTTAAAACCAATGACACCTCTACTGTACAAAAGAAAAAGACATTTTCAATTAAGAAAAATTTGAAAGCGGTCTCAGATTCAACAACTACACCTTCGAGTTTAATACAGACTAGCGTTGCTCAGCCTAAAAGCAAGACATTTGTTATTAATAAAGATACGGCAGTAGGTGGCAAAAGAATGTATATGGCTTCAAAGCTCATAAAAGTGGCTAATAATGGTTACAGATTGTATCGTAGTAAATCTGTTTAAACGTATTGACTGTGACTACAAAAAGGCCTATCCGGTTGCAATGATGTGAACAGACTTTGACGGAAATGGCTGTAATTCAGCTCAGTTGTAGCAGAGGTTATGTAGATTCTACATTTCGAAAGCAAATTGTTCTAAAATGAATGGGACATAGTCAAAAAAGGCACGAAACATTTTAATATTAATGTTAATGAATAATCAATGAAGAACAAATAATTCCTCCACTTATCTCAAAAAGCCAAAAAGGGAGATGGCTGAAATTCAGCTCAAATGTAGACCAGATTACATAGATTCTATATTCCACAAGCAAATTATCCTAAAGTGGATGGAGAATAATAAAAAGAGTATGAAACGTTAATATTAATGTTCATGAAAAATCAATAAGAAAATGAAGTCGTCCACGTGTCAGAAACTTTATAAGGAGATTGTTTATTGAAAGCTTATAGCAAAGACATAATGAAGACCTTAAAAACGATGTGTAGCAAGTAAGATAAATATTGTCAAAAACCAAGTTGTTTGAGGAAAATCAATAATAATGCTAAAGCATATGCAACTTCTGGATTTAGAAACTCCAGACTCGGTTTAACACGCAACGTGACTTTTGACCTGATCACCTGACACAGTCTGGTCCTTATGGCAAACCGGATAGGCCTTTACAAAATAAATTCAGTTTGCAATTAGATTAAAATAATGACGTTTACAATGGTAATGCATTGATTAATCATAAGTGGAAACAACTACATATTTAAAAGATGTAGGCAATAATGTGGTAACCGAAAAGTTTGGTAGAAATTAGTTTCTCTTTTGTAAAGGGGACACGTTCCTACCTGAGTACTACATTGTCGTTTTCTTCAACTTAATCAGTAAATATGAAGCATTATGCTTACGTTTCAAATCTACTAACATACACATTATAAGTTTTGATGATGACGAGTTTGTGTAAACGTTCGAAATAAACATTCAATATGCTACTACTGAATAGATAGCTGGCTTTATATTTTACAATTTATATTGAATAATGCAAATCAATGTATCATATTTAAGTATTTATGTATAAATGTATTTTTATAGTGTAATATTTTTTTTGTTTTCTACTAAAACTACTTATTGTAGCAATAATATAAGATCATAATAATATTTGTTTTAACCAGGATAAAATAAACTGAAACTCTTATTAAAATATATAGTCTTTGACGTAATGTTTTTATTTAGAGGTGTATATATATTAATAAACTAAATACAGGTAGGTCCTAAGACTGTTTTTTTAGTTTGCTTTGCTCATGAAAGTCGAACGATTTGTTTCATTCAGCATTATTTCAAAGTTATACAATTTTAGTACGTTCATAAAATGTCCTTTAAAGTGTTTTCCAAGAGTACTTAGCTAAAGGGGAAAAATAAAATTGTGTGATTTCACCATCTGTTCTATCTTGAAGAAGATTGTTATGAATTTCTCTGATTTCCTATTTCTATTTATTTTAATAATTGTAACATGAAATGTTCAAATAGAAAACTATAGGTATTATGAATTCAAAATAAATCATTGATGTAAAACAAAGTATAATTAAAATGTTTTCAGTAAATTACTCTTGTTCTTAATTAAATAATTTAGCAGCAAGTTTATTTTTACATGATCAAGGGCTGGTTATTGGATCACATTCTTCGACCACAGGCCACTAAACACAAAAAGGATTATTTGATCAACCTCTGGGAAAATGCATGTTCGTATTGTTACCTGATAGAAAAAATATCCGTTTAATTTTAGTGTGCTAATTAAGCATGAAATACAGCTTGGTAGTAAACAGAATTAAAAGCTCATTGACATAATTTCTATATTAGAAATCAAGAACATTGATAACCCTTGAGCGAAGCTACATCGGTTAAAAAGAGAAACAGCTAAGGGTAGAAAATTTCATGTACCTATGAAATCTATATAGAGTAGTTAGTAGAGTTACAAAAGAAATAAGTTAGCCGGGCAATAAGGGAAAATATTCCCAACCCTGTTTACGTGAGTTAATTTCTCCGAGAGATTTGCTGCTTTCATGTGAAGTCTGTAACAAACAAATTCAGTGTCTGCTGAAAAACGATCTTTTTTTCGATATTAAGCTTAGTGCTTTCAGACGGAGAATAAAAACAATATTTGAATTTTTTTAAGGAAAACTAATAATTTATTGATAGTAGTTTACACGTGCCAAATCACCTATTATAATTAATTTATATATCTAAATACACACGATCTACTCATATGTAATTGAAGTGTGAACAGTGAAAAGTGATTTTGGAAATTCACTTCATTATAGGTCTGAATAGTATGAAATGAAATGGGAATTTTAACATCGCACAATTATGTCCTGAAGGCTAAAAGAGACAAATGATGAGTAAAGAAATGAAATCAAATCTTTGAGTCTTACGTCCCGCGGTTATGCCGGTTAGGCTAAAGGAGACGGTAATGATGAGTAATGAGTGAAATGGTGGAATGAAGAAAGTGGGAGGAAACGGGAGAACCCCAAGAAAACCCACAAACACGGTGTTTGTCCACCACAAAGTTCACTTGTGGGGGCGATTAGTAAAGAAAATGAATAATGAAAGAAACTTAAGAATGAAGTGGAAGGAAATAAAGAACTTTCAAGAACCAACGAACACGATGCTGTTCAAACTTATATAACCATAGCCTGGAATCGAACCTATGACCTCGAAACGAGAGGTGAACGTTCTATCATTGAGTCACCATACTCATAGGCGGAGATATGGGGGGCATTGGCCCCAAACTTTTGGCAAAAATTGAAAATGCCATCTATAAGATGGCCACCTACGAAAACCGACCACCGAGGTCCGAGACCGACGAAAAGATCTGCCCCAAGGACAATTTCTAACTCTGTCCATGACCTTATTCCAATTATGGCAGGGAAAGGCGCTCCCGATTCCGACGTCAATTGGTTGTTTGGTGGGTTGATTCGGAATTTAGTCTCCTGATCAGCACCGAGGCTATTTAAGACGTAGGCCTACATCTTAATGTGGGATTTGAACCACATAAGCTCCCACCGGTAATCAATCCCGGGTTTCCTGCACCGAAGATGAGTACGTTAACTATATAGGTACGAGGGAATGCCCCTCGATCACAACGTAAACTTCATGATTTTTGCTAGTGTTGTTCACGAAATGAGATTTCAGTCCTTTTTGTCTCGTAAAGTACCATGAAAATTCAATTCCGTTTCCAAACAGGATCACATATTGCTACTGAACGAAGTCGTCTTGTCTCCCTTCTTCAGCAATCAGTGTTTTAAATGAATAATAAAAAAATCGTATTTTTTCAGAAATGTATGTTATTTTTAGAAAAAAAAACATTGCCTCTCGTTTTTTTTTTTAATACCGTACTTTACTGACTATAAAATGCACTTTTTCTTCAAAAATGATCTTCAAAACTCAGGTGTGTCTTATACTCTAATTAATATGAAAGTGTCCAGTGTTTGATTTAAAATTCCCGTCATTCTTAAACATGGCTATATATTCGATGTCACGAGAAACCTATCTCTATCTGGCAACATTGGATTGAACTGGCTGCAGCAGTGCACCGATGCGACGGACATAAATTGCGGGGATTCAGAAGCTTGCTAACACTGTCTGGCTATGCAATCCAATAACGAAAATGATAAAAATATTACGATGTTGTTTTTAAAAACGCTTAAAAATTAAGGTGCGGCTTAAGCTTGATATTGAATTCCATAAAAAGGATTACCATCATTCAGGTGTGCTTGCTTTATCTTTCACTAGCAGGGGCCGCGGTGGCTCAGTGGTAGAGCGTTCACCTCCGGAGCTTGGGGTCCCGGGTTAGATCCCAGCCCCCGCGAAGTGAACTTTGTGGTGGATAAACACCGTGTGCGTGGGTTTTCTCGGGGTTCTCCCGTTTCCTCCCACTTTCTTCATTCCACCATTTCATTCATTACTCATCATCACCGTCTCCTTTAGCCTAACCGGCATAAGCGTGGGACGTAAAACTCAAAGATTTCATTTCATTTTTCTTTCAGTAGCATAATAGATTATAATTTAAAGAAAAAACAGATACAATCAGATTGTATTTGTAGTATTTAGGCCTTTCTGAGTGCGAGTGCACTTTTCTTTCCCTTCGTTGCTCATACTGGAATAACATACTTAGGATCGTGACTTTTAAGATTTCTTCTCTGGAGAAAGGGGAGGCGTTCAATGATGTTATTGCACAGGGCGGCAAATTGCCTAGGGCCGGCCCTGATATGTACATACAAGACTTGAATATACGATGACATAATTTGAAGCAATGCAGGGTGCTTCAAAATGTATATTAGGATTTTGAAATTTTGTAGTATCAATTACAATTAAATTACAATTATAAATAATACCAAATGAAAGAGCAACTCAAACAGTTTTGTACACAAGAATACGTATGCACTGTTTCCTCTGTCTGCCGCTAGGAAGAGCTAGTATCAAAGATGGCGACTAGAGAGCAGAAAGCTTTGTGTTCTAATTTTGCAAAGACTGAATCTGTCGTACAGAGCAACCGTCTGTGCAGAGAATTTTAAGGAGACGTGTACAACTACATCTTTATCGTTTGCAATTGCTTAAAGGACTAAAGTAGTGCCCGACTCGAATCGGGTCAGTTCGGATCGGGTTACGGGTCGGGTCGGGTCAACTCGGATCGGGTTGTCGGGTCGGGTCAGTCGGGTCAGCTTGGGTCGGGCTGTCGGGTCAGGCTACTCGGGTCGGGTTGTCGGGTCGGGTCTGCTCGGGTCGGGTTGTCAGGTCGGGTCAACCGGGTCAGAGTGTCGGGTCAGGTCAATCAAGTCGGATCACGGTTTGGGTCAGTCGGGTCAGGTCGGATCAGGTCAATCAAGTCGGATCACGGTTTGGGTCAGTCGGGTCAGGTCAGGTCAGTCAATTCGGGTCACGGGTCGGGTCGGGTCGGTCTTCAACCCGACCCGACCAGTTGAGAGCAGTAGTCTAAATTCTATAGCCTACGGTTTACGTGTCAATTTTGCAAATGAAACATTAGTGCATGACAATGGAAGATTTTCCAGATTGTGTCGTCTTCAGTGATAAATCGACATTTCACCTAAGAGCTAATGTGAACACTCATAAGGTTTGCATCTAGCCGTCACCAGATCCTCAGGAGATGGTACAGTTGAAACGAGACTCACCTAAATTGAATGTGTTTGTGCCATATCGCGGAAAGTTTATGGGCCTTTCTCGCCTATCGACTACATGTGTGCCGTGTGAGGAATGAATTTCACATCGAACACTTGTAGCAAAGACTGTTTGAGGTGCTCTTTTACTTGATGCATTGCTTATAATTGTACGTAAAATGTAATAAGTATTACGAAGACTTAATATCCTGAAATTCATTTTGAAACATCCTGCATTTCTCACCAACAGTATTGGAACTAAGATGTAAAAAGCAGTAAAAATTTTCCTTATAAAGTTATTGTTTACAACAATGATATTATTATTAGTCGAGACTATAAGTACAACAACAACACGTGTTAGTAGTCAAAAAATGTAATCAAATGTACACTCGGTGGCCAAGGTGGCCAACGTGCACACACGGATGTGTTACTTTTTTAATCCGCTCCTTTGTGGACACTAATTTAAGATATTGGGATATTATTCTTGCCAAATATGGTTGGATCAAAGTGTATCGTATTAATTTCTTTTTCTTCTGGTGTCGAATTTCCTTCTCAAATTTCACTCCAGTCAAAAATTCGAGAATTTTCGAATTTCGAATTTCCTTTACTTCTCTTTTCCCTGTAGCTTCCTTCGAGGTAGAAAGACCTCCTTCAGACTTGCCAGGTAGATACCTCGGATGGGTACCTAACTGTTGACATCAATTGGACGGGCCTGCGCGCAGTGTTGCTAATTAGATAAATTAAAATTTCCTTAAATTTGGACAAAAATTCAAAATTTTTGTTTATAAATCCGTACCTATACATCCGAGTGCAAGTCAACTTACGCCAATCGAACATTTGTCCTTACTTAACAAAAGCAGGTACAGATCGCTACAATGGGGTAATTAGGGGGCGCACGAAAAATTCGTATTTAGGTTCTAACCCTTGATGTTTCTAGATTCTCCCTACTTTTATGTTTAGGGTAATATATTTTTGATAATTAGAAGCTTTGTGCCTTAAATATCGCCATAAAATTTGTAGGATATATTAGTGGTGTACCAATGTTTAATTTAAGATAGTTTGCGTCTGTCTGGTAGCAGTGTTGCCAGCTACAGAAAATTTAATTCCAGATTTTAGGGGGAAATTTTGGGAAAATTATATATTTTGTCTCTATTATTTCCCTCTTGTTGGCTACATCGAAACAAACGTACCAGTATCTGGAAGTATCATTTTTGACTCACACAACGCACTATAGATAGTTCAATAGGATAATTAGGGGAACTACGGCTGAGGTTTACAGTAGTCCTTGTTCTCTAATTGGAAAGATAACTATGATTTTTTTTTTTAAGGTAGAATGAGATATTTTTTATTGACATGCTTACTTTATTATATATCCTCACAATACTTGAAGAATATATTAGAGTAATACCAAAGCTTATTTTAAGATAGTCTGTGTGTGTCTGATAGTAGTGCTGTTAGCTACAGAAAATTTTAATTCCAGATTTTAGGGGCAAATTTTGGAAAAATCCCTCTTTTGTTTGTATTATTTCCCTCTTGTTGGCTACACTCGAACAAACGTACCAGTGTCTAAAAGCCTCGTTATTAGCATACACAGCGTACCGTAAAAAGTTTCACTAGAGTAATTCTGGAAATGGTAAGAAAATGGTGAATTTCCGAGGTAGATTAAGATATATATATTTTTTTAATTTCGTGCTTACTTTGTTAGATATTGCCATGATAGGGTATACTTGTGGAATATATTCTTGGAGTACTAAAGTTTATGTCAGATAGTTTTCGTCTGTCTTTTGTCGGATAGTGTTTCGAGCCAAAACAATCAATTCCCGATTTCAGGTGAAAAATTCGGAAAATTTCCATTTTCCCTTCTATTATTACCCTTTTACTGCCTACATTGAAACAAACGTACCACTACCTGAAAGCTTCCTCTTTGCCCTACATAACGCACCATAAAAAGTTTCAATAGGATAATTAGAGAAGCTGTAGCCCCGGCATATCTGTTGATTTTTGCTTCTGAGGCGGAAAAAGTGTCAAAATTTCATGTGTGTAATGACAGAGAATTTTTTCTTTCCCTCTTTGAATGGAAGCCAGCGACTTCAGGAATTCACTGTACCTTGTTAACACACCAAAGAATTTTTAGGTGACTTGAACTCATATAGCAGCAGTGCTGCTAGATACAAAAAAAAAAAAAAAAAAAAAAAAAAAAGAAATTCGGTTAGGGAATTTTTGGTAAATTTTCACCCCTACATTTCCCTCAATAATTTCCCGCCCGTTGGCAACACTGTAATTCAACTTACACCAAAGAATAGCCACATCCATTTTCTAAAAAAACAAGGGCTTAACCATATCAATCGAATGAATGGTTTTTGAGCAATAAGTCACTAACTGAAAATATAGAAAAACGCCAAAAATGACCGTCCGAAAGGAATAATCACACAATTTTCCTCGTACAGCTACAAAGAAACATATGACTTGTAAGTTTCGACTCAAGTTCTGTTGATTATTTCAATAATCTGTAACATAAATCAATGATAATAGTTGTCAGAGAAAAAAACAGACATTTGAAAAAAAAATCTTGAAAAAGAACGATGCTTTTTATTGAAAAAAAAAAACTTCACAGGAAAGAAAAGATATTTTACAACAATAATAGTGGGTACCTGTTCCCCATCCATAGGCACAGACCGTCACCTTCCACTCCCGACGTGAATAATTTTACGTGAATAATTATTTTCATATGGACACGCGCGCTCTATATCTACTATATTCTCTTTGATACTTATTACTGACAGCGTTGGAAATTCACATCAGTTCAATAGAAAACGACCGAGTCTCTTATTAGTTCAAGATTTCCAAAATTTTTGCGAACGTTTTCAGAGCAGTTTTCATACTTTCTTATTTTAATAAAAGCTAAATTAACTCTTAATAAAAATAATTCTTGAAGTTAGAAAAAGCAGGAGATTCTTAATTTTTCGTGCTTAATTGCAGTAGAGCAGTAGATTGTCTAAAATTCAAGAGATTTCCGGAGAACTCAGTAGATTTGGCAACTCTGCCTTCCACTGCACCAGTCAGTGAACAACATCCTGTCTCCATTATGTTTACGTGACTGTGCTGTTTACATCGCTTAGTGACCTGTTTCAGTGCAAATATTTTTGTGCTCTGCCAATAGTCTAGTTATTTTAATTAGTAAGCCTTGCTTGTGTTTCATTAACTTCAGTTATAAGATGTTAGAATTTGTGGTTAATGCAGAAAGTAGGAGACGACACCGACAGCAGTGGAAATGAATCAAAAAGTAAGAAGATCCTTCAAAACAAAGATAAAATAACCAAACACGCGGGCTCTTTTAAATATAGAACCAGATTACAAAAGGAATGGACTACTGATTGGCCTTTTGTACAACCTACCACTTGTACAAACTTTTTTTTTTTTTTTTTTTTTTTTTTACGTGCACAGTGTGCCGAAAGGAAGTTAGCTGTGCCCACCAAGGAAAAAAAATGTAAATACTGCATATTGAAAATTCGTCCTATGCAAAGTTAGTTTCTTCACTTAAAAATCATCCTAAACTTTATTTTGCCAAGTCTAAGGGTTATAAAGTAACTAATGCTGAAGTAAAAATAGAACACTTGATGGTGGAATAAAACATCCCGCTTTCATTTTGTGATCACCTAGCTACAGCTATTAGGCAAAATTTTCCTAATAGTAATATTGCTAAGAACTATGCTTGTATTTTGAACGGCGCTTTAGCTCCATTTTATCATATCAGTTTGGTAAACAGAATGAAGAGTGTTTTTTTCTCTTTGGCAACAGATGGTTCTAATAACAAGGATAAAGAAAAAAAATGAACCCTCTTACTGTCAGGATTTTTAATGTAACCAGATCGCGAATCACTGCACCGTTTCTTGACGCGTGTCTTACTAAACGACCTAACGCCGGTACGCGACTTTTGGAAACGCACTAGACTTTCCTTATGGGGACTGAGTTTAGCCAATCAGGAGTTGGAATGGAGACACCATCAAGCTAGTATGAGAAATGTATGCATCAAAATGTCTCATTTACTCTAGATAGTAAATAAAATTGTGAGGTGGGAATTCTTACACAAACCAACAAAATTTAGCTTCGAGAATGATGAAACAATTAAAATATGCTTTTGACTCATATTGCTTCGAGGCAGAATTGAATGTTGTGCAAGTTAGAATGATATGGTAATCATTGATAGTACTAGTTCTGCACATAAAATGTAAACGTGCATTATGATCGTAAAGTGAGTGAAAAAGTATCTATATATTGTACAAGAGTGAATTATAATCGGAACGTTTCTGTTAATACTCTCTTGTACTCTGTGCGCTAATTACAGTATTTACTTGTCAATCTGTGTAGATAATTTGTTCACCGAGTATATAATACAAATGGACTTGTGATTTCTATGTCTTGGAGATTTTCATCTTAAAACCTTAATTTATTTTGAACAATACTGTTTGTTGAAACTTTGGAAGCAAATTAGCCTGTCCCTTTTACTTGTAGAAGGGCTACGATGATTCTTTCCCGTGTGTTAATGTAACACAAGACCAATGCATTTTAATAGCAATCTAAACGAAACACACACAACTTTATCACTTTCATTCAACAGTTTCGTATTGGATTTGGATTGGATTTAATTTTCAGTTTAGCGTCCCTTTCAGCACTGATGCTATATAAGTCGTGGACCTACAACTTAACGTGAGCCATGGCGTAGTTCGTTTTTTATTGGAGAAACAGATTCATTTGGCGCTACAGTTACTCTAAAGTCACAGCATGCAAGTCTTGTTACCTATGTTGCTGCGCTTTTATTCATGTCCGCCACCTATGTAATATTTTATGTTGCTTTATCTATGACGTGCTTAAAATTTTGCACACCAGTGTACGCGCTCTTGGATTGCATATTGATATGAAATAATTGTTTAAATGCAATAAGTACTCATTTCATTCCAACATCAGTTCATTAACCCGACTATCAAGAAAATGACAGCATTTCAGTTATATGAAGAGCTTGGTGGAAGAAGGGTCAATCTCACTCCTCCATGAAACATGAGTTTTGTGGCTGAAGTGTAAGCTAGTGTCACCTAGTGTTACTCATGGGACTAAATGCGTTGTGAGCTATGCAATAATGTTCTGTATCCACTCATACAAACTAAAATGCCTAATTTACTTAGATTTTTCTACATTAAAACTGCATTTCTCTGCAAATCACAAAATTGTGGGATAGCTCCTTCTTCCATTGACCCCTTCATATATTTACTATTAGCGCCACTTACTCACTTCGCTAAATCAAAATAAGAAAAAAAATAGTCATAAGTTCCGTTAGTCAGTCTACTATTACTGAAGCGTCCTCTGGCATATGTCACTTTCGATCATTTATGTATATATACTTCTCCCCAAGTTGTGAGGCTGAATTTGCATTTAAACGGCATTGGAAGTCTCACTGTTCATCGCAGCGACCCCCCAAAACAATGGATTCGACACTATCGGTCATTTTCCATACATATATCCCCTTCTTCTAAGTTGCACTGTCAAAGTGAAACGATAAAAGGCATCCGAGGCCCGAATTTAATCTATTTTGAAAATTTGATCGCGGGTGGTTCAAGAGTTATTAAATCATAAATACAGGGCGTTTCAAAACAACACCGACAACGTTTGGGAAGTGTTTCCTGACACCAAGATAAGAAGAAAAGTATAGACCAACCTGGGTGCATAAATGCTTCCTTTCGGAGTTACAGGCTGACGAAAACATGAGAAAATTAAGTTTAATGGTCCATAGCTCCAAAATTATGGAATCGGATTAAGACTTCACTTAGAAACTAATATGTGCCGTATCCAAAAATACATGTTTCAGAATCCTAAGGTACTTACGCAACAATTTTTATAGTGGCAGTTTGGCTACGGGCTGAGTTTGAAGTACTCAAAAACTACTTCTATAAAAATTGTTGCGGAAGTATCACAGGATTCTGAAATATGGATGTTTGGATAGGGCACATATTAGTTTCTAAATAAAATCTTGATCTGACTACGGTAGGACCCATAGTATTGGTGCTATGGGCCGTTAAAGTTTATTTTTTCATGTTTCCGGCAGCCTACAACTCCGAAAGAAAGCATTTGTGCACCCAGGTTGGTCTATATTTTTCGTCTTATCTTGATGTCAGGAATCACCTCCCAAACGTTGTCGGTGTTGTTTTGAAACACCCTGTATAGTAACTTTCATTTTATTTATATAAATATATTATGTACTAAAAATGCGCTACTTGTCTCTCTAATGCAAAAAAAAAAAAAATGTAATAAAATATTTTAAAACATGAATAGCTATTATAAAAATTGTAATTAATTCTTTGGATACATATTCAACCCCCCTACTAGTGCCTTAAATTGCAATAGCGCAGCTCCAAAAGTAGGAAGATTGTCCTCTGAACATTCTCTAAAATGTACCGAAAATTGCTAGTACAAGTATCTCAAGGAAAACAAATATAATGCCGAATTTCATGATTTAAAATCTGTATTTTCATTAAACTGATTGTAATTAATGTATAGCTGTATGTTGTGTACGGAATAGGCGAGACATTACCAGATCACAACTCTGAACAAAGCGTGATTATTTCCTCTACTTGATAACGGTGATCAGATAGCAAACACATACCTCTTAATTTGAAGATGTTGGTCGTCTTCTTGAATAAAAGTGCAGCTTAGTAAAACTCCGAAGATTTGGATGGATGAAACTACTTGGAGTTAGAACTTTAAATGTTCATGGAACTGGTTAACTAATAACTGTCAACTTCTTAAATATCCGAATATGACTTGTAGATTACTCGCTGTATAATCCTCTCTCTTTCTGCCCCCAGTTCCATCCTTTTTAGAGTATTTATCTGTACAACTTTGATTACCAAACTGCTATCTCGATTCACGTCACTCCACGTATTTGCTTATCCCATTGCCGAAATTCACATTTCTGCAATGATCATCAAATAGACAAAATCTCCAGACGTCTACCTCCGTAAAGTGACAGTTTTGTCATATCCCAAAAAAATTGTGTCGATGTTAACAAACATTAATTATAACAAATCTTACAATGCAAATTGACTGTTTGTTGTTCCTTGTCATCACAACATTGCAAATCCAAATGTCCACATGTCTGTGTTTACTAACTTACAAAGAAACAAAACAATGATTACGATCACATCACAATCTTGAAATAACTTTAATAATGTCTTTCCTTACTTAATTTTAATTTTGTAATTTCTTGTAACATCTTCTTGCCTCTAATTTTGATCAATTTTAATAAATCTTTGGATTATAATTTTATTTTAACCTAACTTCTCATTAATATTTACGTACATTCTATATCAATACCTCCGCGTGCAGGGACAGATGGAAAGAGGAACAGCAAAATTCACATTTATCAGACCACGTGTATGACCATGGTGGGAGGAAGACACGTTTTAACCTATTGTCAGCTTATCTGGAATGAACCATAATCAGTGACTCTCAACAGTGAGGGAGCAAACCGTATTATAAAGAGTTTAAATTAGAAAATATTTGATGAAAGTATATGAGGTTAAATATTAGAGTACCATAAGACGGGGTTACTTTGTACCAGATGAAAGAAATTTTAAAGAAAATCGCATGTAACTTATGAATGTAATGATCCAGAACACTGTATTTTATACATACAATAGCCAGATATATAAGGAAACCATTCGTGCAAGTGCATTAGTAAACATTCAGTATGACCATAGCTATTGAAATATAAACTTTGGTGCAAAGTAACCCCGTACCACATACAAAAAAAGTATGTTCAACATACGAATATAACGTTTACGTGCAATGTTTTCCCTTCAATATTTATACTTTTCACTTCCTACACAAAACTGCATGCAGTTTAGAAATATTGATATTAGAAACATGGTATCGGTATCCGTACTCACTACAAAGAAAATTATGTACTTTTTGGTACGGACACAGGAACTACATTCTGATAGTTTAGCTTATCAGTGTTTCTTGCAAAAAAGTGTTTCAGGGGGGGCACACTGAGTAGTCGGAGAGGCATTTCTGGTATTACTCTATTTACTACTATATTATAGACGTATTATTCTGGTCTCTTCCAGGGGGACACTCTCAGAGCTCCGGGCCCAGGGCACTGCTCTCCCATTGGTTTATTAGTGTTGTGAACTTAAAAAAAAATATTATTCAAAACCACTTAAGATTTATAGAGTATATTTAATATATACATTGTCTATCAAAATGAATATTTTTCACCAGAATTCTGAAAAGAATGTCATTATATTGTCTGTGCTCAGAGAAACGGTACGGCAAATTACAGATTCAACGTTTCTGTCATTTAGTGACCATAAAATAACTACTGACAGGAATAAATATTTCACTATTATAGATAATGATGATCGTTTACTAAAATGATCAGATTTGTTCCTGCTATTATTGTATTTGGACTGTACTTGTGAAATATTGTATTGCTTCAAATATAGTTATTGTAACTATAAGCTATATTGATCGTTAAAAGCAGGGGTGCCCATCGCCCCCAAAGCTGATGGCGCACTACCCCCCAAAACTAATAATCTCTTCCCTCCTCAAAACTCAAGTCCTCTAAAAACATTGCCCAGTGTAGCAGTAGTTTTTATAGTACCGGTACTAGTAATTGTTATTTTTGTTGTTGTTTTTATTTCCTATAGTAGTATTATAGAATGCTTGTAGTAGTAGTAGGGGCAGTAGTAATTATAAAAATGGCATTACTTTTATTAGTAGTCTTGGTAGTGTACAATACTAAATATGTTCTATAAGGATATTGAAGGGTATAAAAACTTCTACACACTGTGTATGGCACAGGTATTCTTTTTTTTTTTTTACAATTAGTAGTATTATTTTTTTCTTTACAAAATATTGATATAATTCCCTTGTACATGAAAAGTAAGACGCAAGTTACAAGTTATTGAGTTTGATACCAAAAGAAAATGTTGTCCTCGAAATTAGCCTACAAAAAGAAGTGATATCCAACAAAAAACATTCCTGTAAAAGAGCCAAGTACGAGTGGCCTTAAAAAGAATTGAAATCACAAAACTAGGCACCAAGTTCTGGTGAACAACAGTTACAAACACTCAAGGAATCACTTTCAAATTTAGATTTGAAACTTGGCTGTTGTCTGTATGGTTACCATTAGCTCACAATTATGTCAAACTACTTTATAATTTTCAACAGACAACATAGGCAAGTTTCAAATCTAAATTTGAAAGTGATTCCTTGAGTGTTTGTAACTGTTGTTCACCAGAACTTGGCGCCATCCTTTCATATAGCAACTTGCGCGGTACTTCATTCATAGAGTTTCTAAGCAGGGGGTAGGGGGATTCATTCTCGAGATTTTTAAAAAAAATCGCATCGTGTTCCAATGTTATTCTGACGACAGCAAAATTACTGATTCGACATTAGAGTAAAATTCTTCCCCAATTTTTTTATTCCCCCCAATTTTTTTCTCGATGGCACAACTTGCGCCATTCATCCCTCCTGTGGGCGGCCCTTCTCTCTTAAAACAAACCAACTTTCCTTTCATACGGCTACTTGCGCGGTATCATTCATCGAGTATCGAAGCAGGGGTACGGGGGTTCACCCCGGAAAATTTTTGAAAATTAGCTTCTCAAAATCGTGTTTTAATGCTATTCCGACAGTAAAATTGCTAGTTCGAAAGTCGAGTAAAATCTCCCCCAAAAAGTTTCTCAATGGCGCAGCTTGCGCCATACATCCCCCTGTGGGCGGCCCTGGTTAAAAGTGTAACGAGTCAGAGAAAATGAAACATTTGATGCATAAATTTTTCATACCAACTTGGATGATATCTTCATTCCAAATCCTGATTGGCTAAACTCAGTCCCCATAAGGAAAGTCCAATGTAAGTCTACTGTGTTTTCAAAACTCGCCGCCGATACAGCTGAAGCAATACTTGTCAAAATGGATGATGATACTAAGTATCAAATTTCTTAGGAAAATTGCAAAGGATTCTCTGTTGACAACACCAGCGTAAATGTTTGGAAGTCTAACTCATTCAAAACAAGAGTTTTGAGGAAAATGCTCATGTTTTTTTTTTTCTTTTATGGAATGCCCTTGTCACATTCTCCACAATACGGCCTGTAAAGCTATGTCAGAGTTTGGGTCTGTTGTTGGTTTTGATATAGAGGATTTTTGTGTTAATTTATTCTATTGGTTTGAAGACAACACCAAAAGGAAGGGATTCCTGGACGAGTTCTGCTCATTTTGTGATATAGAATACAGAAAAATTCTAACGCATGTTTCTGTTTGATGGCTTACATTGGAAGTAGCGGTTGAAAGGGCTTTGAAACAGTTTGTTGCCTTGAAGTCCTATTTTTATCATCTGACGAGTCTCAAGCAACGTTTAAAAGATTTCTTTAAAAAGCTTTTACTGACCCTATGACAGAAATTTATTTGCTATTCACGCAAGCTGTCTTACCGCTCTTCACTAGTTTTAAGAAGTTTTTACAGTCTGAAAAGCCTTCTATATGAGTCCATGGCGACCTTTTTGAAGAAATTGGCTTCCAAGTTTGTCGACATAAATGTTGTCAAAGAATGCATCAACGCTGAAGACTTTGGGAAGGTAAGTAAACCCAAAAATCAATTAAAGAATGATTCTTTGTTTGTTGGCTTCACAACAAAACGAAATTTGAGCTGTCTTCTACAAGGAGACATATCTCCACATAACCTACAAATGTTTTACGAAGCAGTCAGGCAATTTTATCTTAAAGCTATTACATATTCCCTTGGGACTCTCCCCTTACATGATGAAATTATACGAAGTTCGAAATTTGTCAACTTCAAGGAAAGGCTAAACACATACTTTGAACACGTGGCTATAGTTATAAACAGACGAGGACTGGTGTTTACTCCCCAAGAATATGATAAGTTAGGTGATGAGTTTCTACCCACCGATGGGAGTGAAGAAGTATGGAAGGACGCAACGGATGAAGAAAATGGTTTCCTGAAAATGGACATAATTTGGAGTTTCCTAATGAAGAAAGAGAACACTGATGGATCAAAAACTTTTAAATATCTGGCCAAAGTAGTAGAGGTAGTGCTTGTGCTTCACCATTCAAACGCTTTAGAGGAAAGGGTCTTTTCTTTTTGGTTAGAAAAAATTGAAGAGCCTTTCGGCCCAGCATGAGTCTAGAGGGAACGCTTTCAACCATTATTACTGTAGAGCTTGCTTCTGAGCCAAATAAAATTTTCGTTCTACCACCAGAGCTTCTCAAAGCAGGTAAATAAGCCACGAATAAAGAACTACAATGACCAACGTAAATCAAAGTGAACTTTAAGTGAAATGAGAAATTTAAAATGGATCTTTTTGTCATAGTGTATTGAGCTTTATTGTTTTGTACTCGTATTCTCTGGTTCTGTACGTGTCGTCACGGCAACTGTTTTATTGTTTGTTTTTCGCTAAGCCAAACTATTCAAATATTCTATAATTTTACTTTCATGAGTTACGAAAACTAGAGGTTCTAAAAGACATTTTAATAACTAAAATAAGAAATTTGAATTATAATTTTAACAATTTCGGAGGCAACGGCGGACGGCCAACTGTCCGTTTTTGTCGTTGTCGTTAAATTCCAGAGCACAGCTTACATTGTTTGATGTCATTTTTTTCATCATAATGTTATAACAATAAAAAAAAATCATTAGACACTTTTGTGTTTGTCACTCACAGTAGAAAGTAACGGATCAAATTAAGATCGGAGCTGTGTTTACACATCTGCTTGTATGTGTTTGTGTGTGTGTGAGAGAGAGAGAGAGAGAGACAGAGAGAGAGAGAGAGAGTGAGAGACAGATAGTCGATGCAGACAGACAATAGCGCAATTTAAAGCAACAATACAACGTCAAACAATGAGCTATTTTATAGTCCGGCATTTTTTATGTTTGATATACATACCTTTGCTTGAAGAATAATTTCTGTACGGCCTCAACAAACACCTAAACACACAACTCTATCAGAAACATACAAGCACAGGAGTCACTGTGAACGCCATATTCTTCACTCAGTGTTGGAAACGGTTGTATTTCGGAAAATGGTGCAATACCTTATTGTGTTCAGAATTGTACCTGTTCGAAATTGTACCCCCTTACCCTATATATAATTTTTTAATAATGGAAATGTATGCAAGCAATACTGCCTAAGTAAAGAAGCCTGTAGTCAAATGGTAAAAATATCTTGCAGTGGCAATATCGACAATATCATTTTTAATTTGAATTCTTAACTACTAAGGTTTAAACATTAATTTCTCTAGTGGCATTTATTGGACACTCTTTGTATTAGCTTATTTCACGTTACGATGTATAGCATTTAACATCCATTTCAGGGATAATTTTACATAATCTACGTAGTCAATAATACTGACATGGTAGTATAAACAGTTTTATTGAGTCACAATGATTAAATTTTACTTGGAGATATCCCGTAAAAAATGTAAATTCGAAAGAAATAGATTACAGGAAATCACTGAAGGATAATTAACGTTTACTTAATTAATGGAACCCTAAACATTTTAGTGTATGAAAGGAATAAGGCACCGCGAAGAACACACACTTACGTATCGTCAGTGGACTATTTAAGGGGATTCCGGGCTTAAGCCCTCCCCGAAATTGTATTTACTATTTTAAAGTTTATGAAATATTTTGCAGAATTTTCACATTTCCAGGAATAAACTTAGCAAAGTTCCTCACGAAACAAAATCGTAAATACGCCACTGCCAATCCTAAATTAGAAGAACTACAAGTTAAGAAGGGAAATGACAGTCAGGAAACAATTGTAATGACGAAGAAACAACAGGACATAAACCCAATAGTCAGCAATAATAATAAACATTGAAAGTAGTAAAATGATGGTAGATGTTGACGACATTCATAATAATATATTTGAAAAAGTTGTGAACTTACACACTTTTCAACATTTTCCCTAAACTACTTGGTCATATGTTTAACCATGATAACAGATTTGGTTATAATACTTGTCAATCTGTCCTTTGGAATTCTAATAGCATTCTCATAACTAGAATAATATAATATGAATTGTGCTCGTTGATTTATTTTACTTGATTTATTATTTATTAGAATCACGTTAGCGGGCCTTCTATGATTTTAATGTTACTAGCTACGTCTTCCATTACTATACACAATAAGTATTGAACGAAAGTTTTTTTTTTTTTTTTTTTTTAAGTTTTATCAACGGGCAAATAGAAGAATTATCTCAACCAAGTTCATTAATGAGTCAATCCGTTAGAATCTTCGTGGATGACGGTGATTTTAACGGTCGCTATCAATATCTTATAAATGGAATACTGATAGCATTAACTACCAACTAATGTCACAGTTTTATGTGATTCTCCTTAGTACTCCAAGAATTTCCTAATTTCCTTTTAGGTTACCATTGCTGGACAACTGGAAACTATTCAATTATGCATTAATAGAAGCTAAACACCTACTGTACAACTAAAATAATTACCATAATCTCTAACCCGACTTTGACCCGATATCGGTTCTAGGGTTTTAACATGCTTCTCACAAATTTTCGGCCCTTCCACAGACTCGAAAGGACGAATTTAAGACATAGGTTGTTTTATGGCCTTCCATATCTTGTCATTTTTGGAACACACTCTGCATCTCACTACCGGCAGATATTTTTCGTCGAAAATTTATAGCAGCTATTTTATGTTCGTCAAGCTGGCTCCCACAAATTTCAAATCCAAACCAAAACGGTACAAAAAATTTGTACCCAATATATACCAATTTGTAAAACCAAAATTAGAATTTGTGCCTCTACCAATTTCGAACAAATGAATTTTTGACCGCGCAATTTATTTTTCTTTTCAATCCTAACCAAAATGGTACCAAAAATTTGCACCCAGTATGTACCAATTTTTGCCACAAGATTAGAATTTCTACCCCATCAGTATCGAGAAATTTAAATTTTGATGGCGAGTCAAGCTGATCTGCACAACTTATTATTCTTTCCAATTCGAATCAAAACGGTATCAAAAATTTGTACTCAATATGTACCAATTTGTACCACGAAAATTAGAATTTCGATCCCCAGCAATTTTGAGGAATTTGAACTTCTGAAGGCGGGCTAAATTGACGTTAAGCTGGCCGCCACAACGAATTGAAGAGCTTTATTTTTAATTTTAGGTGAAATTATTATTTGGAATAAAGAGTTCTATTTTTTGAGGGTATGAAACTATTTGTGATTAGGATTAGACACCCTATTATTTTTAACGTGAAAGAGAATATCTGAATAATAGTAGTTATGTTCTTGAAACTCAACAGATTTGACGGTATTTTAGACTATTCGGCGGAGGATATCTTACGTTTGAACTTTTTAGGCCTGGGTGGTTTGCCTTGTCGCCATTTCATAGATTGCCTCGTAGTCTCGGCTTCGTATTGCTCTACCCAAACATAATCTTCAGTGACAAGATCAAAGAAAAGCTTTGTTTATCGGCGTTAAACATGGGGAGGGATTTTGACCACACTTCTGCCCTTCCGTCCTTCAAAGTAGGTGTTAACTAATGAAGCACACACACTATTCTATAGCCAAGGTTCTTCATAATCCTAGACCAAGGTCGTAGCGGACCGTGATTCAGCAATCTGCAAAATCATATTATTCTTTCCAATTCGAAGCAAAGTGGTACCAAAAATTTGTAGGCAATATATACCAATTTATACCACGAAATTTGAATTTGTGCCCCAAAGAATTTTGTGAAATCTGACTTTTCATTGATGGGCTAGCTAGACGTTAATTGGGTCGCACAAGTTATCTTTCTTTCCAATTCGAATCAAAATGGTACAAAAAATTTGTACCCAATATGTACCAATTTGTAGCACTAAAACGAAATTTGTACCCCGCAATAATTTAGCAAAATTTGAATTTCTATTGCTCGGACTAACGTGATATCAAAACTTGGCTCTCGCAACACATTTCTTTTACAAATTGGAATCTAAATGTTACCAAGAATTTGTACCAAATATGCACTGATTTGTACCATGAAAATTAGAATTTGTATCCCCATCAGTTTCCAGAAATTAAAGTTTCATTTCGGTCTGGGCGGACACGCGAAACCTATTTCCTTTTCGCATTCGAATGGAATAAACACGCGTAACCATATTTCTTTTGAATTCGTAAAAACGGCACGAAAAATTTGCATATAACTTGCATCAGCAAAATCATGTAGGAATAGAGATTAGAGTTTGTTATTTAACGAACAGGCAATTTGTCACCAAGTCAAATACTCCAGGGAAAGTTCTTGTTTAGAATTTAAATGAAAATTGTTAAAAGTTTTTTAGACAACTTGTAACAGGAAGCAAGAAATTGTACCTGCACCAATTCAATAAATTTGAATTGTTTACTCAAATATGTGAATCTATTTTATATTAAGGTAGTCTGCACAATCGTAATTTTTGTTTTAAGTTTGACGTCAGCACTTTACAAATGAATTTTTGACTGGTTTCCTTCAATATTTTTACTCTAGTGCTTATTATTGATGATGCCTGAATTTGTACCAATTTCTATCGGCAAAATTAGAATTTAGTCTGTTATCGAAACGGAGATATGAGTGGACGGTGACGACTTCACAGCAAACTGATCCTCTGAACGAGTTCTATAAAAAAAATTAGTATTCTCCATGATAACGGACGATCGACGAAAGTAATCACCCACCCGTAAAATATTTGTGGGGTCCTCAACCTGTGTAGATATTTGACCCTCTATCCCTAACCAAGTTGTACAAAAACCAATGCTAGCTATTTAATCTACCTCCTTCGTAAGGAATTGTTTTGTGATAATGGTTTCCTTTATTCTTTGCAGCACTCTCGAGAGAATATCGTCGGCGGCCAGCTTGATCCGCCATAAAAGGTTCAAATTTCTCGAAATTGGTGGAGGTACAAATTCTAATTTTGGCTGTGCAAATTGGCACATATTAGTTACAAATGAGTGGTGCCGTTTTGATTCGAAATTGGAAAGAAACATAAGTTGGACGGGCAGGCTTGATCCGCCATCAAAAATTCAAATTTCTCGAAATTGGTCGAGGTACAAATTTTAATTTTGGCTGTACAAATTGGTGCATATTGGGTATAAATCTTTCATAATGTTTTGATTCGAACTGGAATAAAAAATAACTTGTGATGGATATCTTGACCCGCCACTAAAAATTCAAATTTATCGAAATTAATGGGGGTATAAATTCTAATTCTGATCGTACAAATTAGTACATATTGAGTACAATTTTTGGTACCGTTTGGATTCGAATTAAAAAAAAATAAGTTGGACGGGTAAGCTTGACCGCAAACAAAAATTCAAATTTCACGAAATTGATGGAGATACAAATTCTAATTTTCGTTGTACAAATTGGTGCATATTGAGTTCAAATTTTTGGTAATCTTTTGATTCGAATTGGAATCAAAAATAAGTTGTGGAGGCCAGGTTTACCCGCCAATAAAATGCAAACTTCTCGAAATCGGTAGAGGTACACATTTTAATTTTTGTGGTAACAATTGGTACATATTAAGTACAAATTTTTGGTACAGATTTCATTCGAATGGGAAGAAAACAAGCTGTGAAGGTCAGCTTAACATCAACCTGGTCCGGCATCAAAAATTCTAATTTTCCGAAATTGGTAGGGGTACAAATTCTAATTTTGGTTCGAATTAGAAACAAAAATAGTCAAGCTGGCAAAACAACAAAACATTTTTTTTAAGTAAGTAAGAGTACAAATTGAAATTCTGGTGGTTCATATTGGTACATATTTGGTACCGTTTTAATTCGAATTGAATAGAAAAATACATTGTGAAATGAAACCTTGACTTCAACCTGTCCCGCCAAGAAAAAATATATTTTTTAAAAATTAATGGGGGTAAAAATTCTAATTTTGCTGGTACAAATTGGGTACAAATTTTTGGTACGGTTTTCGTTCGAATTGGAAAGAAAAATAAATTGTGCGGACAGGCTTGACGTCAAGCTTTCCGCTATCAGAAATTCAATTGTTTCGAAATTGGTAGGGGAAGAAATTATAATTTTGGTGGTACAAATTGGTACATATTGGGTACAAATTTTTGGTACTGCTTTGGTTTGAATTGGAAAGAAAAACATATTGTGCCGGCCAGCTTGACGTCATGCTGTTCCGCCATCAAAAATTCTGATTTTCGTAAATTGGTAAGGGTACAAATTCTAATTTTGTTATTACAAATTGGTACATATTAGGTATAAATTTTTCATATCGTTTTGGTTTGAATTGGAAAGAAAAATAAATTGTGCGGGCCGGCAAGACGACACGCTTTTTTCAAGCCAGACATCCTGAGTGAGCTTTTATCTCGAATTTTCCTTATTAAAATGTCGGCACGGAACATAATATAAAGGTCCCAACTGCTTTCTTCCTTCCGAAATCCTTTCCTCCTTTTTGAATAGAGTGCTAGCGAAGGTATGTCATTGGAACCGGCATACGACCATGGATGACAGTAATGCCCAAAAATCTGTATTAAGTAGTTGTGTTTTACATTGTTGAAGCGAGTGATCCTCTCTCGAACTAATTTCAACTCCAAACTATACAAGTAAGTCTCTAATTTTTAGCAGCAAAATCACAATATTCTATAAAAATATTAGTATGTTTAATACATATTCAGAAAAAGGAACATATATATGTATAAAATTGGGGAGAACGCATTCCTTCCGTATTGACTTATTTCAACAGCAAGTACTGTGATGATTAGAAATTCTAAAGAGAAAAAAAAATAAATCATGTTCGATAGATAAACTTATTCTTTTAACGAAGATTATGAGTCCTAATATTTGATGTACTTCAAACGCAAGAGTGGGGAATGTGGGAAAACCTCAATAAACACATGCATCATATTGTGTTGAAATCGAATAATATTTAATCGTAGAACATATCGTTCTTATCGTAGAACATATGTTTACTTAACTTGCGGTGGGAGAGTTTCACTCTCTAATTCTCAATTGATTTTAAATCCAAATAAGTAAGTTTTGTTTCACAATGGGGAACTACGGTAATTTTCCAAATCACAGGAAATAAGTACTCAAACTTGAAGTAACACATCCAAGGCTACTGGCTGCAATAGATTAATAAGATCAAGGATTGAACCTGTTCTTCGAAAACTGAAGGAAAAATTAAAACAAGAAAAAACACATTATAGGCTATGTCGTACTGTTTTTTGTTCTATGGTAATAAAGGTTAACCCTAGGACGCATAACATGAATTGTACCGTAGTTTCCATAACACGGGTCTTTTTCGACCCATACTCAATTTCAATTGTATAGATGTTTTTTGGTATGTTTGAGACATTTTATTTATATTTTCTCATCAATTCAATATTTTTTATTGATATTTAGGTTAACTACAGTACATACTGTATGTTGAAGTGACTCATGCTACCAACTTACATAAAAGTACGTATGATTTCGAAAATAATTTCAGCTTTAAAACAAAAATAGTGCTGGCTGCTTGATTCTCATTAAATATATCCGATGCATGCGTGAACTCCGAACCGCTGTTATTATTATTATTATTATTATAAATAATAATAATAATAATAATAATAATAATAATAATAATAATAATAATAATAATAATAATAATAATAATACTTAATATTCTTATTAGGTGAAGGTTGATTATTTAGAAAAACTTCATTTAGCTCGCATAAGTTGGTAGTCCTGCACCAAGGGCGCCGATCCTGGGGGGTTTAGTGGCCTGGGACCCCCAAAGTTGAAATGGCCCTCTAACGAGGGGGGCCAAATTGCTAAGTTGAAGCAGGTTCTCCTATTTCTACAGTACATGGTTATTCATTTTTCCTTTCTACTAATGCATATCTTTCATAGGGCCCTCCAAAGTTACACAGAAAACGGCGCCCTTGTCCTGCACATACCAATAGTAGAGTATCCAGCAAAATACACACATGGTCACGTAATTGTGATGTTTTGGTTAGAGTATCGGGCCAAAAGCCCCGATTTCGTGATATTGAAGTAAATATTGACAAAACACGGGTATGCCTACTATTGAGCAGGAAATAAATTGAAGGTTAAAAACAGTAGCACGGCATTAACCCTTACATATATCGTATATGTTTATACGTTAGGGTTGTATTTTCATTATTCGATTTAAAAAGTACTAATAAAGCTTTTTTTCTTGAATGGAAGCGTTCTAGAACACGTTACGTATGGTTTTACGCCTTTCTCGGTCGAAACATAGGGTGTGATACGTCATAACTTAAAATTAAGAATTTTTTATTAGGCCTATTTTTACTATTTTTTGAGTTACTTACTTTTGCACTTATAACAAAAATTCCCTTTTTCCCGATTTTCCCGCTCAGATACTCGACGGAGACATGCGGATTGTACCGTTTCAAAAGCTGTTCTATTCTGAAGAGAATGAGGTACGAACCATAATGCTAGTATAAATAAGGATGTCTCAGGAAATTTTTACCTGATATCTTGTTTTAAACGGGAATTTATGGTACTGTGGGCATATTATTTTTTGGCGGGCTTACTTTTGCACTTAGAAGATTGATATTTTGCACATACATTCAGTGTACTCCTTAGTATTCTACAGATATATTTCAGATCTCTGCGGTGCCCCAAGTTGTATTCAAACGGGTAAAAAGGTTTTAAAAAGGAATATTTTAATAAATCCCTTTTTCGAGATTTTCCCGCCTCAGATACATGATGAAGACATGTGATTGGTAACGTTAGATAATACTTTCCATTCTGAAGAGAATGAGGTACGAACCATGATCCTAGGATAAATAGGGATGTCGTAGAAAATTTTCCGTTTTATACGGGAATTTGGGGTATTGTGGGGATATTCTTAGCACATGTGTTAATATTTTTTTTTTTTACCTTACTGTTCTAAATAGAAGCTTGAAATTTTGTAGACATATTCACTATGCCCTTAACATTTTTCAGTTGCTTTTGAGATCTGTGTGTTAACAAAGGGGAGAGGGGTCCAGAAATGCTAAAAAAAATGGGATATTTTAACAAAAATCCCATTTTTTGCAATTTTTCCCGCCTCAGATACATGACGGAAACATATGAATGGTACCGTTTGAAAGACTGTTCTATTCTGATGAGAATGAAGTGTAAAACATGACCCTAGGATGTCTCAGAAAATTTTTATATTACATCCGAATCTTTTTGAGTCATCTGGGCCACTGTGGGGATCTTCTTAACTCATTGGTAATCTGTTTCTCCCATTCCTTACTATTCAAGATAGAAACTTGAAATTTTGTACACACGTTTCGTACACCATTTAGTATTTTTCAGTTTATTTTGAGATCTGTGTGTTAACACAGGGTGTTCCGGAGGGACCCAAAATAGAAAAAAGGGATTTTTCTACCAAAAGCCTTATTTTTCCCTCAAATTTTCCGTTTTAGGGACATGATAGGGAAATGTGAATGGTGCCGTTTTAACACAGCGTATAATAAGGAAAGGAAATTTCAAATGTAATTTCTGGTATCACTATCAGGTTAACTTTTCAGAGGTTAACAGGATTTTCCACTAGTGTTATGTTCTTCTAATGAATTCAATTTGATTATGAGATTTAAACTGACTGTTACTTCTTTTTTAATTAAAATTCGTAGTTTCATGAATGGGAAATGAAAGAAACATAACTCAGCATTTCAGAAGGCTACTGATGATGTGCCAGTAGAGACAAGAGACACACCTACTAGAAAACATGCTACAGGCTAAACCAGTAACGTCTTAGTTACTGTTCAATTTCGTTTTTTTTTTTTTTTTTTTTTGAACATGCGTTGTGTACTTATGTAACATCCTATATTACTGAGAAAGTAAACCTGATAGCGAAATTCTGATTTCAGATTTGAATTTAACATGGTAAATTACTATAGACCTACAGACTTTTATCCCAGAAATATAACTTTTTTTTAGAATATTGTAATTATACATCACAAGAACAGTTTTTATATTTTTCTACCTAATTCGAAACATCCACGTATTTGTCCGTTTGCAAAATATATCTTTAATAATTAAATGGGAAATGTAAGTGAACAATTCTTTCAGATGATTTTAAAATGAAACTTTGGATGTCTTCCCGTTTCGCCTTGTGCCTGTTTTAATTAATTCAGGCTATGATGCTAAGATAGTATATGCTAATTTGATTGTAAGGGGAAACAGGAATTCCCGTTTGCCCTTTCCATTTTGCCTTACACCAGCGAAGGGATTTTCAAGTTATGATAGGGAAATTTAGTGTCATTTTGAAAAACATTTG
Organism: Thermobia domestica; assembly: GCF_964235325.1. NCBI lineage: Eukaryota > Metazoa > Arthropoda > Insecta > Zygentoma > Lepismatidae > Thermobia > Thermobia domestica. The sequence goes on along the minus strand of NC_137463.1, from coordinate 66,131,822 downwards.
TAATGCGAACGAACAGAATAGCGTATAATCATGGCAAGTATTCAGAATTGTGTGTTATTTGCGTCACTGTTTAAAAAATTGCTCATGTAGTCTTGTATTTGTACTTCACATATGAAGAAGAAAGCGGCGGAAGAACGAACATCAACAATTACTAAGACATATAGGTAAGTATATATAATAGTTGTAATAAGGTATAAGTAATTTTAACACTGAAGCTTCTCTGCTTGTTTCTGATATTTACTCTTGCAACTTCTCCAAAAGTTATTTTAGAACTTCAGATGTGAAACTTTTCTGAAATGGCATCCTAGCTACCACACAAATACATAATCCATTTTTTATTTATAGTGTAACACAATTAACCGGTCATAGTTAAGCAATATTCCGTCTGTCTTTACTTTCTCGAGGGAAAGTATTGTTTTTTTTTTTTTTTTTTTTTTTTTTTTTTTTGCTGTTGATGTTTAAAATGAATTTATTTTCTTCTCTCCAGGAAGAAGATTGCTAAGGGAAATTACTGTGGTGAAACTGCATCTGTTGTCCCTATTTTTGGTGCCGTCAAACACTCTCTATATAACGTACGAGCATGAACCGGGCACCACTATCGCAAAGATTGAGTAAATTGAATGTGGAAGGATCGTGGAGCGAAACGCAGGACGGCAAAAACTTTTATTGGGGATGAAGGCGATGACACCAGTAGAATTCTTAAGTTATATTTTAGTAATCAAGAAAATAGTTTATCATTTCTTACGTTCTTCTTTCCTTTTTTTTTCTTTTTTTTTTCGAAATCGTGAAAATCTGTTATGACAATAGTAATAGGAGTAAGAATATTAATATTAAAGCATTTTCTTTAGAATGTCTGTGTTATTTATTCTAGTCTTTCTATCTTCAACAGGTTTTCGGCACTATTGGAACTTTGGAAATTATGTGTCAGTGCGACAGGATTGTAATTGATGCGACACTTAAGACTGTACCTGTCCTTTTCTCCCAAATGTACAGTACATCCTGCACGGAAAATATTTCGGCCAGGTATTTGTTCTCCTCTTCTGCATATTTCCCAGTAAAAAGCAAGAGACACATGTAAGATTACTGGAGGTAATCAGGGAAGAAGCTGAGAAATTTGGACTTCGTTTCAAATTGAAAGAAGTTTCTATTGATCTTAAGAAAGTAGCAATCAATGCTATAAATAAAGTATTTCCAGGTTAAAATCATAGGATGTTCCTTCCACTTCTCTCAGTCTGTTTAGAGGAAGGTTCAGCAGTTAGAACTTTCTCAATTGTCTAAAGAGAACACTGAAGTAAAAAGATGGATTCGACATGCAGCAGCACTGCCTCTGGTACCAACTTTTCCCATTTAGATGTAGTGTTTGTACGTTTGCAAGAAGATGAGCCTGACGTTCTATGTAAGGAGGAGTTCCATGATGATCTTATAGACACTTGGCTGGATGATGGTGACACGTTATTTTCTCTGTAAGTATGTTTTCTTTCCTACATAAATAGATGGCGTTTAGTGCAAGTTTTTCTTATTTTTAAATCATTAATTAAGCTATCCCGAGCACTCTACAGTATAGCATTTTTCCCATTAACACCTCATGTAAAGTGTAATATAGATTTTCTTGCGACGTGCATGTATTGAAGATTCTACATTCACTGATTTGTAAATTATCAAAAGAACACATTCTTTTGCTTTGCAAAAGAAATAAATTATGTTCAACCAAAATTTTGCCATCGACTTTCCAACGTAGATTCTCCTGCAATCCTTTGAATTTTTAATGTGCTAATGATGTATTTTTACCTATTTTCAGTGACTTGTGGAATCACTTTGAAAACGATCAAGAACGAATGACTAACAATGCAGGACAGTGGCACGTCAAATTACGAAGAAAGGCATCAAGGGATCACTTAGACATACATTCTTTCCTTGAATTAATGAAAGACAGGCAACGTGAAAATGAAAGATTGCGAGTACTTCTTCAAGTGGGTTATCAGAAAACACTTAGAAAGCTAAAGTAGAGACGGTTTGACGACAGGATTCACCGCCTAAAAGATATACTTAAGAACAGTGAAATTGATGTAATTTCATATACTGATGCTGTTTCATATTGAATCCACATAGAAACTTGATATGCTATTTCGGGTGTGATAATAAAATTTATTTTCTTCTAAGATATTTGAGTTTAATTTGTCTGGAATAGAAGAGACATTGCAGATGAGAATAAGATAAATCCCTGTTTGTTACAGAAACAAAGTGAAAATTCTCTTGTATGTTATAAGGTCAAGCAGGAAAAGGCCAAATGGGAATTCCCTTTCCGCCTTAAGATAACATCCTTATCGGTTGTATGGCAAAATGTTTTGAGGGCATAAGGCGAAACGGAAAAAGGCCAAACGGGTATAAATTAGTATACTAAAATATATTATAAAAAAGCGATAGAAAGATTCAGAGAACATAGACACACAAAGTTTGATTTATAATCTGAGTTGGTAGTTTCCACTTTATTTTATTTTATTTTTTTTATTTTTATTTTTATTTTTTTTTTTTACTCTGTAAAGTTTTGTGGATCTGCTATCGGTACGATTTTTCTAACATTGACCCATGTTCTTTTATTTTACCAAAGATAATTTGGGATTTTAGCTTTAGTGAAAATGGCAAAACTGCTCTTGTAGAGCAACCTGTAAAAAAGAACTATGTACCTAGGTATAATAAATTGAGTTCTTTTCCTTTTTTGACTTGTAAGATATACTATTTGAAGGCCTTATTTTTGTAACTATTTTCTCATAATGGTTGTGACATAGTTTAGATGGACTCCTTGTGGCATTCACTTCAAAAGCTTCCAATTTTGGACAGAATATTTTATGTTACAGAAATAGCTACATTCCTCATCAAATAATAAGTATATTTGATTGTTTAATTTTAAATGTAAAATAACTAGGCAAAAATCGCTTTATTTGTGATTAACAATTTATAATATATGGATATAAGATTAATTGTCGTTTTCACGATTGTAAATTATAATACTGTTCTATGTTCTGTGTTTATTGCATCAGTTTTAGTTTCCTATTTAAAAATACTCAAAACATTTTACAATGTATGTACATAAGGATTTTTAGCATTCAAATAAAACTACAAAATTATGTTTAGATGGATCTGAAATTGAGTGGCCTAAATTGTATATTGCACATCTCATATACAGGGTTGTCAAGGGTGTGAAAACAATGGAATAAATTTACAACACTACCAAAACTATGAAATCGAGGTTTATTAGTGTGATGCATGAGAACTTTACGATCCGATACTATTGTTGAAATAAGGTTTGATTTCGTAACGATATTATGGTAGTTTCCTCTCTGCTTGTTTGCATCCTGAACAAAATTATGATCATAAATTTACAATGACAAGTTTTTGTATATGTTCTAGACCAGTGGTGTCCAATTATAATGAGCGTGAGGGCCGTAACCGTCTTTGCTAACAAGGTGAAGGGCCGCAGCTAATAATAATAATAATAATAATAATAATAATAATAATAATAATAATAATAATAATAATTATTATTATTATTATTATTATTATTATTATTATTATTATTATTATTATTATTATACTACAAAAGAAAAATATAAAAATGTATTTGAAATATTACATTCAATTTGATAAATGAGGATGACTAGGAGAGTTTACAAGGGCTGGGATATCTACATCCAATCCTGTTGTTGCGAGCCACAGAAGATGTAAAAGAGAAGAATCTCCAAGGCAGCTTCTGAAGCGGTTCTTCACAATTTTCATGGTGAATTGGTATGGTTGGTTTGGTTTGGTTAATTGAAGTAATCGTTCTTTCAGCAACGATGCTTTGCCTATAGCTACATTACTGACTCCAGTGTTGTCTTGGATGTCCGGGCCTTTTTGTTGTACAGCAGCGCTAAATGGATACCTTATTTCGACAGAAGAGTGGAAACATTAAAAGAATGAACATAAATGAAAATATTATCAGTAGAGACCGGATGTTAGGCAAAATGCCTATTCTTTAATATTAAAGATATGATCAAAAATAACGTTTTAAAGTTTATATAGGGGGTTATAGTTTCGATTTAAGCCAATTTTATTTTGCCTATTTTGCCTATTTCGACCTTTACTGCCTAAATAATTGCTTTAGTGCCTAATGTTGCCTATTCTATGCATTTTCTTCAAAATAAGCCTTCATTGGGAAAATATATAATTTTTGTAGCATAAATAATACATGCATATATACGTATATTAGGTGTTTGTAAATACAAGCACGTGGTACGTTACAACATATATGCAGGGTGAACTTCAAAGATGTGCACACACTTGCGAGGTGATTAATGATATCAAAAGAAGACAAAAAGTTCTCTTGTAGTTTGTCGAATTCCGTGTCGTTTGCGAGTGATAGTGATGCCAACTTGGAATCGAAAATCGATTCTTGACAATTGGAATGGAACAGCTAGATTTGCACATACATTGGGAGGTGATTCGTGACATGAAAAGAAGACAAAAAGTCATGATGCATGTAGCCGCGTCGTGTACGAGTGACAGGGGTGCCAACTTGGAATCGAAAATCGAATCCTGACAATTGGAACGGAACAGATAGATGTGCACATATGTTGGGAGGTGATTCGTGACATGAAAAGAAGACAGAAAGTCCTCTTGAATTCATGAATCACCTCCCAAAGTATGTACACACTTTCATGTCTCGCTCCAATTGTCAAGATTCGATTTTCGATTCCAAGTTGGTCCCCCTGTCACTCGTATACCACGCTGAATTCCACAACATGCAAGAGGGTTTTGTATTCTTTTGATGTCACGAATCATCTCTCGAAGTATGTGCACATCTTTCAGGTTCACCCAGTATATATGGAATGCAGAGCAAGCGTCGTTTTTATATATGCAAGAAGATATTGACAAAGAAGATATTGACAAAGAAGTATGTTTCTATATTGTTTGAGCATTATTTATGATTTGAATCTATTTTTTAATGGTATTAAGTATTTATCTTCTTCATTTCGATCTACATTTTAGTGCCTATTTTACTGCCTATTTTTTAATTTTTAGTGCCTATTTTTTAGGTTTTTAGTGCCTAAACATCCGGTCTCTAATTATCAGTAATAAAATCGTATGTTGTGAGAGCTTTGTGGGCTGCAGAAAATGGTTTGGCAGGCCGCCATTTAGACAACTCTGTTCTAGACCTATGCGAACAAAATTTCGTTAACAAAGAATATAGAAAACAATCTTGTCAATGTCTTTAAAAATCACACTTTATTTCAAAAATAGTAGTGTATCGTAAAGTCTATATTTCACTTAATTAACTCAAATCCAGTATGACTACTTCCAAAATGGCCGTAAAGGCTTTCATATAATATGGAATATTTGCACTCTGTCCTGCATCACCCAAAAAGCCTCGATTACATAATTTTAGTAGTGTTCTAAATTTATTTAATCGTTTCCACACCCTTGGAAATCCTGCAAATTTAGGGAATATGCAACCAGCGATACAAACCACTGTTTCAATTAATGCATGTAAATGCTTCAGTAGAAGACAAAAAAAAAATGCATAACATTTTGTGATTTCAGCAAAACGTTTATCTGCATAATGAATTTTATGCACACAAGTGCATCAATTAACACAGTTTTCATTATGCATTTAGTTGCATCCTTTAAAATTATGCATCTAAACGTTTTGCTGGAGTCACAAAAGTTATGCATTTTTTTGTGTCAACTAACATGTCTGTGGTTCTGTGTGTATCTATCATACACAACATTTTATTGAAAATAATATTTCTAATGCCATTTTTGTAGTTACTGTATTATTTTTGAAAAAATGAGACCAATTTATAAAATAATTTTTCCTTTAAAATACATACTGGTTTCTGTGGGACCCCAACAGCAGTAAATGTTATCACCTTTCTGACAATTATGAAACTAAACTTTGCGATGCTTTGTTGTAAGTAGGATATCTTCCATATCATCTTCACTCTCCAATAATGCATGTCGTATAGATTCCAAATCCATTTTATCAAAATTAAAAAAAAAAAGTCACTTACTTAAAGTACACACTGGGGTATGCTGGACTCCAATCAACCCAAGAGCGAAAATAACGTCTAATTCCAACAATGAGTCTCACTAAACTGGCTAGACTGCTATTATTCCGCATAGACAGTGTTACAAACTTAATTTACATTGGTAGCCCAAACTGCAAAAATAAATAGAATTGTTATAGTATTAAAATGAATATGCCTTGGGGTCCCACAGACCCCAGTGTGTACGTGCAGGGTTACTAGCCGTTGCAGTCTTCACAAAAACAAATGCTACTGAATGCTCAGCACACACACAATTTTCACAGTTTATGCAAACTTTGGAAGACTTTCTTTGTTTATGGGACATTTTTGTTACCTCTTCCTTTTCTTACTTGCCGTTACTGGTTGAAGTCCTTCTTTCCCAACACAATTGACTCAAATCGTTTCCATAGCAACCAAAACATGTTTTTAAAGTGTAGGTGTATTCTTTCTGATCATGATGTATGGCTTGACAAGTTCGTCACACAAATCTGTGAGAAATAATCTTCCCTGATACATCACGTTCTTGTAATAGTACGGGTGTAGTGCAATAAATAAAATATAGGCGTTCAGAGCTCCAACATCTCACATATTGAACCAAATTACCATAGGCCATCTACAACTTTGTCGTTTGACAGTGTAGCTATTGATAATTTTGTGTATATTATCGAGATGCTTATAGGTGCTCGAGTCCATGTTCAGAGATGCTTATAGTTGCCAAGGAAGAAGTACAAAAAGAAAGTATTTTATAGAACATTTTGAGAATGTATTGCAGATTGTAAATATTGCGTAAAATAGCTGAAAGTTTATTTTGCAATGAACAAACGGTAATGAAACATTTAAAAAATAAACAAATCATTGTATTCTAGTACACGAGTAGACAGTTTAGAAACCTCACAAGAAGCAATTGTAGGTAAGAGCCATCGAAAGGTTTAGTGTGTTCAGAGTATATATTTCTAAAAAAATCTGATTCTAAGTACAAGACTAATATTAGCAATACTACTACATAATTACATTTTCGTAAAACAAATACTAATTTGTTATACAAAAGGACTAACCTAATACTAATATAGATTAGTATTAGTATTATATACTAATGCTACTATAAAATACCAGTCTAATACTAAAATATACCACGGGTCAGAAATGACCCATAATACTTATACTACGTATATAAATGTATATCATAAAATCTTAAAAATAAATGCAAACCAGAAAACTTAAATACATTATTTTTATGTTGTAAACAAACCAATAGAAGATGTTACGGAGAGCAACTACAGTGCAACAGTGTTGGGAAGTAACGTAACGCAAGTAACGCGTTACCTGTAACGCGTTACTTTTTAAGTAACGTTTCCTAGTAACGCGTTACATTTTTTCCAAAGTAACTGTAACGGTAACGCGTTACAAATTTTTAAGTAACGTACCTAGTTTGCGTTACTTTTTTCGCGTTACATTTTGGAAACAAATGTTTCTTTCCTGTAAGTGAATTTCTCAGAGTGAAACAATCGAGCATGAACTACGTATGTCAGTGACCAACAGTCACAGACACACAGAGAAACAGATAAGTTCCTAGTGCCACTTGCTGTTTTTTGAAGATGAGGACAGCCTTAGGGAAATCACGTGTACTGATTGCAGGCACCTGGAAGATTTTGTCGTAGATTTTGACAGCTTCAAATCAAAACATTCAGTGAGTGAACTAGGAGAGCAATGATACCGGTAGTCTATTTTACTTTGATTGGTGTTGTTTTTATAAAGATGGAGAACGAAAATATTTTAGCGTTCGAACATTTTACTCAGCTCTTAAGAATACTTTTTTCTTAAGAGCTGAGGATGATGGTGGACAGAATTTAAAAGTAAAGTGTCTGAAGTGCCCCGGCGGAAAATATTTATCAACAACTAGGGTGCCATAATTAACGATTTATAGTAAGGGGTTAATATGAATAAACTGTGTTCTGATGAGCAGGCCTACTTTATTACTAGAAAATAGTTTGCTGATGGTATGTAATATTGGAGTTCTTTCAGATCAGTTTGCTTATCCTAGAGTCCCGTTGATTATAGAGTAGTGTAATGTTTCTCTATATTATTTATTTTTAATTTTACATAACGTTATTATTATACTCGTATAATTAGTTTAGCAGAATAATAATAAGCAACCATTTTTTTCTAACGCTAAGGGATGAGCACGAGTCAAGCTAAAACTCGACTCGACTCGACTCGAATTCAAGTCGAATTTCGAGTCAAGTCAAGGGTAATATCCTCGAGTCGAGTTCCGAGCCGATTCAGTTTTTCGCGTCGAGTTTCGAGTCCAGTCGAGTTTGATAAATAGCTCGTTCGTTTTAAGTTGTCTTGAAATCATGGCCTGATTACACTGGAAAACGAAAGCCATGAGAAATGTAAGCTAAACAGTAATATGGAATACTTTTAGTGTTGCTCACGAGAGGGGACACTGCTTGCATCTCGTCTCGTCTCGACAGCGAGATCACAAGAGATTTTTTTATAACAAGCTCAGCTCGGCTCGGCTCAACTGAGAAGATGGCTCGAGCTGCTCGAGTCGTTGACAATTCTAAGCCCAAGCCGAACAGTTTTGAAGATATTTGGCCAGTGCCCTATAACTTTTAACAGTGTTTGGCTCGAGCCCGAATACTCAAAACCCTCAACCCAAATTCAGAAGCTCGTGAACAATGTCCTTGACTCCTAGACTTCACGGCTACCGAGGTTGGCAATCAACTAGTTTTTTAGTATTCAAATACAAACCTCCTATCTTTCTTTTTATATACAATGTTGTTATAATTAATAATAATAATAATAATAATAATAATAATAATAATAATAATAATAATAATAATAATAATAATAATAATAATAGCGATAGTAATAGTAGTACGGAAAATTGAAGCCATATTTTTTCACATTTTTAAAGTTTCGGACCTAAAAGTAACGCGTTAGTAACGCGTTACTTTCGAAGTAAAGTAACAGTTACTTTTTGGGGGAAAGTAACGCGTTACTAACGCGTTACATTTTAAGAGAAAGTAAAGTAACTTGTAACGCGTTACATTTTTACAAGTAACTTACCCAACACTGCAGTGCAACAAATATTACTGGCTAAAAAGTGCACATAAATTACTGCTGGGTCATTTTTGACCCATGTTCTGCGTTTAGAACGAATAATAAAACTATTTACTCTTAATCGATGTTCTATAGCCCTGATCCTTGGATATATTTTGAGCCACACAAATAAACCAAATTAATATGGTACCAAAATGTCATTTATTATAAATTTTTTGTTAATTGTGATCTCTCTGATGTTATTTATATTACATTTCTATGTCGACACTCAACATATCGTCATGGTTACCAAAAAACAAACAAATACATACACGAAAACATTGATTTTTAAAATATAATTAGTTTTGTGTCTTCTTCTTCTTCTACCATAGAAAAAGCGGACTAGTACATTTTTAAAGAAATATCACATATTGCCCAGAAAAAGTTTAAAAGAATACAACATATCGTTGTATTATGGAGCCTAGAACTTATGGACTTTCTTTATTTGTTTTACTTTCAGGCTGCCTAGCTCAAAAACTATGAGAGATATCAAAGGTGTTTAAAGAAATAGAGAAACTATTACGCTGTCTATCTAAATAACCATGTTTCAGAGTTGGAACGTATCGGCCCACCGGATTTTATAGATGGATTTGTGGTGTAGGTTCCACTCTTCCTCCACACTCTAAAATCATATGCGCCGATACAACCCAATTCTGAAATATGGTTATTTAGACAGCGTACTAGTTCCTGTAATATTTCTTTAACCACCTTTGATATCTCTCATAGTTTTCGAGCTAGGCAGCCTTGAAATTACAATTTTCTCTATTTCTGAATCTGGTAACTTTGAAACGACGCTTTTTTCGCCTTATGTTCATATGGACTTTTTTATTGTTTAGGTGTGAGGATTTCACCAGTGGATTTTGGCTACATAATAAATGAACACACTGTATATATATATATATATATACAGGAAGGGACAAATAAAAGTGGTTCTGACGATTGGACGTGAATGTATGTATGGAACCACAGCAAATGACGCGCACAACTCCGGTTCAGATTTTAGGGTGGGCTCGAAAGAGTGTAGTCAGTTGTTTGCTCACAATTTACATGGTGTCAAAGTGCCAGCAAAGAGAGCAATGCAACGATTAGTCAGAAAATGGCGTCAGACAGGATGTATTCTGAACAAGACAAAAAAAAAATAATAACATTCCGAAACGTGTCCAAACACCTGAAATTGTGTTAATTTTCAGTCATGTGGTGATTCCAGAAATGAATGGTGGTCATTTTCAATATCTGCTATAAGCAGGTTATTGAACTATTTCCTTTCCCTTCCTGTGTTTCTTTGTACACTGGAACTTTGCTCGTGGGGCGCGGTGGCTCAGTGGTAGAGCGTTCAAATCCGGTGCTTGGGGTCCCTGGTTCGATCCCAGCTCGCGCCGTGTGGACTTTGTGGTGGACAAACACCATACTCGTGGGTTTTCTCGGGGTTCTCTCGTTTCCTCCCACTTTCTTCATTCCACCATTTCACTCATTATTCAGTATCACCGTCTCCTTTAGCGTAACCGGCATGACCATGGGACGTTAAACTTAAAGATTTCTTTTTTTTTTTTTTTTTTTTTTTTTTTTTTTTTTTTTTTTTGGAACTTTGCTCTCCAAGTCACTTTTTCCTCACTATGTATATATATTATCAGAGTTACAACAAAGTGTAAGAGGGTTAACTGTCTTCAAATACGAGTATGTTTTCAATCTAAAGTGAAGGAATTATTTATAACGGACGAGCCGTTTTGGGTATACACTCTTTATGCGCCCAATGTTAAATGAAAATGCAACGTTGCCATTTACCTCGAATCACAACATAAATCAATGAAGTTACTGTCTTTTACGCTAACATGTCGATGGCCAGTCCCCATTTCAAAGAGTAACTTCATTCACTAATGTCGTGGGTTACCCTATGTCAGGGGACTTTTTGAGACATCATATATATATTGAATATTGAGAATTTTCAATAATTATAATTCATATCTTAACCACAGCACGATCACTTATACTGATCTACGATCAACTGAGTCATTCAGGGCACTTATTGATACAGTCAATGATCGCATTCAGAGGAAATTATTATTTACACCATATATCATTCTTTTGTTTATCTTGCACTTCTTATTGTTAGGAAAAAGTGAGTTGAGTTGTTTTTAAGTTTAACATCCCTTTCAGTAGCGAGGCTATGAGACAGGACATACTGGTTAACGTGGAATCCGAACCACATGAGCTCCACCGAGAATCGTATCGGGGTCTTCCACGCCAAAGGCACATACGCTAGCAGCTTAGCCACGAAGGAGCCCTGAGTAAAAGGCACATTTCACGTAATTTATCATTTATTTTAAATATTATAATAACAAAATATTACCATATGTTCTAAAGAATTTTATATGAGAAATCGAGCTCCGATTTTTTAGTTTCTTGTTAAAGAATGAAACAATTACTATCTATTAAAAGGTCTATAACACGCATAATTGATTGATTACAAAAAAAACGTAAGCTATGTAACCATGAAACATGCATATAAAGCGTGTGAAAGATACATTTCTTCTGAGGTGACGCAAAGCTGTCAAACAATAGGAAACAATAAAGGTAAGCCTAAATATTGTGACGAATTGCTAGTTTTATTGACAATTTTAAAATCATTTGCTTTTTAGTGTTTACCAATTATTATTGGAAAACGTATCTACTTTATACTTTTTTTCTTTCTTTGCGCTATGAATTGAAAATGTAAAGAAGCTGGTCTTTATGGAATCATTAGCCGATTCTGCTGTTTCAAGTGCATATTGCGAAACGCTTTCTCAACAAGGTTTTCCTTTTTAAAAGAGCAAATATGGAAATGAACATTCCTTAATGTTACAGAGGAAACTAATGGAGATAATTTACGCTCAAATAGAAAGGACAATACTGTTCTCGTTAAGTATCATCTAATAATAAAATTGCATAATGCTAGTTATTTAACCTGAACACTCACATAGGTAGTCGCCAAAGGTTCAACATCTTATTCGTTAGTGTACGTGGTAATAAATATCTAAGATTGTTATCCCTTGAAAATGGTTAATAGTGTTACTTGGCTTTTTCTATTTCTTGTTACATTTTCAATACAGGTATGTAGCTATATTTTTCTTTGACCAATTGCTGACTTCTGTTTCCTGTTCTATTTTATAAAGTATACTGATACACTGTTGTTGTTCTTACCGAGGAAGGTCACTGGGAACTAACGAAACATCGTTATTGTTACACTGAGTCAGAATATCTTTCAATCTTCTCATTAAGCACCAGTGGTTCTTCCAGGTATACCTTTAGAGGATATTTGTCTCCCGGAATTGGTTACCCTCCTTTAGAAGCTACGTTAAAATAAATTACGGTTATACATTTCAGTATAATATGTTCTTTATCAGTGTCCCATCTCAGCCTTTCAGAAGTGTGATTTAACGTTGCCGCCGAAGAGAAATATTTGAAAGAAAGCCTGCAAAGCACAGTTCATGAAAAGTAGTATTAAAGCTAGCATACCTTAGAACTAATTATGTTACTTATGCACGTAGGGTGCTAGTCATAACGTGCACTATTGACTGAAGCAGAGGACACATCAAACAGGATTTCCAGCCATATCATGATATGCGAAAAATTCTAAGTTGAAGTTCAATCTACCTGTTTTAACTTGGAATGATTTGAATCTAAACTTAAGGATTTGACTCTAATAGAAATTTAACGAAAAACTGACACTTCCCAAATAAGAAACATTTTGTGAAAAAGGAACCTCTTTTTTATTAAGTGCTAAGGATAGAATATTATTAAATCAGTTTGCTTTAAAATTCTCAATGCGTTAATGAATATGTCAAATTGAAACAAACTCTTTATTACTTTATTATCTGTTCTTTCAATGAAGATTATTACAACTTCAAATCAAAATGCAAATATTGGCAAGTATTAAAAAACTGAAACCCATTTTTCATTAAAATTGAGAACATATTTTACAATATGATATACTTACGGTAGTTATAAACGCAGACTCAATGCGAATGATTTCCGTCTTTTTATCGAATAAAACAATCTTGCTTTTATTTTAAACTCTAGAAAAAATATGTGATTTTAAACAATGGAACATTGAAATTTTACCGTAGAGCGCCCCGGGATTAAATTTGCATAATTAGTGTATCTTGAATTTCTGGTATGATCTGTGGTGCATGATATGCAATATCTGGAATGCATGATATGTTGATTTAGAATTTATCGTTCTGATCAGTATATTTATTTAGTTACACATATTTCCGGGCATTTATCTATGACCATAAGCCTGTCATGTTTGAGGGACGATTCCCCTCGGCGATCCCACTACTTGGGGAAGTGGGAAAGAAGACGGGAGTAGGGAAGGAAGGAACAGTTTCAGGAAGGGTGTTCAAATAATCATGACGAGAACGGAGGTATAGGTGTAGTGTTCAAACGTACGATATGGTGGAATGTGTTAAAAAGAAAGTGCGGTGCAATCGCTGGCTTACAATAGCCGAACTCGTCAAGCATTAGCGAAAGCATTGCTTTCAATTGTGACTGACAAGTTGGGTAACTACTAAATTATGTGTTAGGTGGGCGCCAAAAAACTGACAATCGATTATAAAGAACGGCAGTTGCACGTGATTAATTTGCGCGCTGGAAGAGGATGGAGATCCTTTCTTTTCTTGCACAATGAAGGGAGTTTTAACCTTGATATACTGGTAACACTGGGAGTTGAAGCGGGAGTCAATGCTATGACTGGACTCTAGTTCTCCTAATGCGAAGAAATTGAATCAAACCCAATTAGTTCACAAAATCATGACAACGGTGTTTCGGTGTGACCCAGTGTGAGTTTTAGAACAAAGACGAACAATTGCTACAGAGGTGCATAGTTAAAACACTGAATAGCATGACATATGGCATCCAAATTCGGCGGTTAGGAATGCTACACTCTGGAATTTCTCTGATCTATGACAATGCTCGCGTATACAATGCTGATCGTATCGTCGAGGCAATTCAAAGATTTTGATGGGAACTATTCAACCATTCTCCTCATAGCCTCAACCTTACCCGTAGAGATTCCTCTCTCTTCCTTCACCTAAATAGTGCCTTGCACCGCATCGTAGCGTTTTAACGACAGAGAACTGCTGAAGATATCAATTCTGGACTGGCTGCACTCTAAGACGGCAGTTTTTTTTTTTTTTTTTTTTTTTTTAATAGTATGTACACGGAAGTTTGTGGCCCACAACCAGAAACATCTAAACTCAGCAACGTAAGTACTTTATCAACCGCAAGAAACAAGTTATCCTAGTATATTCTTGTCTTGGAAACATCGACCATTTTTTCAATATATTCGTCGTAGGTAATGAAATGCTACTTAATTTATTTTACATAATACGGATTCTCGGAAACAGAAAGCAATATTTGAAAACCTGAGAAAAGAAGCTATCTCGGCTAGCACGGAAATATTTACAGAATAATCCACGACAGATAAATTTATCTTTTTAGATATCCCGGTATTTTCGCACTTTTCATCTTGTTTGCGAATTACGCGCTGTTTGTATAGCTTAGTACACATCTTTGGACAGGCATGAATAACTGTGTATAACAAGTAGCAAATGAGGTAAGAATGAACAAACAGTATTGCTTTTCGTTTTGCTAATGCTGAGTGCCTTTTTTGTAAGACTCCAAACAGCAAATTAGAAGGTGGGTGGGAATGGAAGCATAAAAGTAATTTGAGAATATTCCTAATATGCTTTACCACACAAACCGCTGACATTTGTACATCTTAGCGAACATCTTTAATGCAATATTTTAACTGTGAATACCATTGTTAACTTGCATGTCTTCGAATTTTAATCATGCAGGAATCGACGCCCAACGCGATTTTAGTGTGAGATACATAAATACAAAAAAGAAGAGGAAGGATACGACTAATCAAGAGGAAACAGAAGAAAACTGGCAACAAGGAAATTAACGAAGTCATTTGAGATTGTTCAGCAATGCCAAGTCATATATATATATATATATATATATATATATATATATATATATATATATATATATATATATATATATATATACAGGGGCGGATACAGGATATGATCAAGGGAGGGGCAAAACCATATTTTGTCGTTTTATCCAGTGTAAAGCAGGATTGAAGCCCATTTTATCCAGTGTATATCTGACCTTCAAGGGGGGGCTGTAGTCCCTATAGCCCTCCCCTTGGATCCGCCACTGTATATATATATATATATATATATATATATATATATATATATCAGGACCAATGCTAGAAAATGAAGTTTCTATAATATACGGCACTTTAGTTTAATGCAGTGTACTGCAGTGTAACACAATATCAAATCATACAAGTGCTACTGCAATAAATCGGTACGCGATTGGTTAATTTTACAACGTGTATGAATGGAGCAATGAAATCACAGAAACTCTTAAAATACAGATATAAATTTTAATATTTGCCTAAAGTAAAAAAAAAAAAAAAAAGTTAAAATTTGTATAAAAATAACCAAATTTATAGCAATCTTTGTGTACAATTTTGCACAATGCTGAAATTTGCCCAATATTAGAAAAATAGTGCTGTCTCTTTCGATTTCGTTTCGAGAGACTTGTAAATTATATAGTTACTACATGTTCTGTGCAGAGGTAAAAGTGGATCTGTAAAGGTAAGGGGACATGACGTCACGTCGTCCCCCGTATCTATCTTTGAAAATTTTAATTTTTTAGGAGTGGAGGGACAACAAAAATATTTTTGGAAGTGAGGAAGTGACGTCATTCCGCGATCTCCTCATTTTCCTCCTGCTTCTGAACGCATACAGAACCTTATATAAAATACAACCCTTGTATAATTCCAGATTGTTCCTTACAGGTGAAATATAGTATTTTCTGAGACTCTTGATTTTGCTCTGAAGAGACTATAAATATGGATACTATGCAGAATATCTAGCATGTAAAAGGATGAAAATTACCACATTTTCCAACTTAAAGAGCAATTTAATTGCTCTTTGTGTGTCATCTCGTAGGAATCTGTGGAATGTTGGAAATAGCTCAACACGCCTAATTCCGTTTGTGATTAGTGTGTGTGTATTTAAACATTCATATGAACTTCCCTAATATGGGAATAATGCGTGGCTCTTTTGTTTTCTTTCCTTTCTGGACATGTCCTTGTATTTTCAATGTTCCATGTCTTTTGTTTAATGCGTTGTTATTTTGTTCTGTATTTACGATCATTGTGCTCGTACTGTATAAGTATAATGCACGTACTTTTCCATTGCGTTTTCTCACTTGTTTAATGGTTCAAAAAGTTTCCCATTGAAAACAGTAAGGCTCCAAAATGTATATTTTTATTTGAACTCTCTGTTTAAAATTTACAATAATACCGATAATTTTTAAAGGCTGGACTATTTACCTTGAACCTTTTAACACTATAGTTTTAAAAAAAATACTAGTTAAGTTCTGTACTACTCAAATGTTGCCAGAATGACTTTCTTTTGAATGGTTTTTAATACCACCAGACTAACAATGTTGCCAACCGAACTTAAAATATTTTTCAATTGCACTAGGTCTGGTGAATACTTATTTCAACTATACACACTTACTACAAGTTTACAATATTATACGTACTACTCAATTTTCAAACTAAAGGAGCTAAAATATCACAAATAGTGGAAAATAGGAACCAAGATTCGGAGGCCTCTACAACAATAATAACGCAAGAGAGATGAACTGGACATGGTCCATCCTAAGTACCTTAACTTTCAACACTATGATCATAATAGGTAGAAGTAAGAATAATTAGGAAAAAAGTTGCAACGTGTAGCCAGTTTTATTTTTCGAAGGGTTTCCTTCGGGAGGGTTGTTAGATAGCTTTGAGTACATTTAGTCATTTGAGTTACTGAATTTTCAGTAGAGGCAAGTTTCCTAATGACATTTACAGCAATTTGATATTTGAAACCGTTTCAGAGGGTGATAAACTTTGGCAGAGGTTATAACACTACTTAAACGCATGAAGTTTAGAAAACGTGGTGCAATTAATATTACCAAAAACTGTTGCTGTGATCTGAAGTAAACAAATGAAAACAATACTCATTTTAACATTTGTGACAAATATGCCATTGTATGCAGTTGAACAATCATTTCCCATGCATTTTTATATCAATTGATGGATTTGATATATTGAATTCTGTAAACATAATTATGGTCACTAGGTATTTTGACAATCACTATCCTGATTGAATGTGTTACTTATCTACGCACTTTCTCGATAAAACTCTAGTAACAATTTAAAATTTACTGCCCTTGTAACTTTGTTCCTCCTTATTCAAAATGCTTCATATCACGACCATAGTATTCGACATTAAGGTACTTTGGACATGCCTTGCCTAACCGTCACACTTGAGTTTCCACGGGTACTGTTGTACACACCTCCAAAGTTTGGTTATTTCGGCATTTGCAGTATAGTAGCGACGTTATTTTTGAAACAATGAGTAATAAATTAGACACTCCGTACCTTGTCTATTTGAAACGTGTAATAACATAATGTAACGCTATTTGACAAAACAACCATCTTTAAGTGGGATTTCTATTCTCAAAAACACAAGAAACACATTTTAGAATTCGACACGAGATGAGAAACATCAAAGACAATGTTGCAACGCCCTAAAGTCAGCTCGCATATATTAAATTCGGACAAACCACCCAAAATCAGTCACAACACCGACAAAACATGGTTAAAGCTTCCAAACTTAAAAATCGTCCATAGCACTGAATTGCCAGAATGTCCAGCACGTTCAAATGTCAAATCAGTTAGAATTCCCAACACCTAATTACAACACCGAATTACCTACACGGTCAAAGGGCTCAAAGAGCAGATGGCCCGCAAAATCGACCACAAATAAAGAAATAAAAAACAGAAGCTCAAACAAGAGAAATCTGCTGTAGATTGCCCAGGAGTCACATCCCCAAACTACAAACCATTCAAATCACTCATAAAAACAGTCATTACACAAAAAGCTGAGACGCTCAGAACGCCTATTGCCAAACGATCAGAACATCCCCATTCACTAAAACGGTCAGATCACTAAAAGGACCGAACACAACGCTTTATTTTCGAAACAGTCAGAACACGCACATAGACAGCCATAACGCCGAAATTGCTAAAGGTTCAAACACGCAAAGAAACGGACAGAACAAACAATTTCTGATACATACAGAACATCCACATGAACAGCCAGGAAGCAAGAAACGAAAAACTTTCATAACTCCCAAAACGGCAAGAAATATTAATCGTAATATGCAAGTTGCCGCCTAAACGACACTTTTAGTCGCTTGAGCATTATAATAAAAGGTTACATTCCTCTTTCAATTGTGAAGTCAAACCGGAAGTTGTAGAAATCAATTTTTTCGAGTTTAGACGTTGATCAGCATAGAACTGAAGAGGTAATAAGTAGTGACAAAAGTTCTTTTAGTCTCAAGGAAACACATAATCTCTGCCACTAATGCTCCCCATTTCTGGAATTCAAAATGGCATGGGTTGAAATTTAGCTTTTATATTATTTTGGATACCCCTAGCTCTGAAATTATGTACTTTTCGACACAAATCCATGTGAACGTTTTCTCTTATTTTGATGGTATGAACCACTTTTTCAGCTTTTTTCGGTGTAATTCATTAATACTCTGTGTATTTAAAATAGAAACAATATTTCATGTTGATATATTTGCAATAGATTCTCGCGTTTCATATATCGTACATTAAACCCTGCTATGGCTTTGTTAAACAAGCAAGTTCTCTTTCTAAAGCAGAATTGTTAACACGTGCTTGAAAAACATGCGAACCTGGTTCGATCCTTGATGCAGCACACATAATTAGAAGTTAGTAGTAATACTTAAAGTTGCATTGCGATATTAGATTCAGGTCATTCCATATGAAATCAAAACAAAAAGCACATTTTTCCCTCACATTTTCGGATTTTGATAATTTTTACGTCAAATGAAGATATCATAGCAAGATTTAAAAATATCAAATTTCAACCTTCTAGTTTGATTAGTTTTCGTTTGCGGTTCGAAATTTCCAATATTTGTCCAAGAATTGTATATGTTAGCTTCTTTAATTTAATAGATCTCGATTCCTAATTAACTTACGGAACTAAGACTTACGTCTTTGCAAATCCATTGCTTTACGCTTTTTTTAGATATATAAATCAATGGGGTATACTAGAAAGAATTTTCAAAAATTCTAATTTCTCAAAAAAGTGCAATTTTAAATATAATTTTGGGATCGTGATGGGATCGCAAGATACAAATAATAGAAATGAACCGGGTGAAGTCTTTCTACCAGAAAACGTCCAGGCCATTAAGGAATTCTTCCAAATTGTTGGCATTTCTAGGATTATTCCAGGCATAAAAGACTGTCATTCAGTAAGAGACAGCAGTGAGGAGAAAGTTAAAATTTCTAAACCTCTTTTGTTGTGTAATTTGCGGGAGGTATTTCAGTTGTTTAAAGAGCAGTTTCCTTATATGATCATAAAGTTTTCCAAATTTGAAGAGCTTCGACCAAAAAGTGATGTGTTAGCTGGAGCTAATGGAACGCATACTGTTCGCGTTTGTTTATACAACATATCAAAATGTTAAGTTCATGATAGAAAATCTCTAGTTTCAAACTCTCATAATTGGTTCCATAATGAGTTTGATTCCCAGCGAGAACTCATGCGGCTCAGATTTCACGTTAATCAGTAGGTCCATGTCTCATAGCCTCACTACTGAACGGGACGTTAAAATCAATTTAATGGTTTCTTAACAATTTATAAGGACTGCCTACACCTTATGACACCTGACTGTGAACCTGTGTCTGAGGACTGTTCTATAGGAACTTGGTCTTCTTGCCCAGGAGTTGACTCATCAAAACTCTGCTGAAAGACGCCGTAGAGGAAAACTTAAATAAAACTGTGTTTTTCCGTCAATGGTTGTCTGTTGATAGATATACATTTGAAACTTTTCAGAAGCCGTCATGACTTCCTACCGAAGCTACAACGTTTTTTTTTCAACCATGTTAAAGGAAACATTTGAGAATGTGAATTTGTTGTTATTTGTGACTTCGCGCTTTTTACTATATATAGTTTTAAGTTTTTTACATTCTAATCTTAGTTCATACGGTGAAAAATTTATAAGATACTACATGGGAAATACAAAAGTTTTGTTATAATAATTAAAAACATTGAACTAGTGTCATCATGTAGTACTTTCAGAGTACATTGGGAGGATTTTCTAGAATCACTTACTTTTGGCAACACAATTGTTATTAGTGAACGGAGTGCATATCACTCATAGCTTACAAAAATAGTATAAAGTAATACATTAAATATATACTGAAAATTGTAATGGACCATTGAATCTGAAATGGAGTTCTTCATGCTTTTACATTAAAATAAGCAGAGTTGTAACACTATACATACGACAAATCAATTGGAGTTCATAAATAAAATAGTAATTTGTCTATCTGAAAGGACAGCCAACAGATTATGTTATTTTAAACACTTGCTGCATTATGCAGAGTCGTTTTGAGGTATGATTAGCGTCATACTAAAGGCCTTACTACAGCAGGAAACATATGTTAGTCGAATCCTTAAGTAGGGCTCTAATCACGCGTCTAAACGACTCTGCATATGGGCTTTGTTCTTCAGCAAATGTTTCAAGGTACTTTAGTAAACGGTTCAACAAATGTTAGGTTAGATTAAGTGTTGTAACTTTCTGTGACTGATTGGAATTTGACTACATTCACAGCTAGGGGTAACAGCCATGTCAAGTGCAATGTTCCTGGTGCTCTAGAAACTAAATATATGATCGAGTAGATTTCGCTACTAACACTTTGACAGAATAGCTTTATAAGGCAAACATTTCAGGCTTGCATGCTTTATTTCCTCCGTTAGTGGGAATGTGTTTTGAAAGTCTTGAATATTTTTCTGTCATATCTTTGAGGTACCTTTTCTATTATTATTTTTTGAAGTTACAGTAATTTAATAATGTTCAGGATTAAATTATCGAAAATTTGATAAAGTAGTGGTATTGAAGTCCCAATGCTTTTTAATAAACATTATGTTTTATATATTCATATTTAGAAGAATGTAGTATTCAGTTGTTTGAAAAGCATTGAACATTAAATTATTATTATACACTAGATGTTGGACGTATGTTATCCACCGAATTTAATGTTTCTGTTTAAAATATTCCTTGAATAAACGTCCACTGTAATTTCTCATTCATGTGGGTGGCATGTCACCATTTCATAACATAAATAAATACGTTTGTATTTGTATGAAACCACATTAGGAACATTTTAACAACTCTCAACACACTTGGCAAACATTGTTTACTTGTTAGATACTCTACGACTACGTAAATAGCATGTATCACTAATCAGACATTAATTACTATACCCATTTATTGAATGAAATATAACTACGGTGAAAATAGGCTAAACATCATTTATGTGTGTTGATAGAAAACTAATACGATGAGCAATATTCACAAAAATATTAAGCAGAGAAATGAAAAATGACGGTATCACACTCTTTAATGTAGACATAAACTACATTACTGGCTTAGTTTACTTGTACATAGCTCGCATTTTCTTCCTTTTACATTACAGGCCATGAAAAGCATGACAGTCTTTTCCACCAACATTTGAAGCGTCTTCGTTTTATATAACACATCTGTGTGCGGAAGCGAACCCCTTCCCCCTAAAAAGACTTAGTTTATTTCTACACTGACCGATTCAATTTTGGTTATTTTACCCGTTCCTAAAGTGTTTACAGTATTTCTGGGATAATAGTAATACCTATATCTTAAACTACGAAGCTTGTGTCGAAGTTAAATAGTTTTTTTAAAAAAAAGAAAATGATGAAAAAAATCTGTTTTGATTGATATACAATTACCCTGTATATTTCCGGTCGTAGTCACAATTTACCGTGAATCTCCTGATATTTATGATATCGTGGCACAAGTCTTTGTATAGAAGATGACCAGGTGTTCCATTTTAGCTGGAACGGTCCTCGTGTTCCAAGACCTGGCACGTTTATTTTCTGAATCTCAAACGGCTCCCCTAAGGCCTACCGCTCATTGGCAACATTTTGTCGGGCAACTATCTTGTTGCTCTGGCTAAATGCATTGAGTCTTATGGAAGTCCGCTCACTGAGGCGACGGCGACAGAAAAGTTGCCGAGGTACCGCCAAGTAGAAAGGTAAAAAAAAAAAAAAAAAAAAAAAAATGTTTTCTACAAGTTTTTTCACGTAACAGTTCGTTCCGTGTGTAGCGCGTGAAAAAGAAGTGTTCGCAAAGGAAACTAACACATTCTTTGATTAGTAACTAGCATGTCTTTAATTAGTGATAAAGACTATGAAAAATTAATTGAGGAAATAGAGAAACGCCCAGCATTAAAGAAGAAATACGTATATATAAAGAAGAAATTGTTGAAGGAAGTGTGTTTTACTGTTGTGAGAAACTAGAATGACCTTTTCAGCCAAGAAAAAACAACACAGGTAGGTACACTCATGTCCAAAAATTATTGTCGCATGTCTATAAATATGTTTTTTGTAGGAATATAATTTGATAACGAATTCGCCCGGTATTTCTTATAATGTTAGTATGTGTATAATCAGGAAAGACATATATGTGCAAAATTTCATGTGAAAAGAGTGAGAACAATAAAACGAAAATAAAACTTTCTTGTCCATTTAGTAACATTTTGTTTCAGTCGTTCTAATTTTCGTATTTATAATTATTTTCCCATGAAATTTACCACAAATATACATTTCCCGATTATACACGTAGTATCAGTATTAAAAGTACCCTGCAAAATCATTATCAAATTATATTCTTACAAGAAGACAGTTATAGATATGCGACAATCATTTTCGACATAAGTGTACATTGTTTGATAATGACATATCGCTGTCATTATCATTACACACTACTACTTCCGTTAATTTCCCACACCTAGAAGAAATAAAGTTAAAATTATCATTCTCAATTTTCTTTCCATTTCACATATAAAAATGAAAAAAACTGTACAGTATAAAAGTGGCCGGTTTTAAAACGTGAAGAATACGCGGGAAGAACGAAGAAAGCCAGTTTTTATTTTATGGCTATACGTAGAATATTAAGAGTACAGTTACTGTACAATGTTGTCGGATTGCCGCTTTTGTTAGTTTCGTTCTGTTAGTTATTTCCAGTCGTTTTATATTTTCGTTATTATTATTATCTTTTGATTCGAATAATTGTTCCCGTTCGTATTAGCTTACATAATGCTGTTATTTTTGTGACTCATTGACGCTCAGGGACGTCATTTAGGGGGAAAGGAGGGGGCAATTTCCCCCCAAGAATTTGATATATATATATATATATATATATATATATATATATATATACTCTAATCTATTGTCTATTAATATACTAGTACAAAACGTGAAAGTCTTATGTCGGTAGTACTCTTGCCCCCCTCAAGCGAAGTTTGAAATGACGCCCCTGTTGACGCTACCTTCCAAAATTTGATAGCATTGGTGTAATTAGGACAATTTGCTGGAGAGCCATGGCCCCTTACTTCTAAAAATTGCAAGAACATTTTAGAAGATCTTGTTATAATAATGTTATGTCGTCTGAGTCCATCCCCCGTCCTCATTGTTAATCTTTTCAACTTATTTAGTTCCGCATTGTTAGTTCTACTCATGACTTTTTTGAACTTATACACCTTTAGCACGCCCGAAAACTTGTGCACGCTAATTTCGAGTGTGAATTGATTAGAAAAAAAACTCATGTAAATGGTAAGGGTGCTCACGATAGGGTACATGTCTTATAGACCTTTCGTACTAATTTAAGGACGCTCAATCCACCCAATTTTGAGATTATTTTTCTCGAGACTCCAGAGAGAGACATGTTAAGAATATAGTTCTATTGGATTGAACGTCTTGAAATTAGTAGAAAAGGAAGATTTTGAAATTTATCCAAGCAGGTCTTATTTCATTTATTTAAATTTGTTTATTTAACCATTCTAATGGGCTGTAGTTTTTTTAAATGCCCGAAACCAGCGATTATATGAACTGTTCCGGTTGCCGATTATGTATTTTAAATTGTGATACCAAATGCTCGGCAACTTTTCTGTTGCCGTCGCCAGTGAGCGAGGGTATGGCAACAAAACTGTTTTGTCTCCGTAAAGTTGCTCACTGCAGGCGACAGCGACGAGATAGTTGCGCAACTGTTTTGTCGCCAGTGAGCGGTAGGCCTAAGTGTCCTGTTTTTCCACAAATATGAACAAAGTGTCCCATAATTATTATTGAAATTTAAAGGATCAGAGGTTTTTTTTCCGTTAAAATGGCTCTGCATGGGGTTATGTTTGCTACGTAAACTTATTGGAAATTATTAGACCGTGCCTTAGACTGGTCATTGATTGGTATTACTTAAGAAACATAGTGGTATTACCTTCACTTGTGTATTTTGTCACTTGCAAACATTGTTGGCGCCCAAAATGCAACCTATGAATTTTAATACCGCGATTCATGCAAGTTGACCCTTTTTATGCAAGTTGAAATTCTGGTCCCCGTAGTAATACTAATAAAGGTGATTGAAGTGTCACACTTCGATTTGCTTGAAACTCCTGTAGTGAATAAAGGAATGAAAAGTAGGACCACGTGTTTTTATATCGGCTAACGTGGGGGATGAAGGGGGTAAATACCCCCTTAAAGTGCGAACACAGAGTAGTATGACACATTTTAACAACACCATGACTAGCAACGCACAATGGGAATTTGTTTGAAACTCCTACAAGGAATAAAGAAATCGTAAGTAAGACATACGTGTTTTTTTACATTGGCCAACATGGGAGATGAAGGGGCTTAACACCCTTCTCAAGTGCGAACATAGGATAATAAGACACATTTTTGCAAGGCCATAGCTAGCAATGCAAAATTTGAATTTGCTTTTAAATCCTGCAATGAATAAAAGATTGAAAAGTAGAACATACGTGTTTTTTATATTGGCCAACGTGGGGGACGAGTGGGTAAACACCCACCTAAAGTGCAAATATATGGCAATATGGCACATTTTAGCAAGGCCACAACTATCAACGTACAATGTGAATTTGCTTGAAACTCCTGGTATAAATAAAGGAATCTAAAGTAGCACATACGTGTTTTTTTAATATCGGCCAATGTTGATGATGAAGCTGATAAACAGTCCCCTAAAGCGCAAACATTGTGCAAGAGAACAAAATGTAGGAATGGCCATAACGAGGAACGCAACTCTTTCGGATTGCTGGACGCTTTTAAAATTCGTAGAGGAAGAAACAATAAATGGAAAACGTAATAGTAGTCGATATGTGTGGCAAATGCCGTTTCCATTATGAATATTGTGTCATCATCTGAATGCAATGTAAGAAGTGCTATGAATTCCTGTTGTTATGGTGAGATTTAAGGACAACAATAGATGGATCCTTTGTAAATTTTCGCCAAGGTGAGAGATAAGATTGGAATTCATTACTAAAATTTGAATTCTCGTTTCTA
The DNA here is from genome assembly GCF_964235325.1 of Thermobia domestica. NCBI lineage: Eukaryota > Metazoa > Arthropoda > Insecta > Zygentoma > Lepismatidae > Thermobia > Thermobia domestica. The sequence continues at coordinate 66,106,117 of NC_137463.1, read as the reverse complement.
CCTGTTTCAGAAAGCAATATCTTGAGTATTTGGAGCATGGTTACATCACATGATACTACAAATTAAATTATAATTACTAAAAAATTACAACAGAATTGGACACTGAATTTAACTAGTTTTATCTTTGATAAGTGTGTTATATGCACAGTAGGGCATGCTTATAATTATGTTTATTGGGACGTAATATTGTAAGTCAAAGCTATAGGACCCTATTAAAAATGGGTGTAAATTCATTAAATGTCATTCTTCTACTTGCAGTCTATTTTGCTATTATAAACATTCCAAAATCACCTCCAAACAAGTTAGATATACTCGTGACTAACTACCACCGGGAACTGATCATTGACACTGCACATAGAGCCATGGCAATATATAACAAAGACACTTTGATTTGGATGAGGATGTCATGGAAATATGCCTTTACCGATTCTGGACAAGTGGATAAAACTTACGAGGAATATGTGCGAAGGAGAGCATCAAGGACCTGCTGTGTTATGAGTGGTGAGTGTGTGGTCTTGGAATACAAGAAGACCGCAGTTTAATTATGGAAGAGGGAAACATGAGATTGTCATAACGTCCGTTATGCGATACTACAAGAAACTAACGTCCCAAAAACATTCGTATCGTTGGGAAAATCAAGGTTCTTCAGGTGGATCACGCAAAGACAATTGCGTTAGGTGTCGCTTGCCGTGCTTCAGAACTTTCAAACCGCCGTCGGTACACATTTACTGCTGCATGACGTAGGTCAGCAGCGGAGGGCTCTCCAGGCAAGTCAGGAGCACAACCTTGATTCATCTACCGCCTCAAAAACATGGTTGTGAGCACTAAAGCAGGTGTTCAATATTGTTTCCTGTAAAGTGACGAAACTTGTTTTCCACCATTAGCCACTTTGCACCTCTAACGGCGTAACTAGTTATGGTTTCATTAACAGGTGCAATGTTGCGTACGTTCGCAGTGTTGGGAGTGTTTACCCCTTCATCTTCCACGTTGGCGATATAAAAATGGTATGTCGTACTTTTATGTCTTTTATTCACTGCACAAGTTTAAAGAAAATTCCCACTGTGCCTAGTTAGTTATGACCTTGCTAATATGTGTCATATCAGTCTTGGGAAGTAACGTAACGCAAGTAACGCGTTACTTGTAACGCGTTACTTTTTAAGTAACGTTTCCTAGTAACGCGTTACATTTTTCCAAAGTAACTGTAACGGTAACGCGTTACAAATTTTTAAGTAGCGTACCTAGTTTGCGTTACTTTTTCGCGTTACATTTCGGATGAGTAACTACAATATAAGTATTTTTTTTTTCGGAAAGAAATGTTTCTTTCCTGTAAGTAAATTTCTCAGAATGGAACAATGGAGCATGAACGATGTCAGTGACTAACGACAATTCCTGCACTGTTCGCCTTATCCCGTTTCGCCTTATGACCTCTAGCAATGAAATTAGCATGTAAAACCTGTTATCACTTTTCATCTTAATGCAAGGTGGAACGGGAAATCTCGATGTGCATTTTCCTGTTTCGCCTTACGAACTTTACGTTAGTAGCTTGCAAATACATTCATAGATACAATTTAATTTGTTTATTTACATAACAAAATATAGTGCCACTTGCTGCTTTTGGAAAATGAGGACAGCCTCAGGGAAATCACGTGTACTGATTGCAAGCACCTGGAACATTTTGTCTTAGATTTTGACAGCTCCAAATCAATATATTCAGTGAGTGAACTGCGAGTGTAATGGTACCGATAGTCTATTTTACTTTGATTGGTGTTGTTTTTATAGATGGAGAACGAAAATATTTTATCGTTCGAACATTTGAAAGAATACTTTTTCTTAAAAGCTGAAGATGATGGTGAACAGAATTTAAAAGTAAAGTGGTGCCCCGGCGGGAAATATTTATCAACAATTAGGGTGCCATAATGAATGACATTCAGTAAAGGTTTAATATGAATAAACGGTGTTCTGATGAGCAGGCCTACTTTATTGATATCATGTAATGTTGATGGTATGTAATATTAGGGTTCTTTTAGATCAGTTTGCATATCCTAAAGTCCCGTTGATTATAGAGTTTGGAACAACTAGCTTTAAAAAGCATGTATCGATTTTAGAGTTATTGGCAATTTTGATTCACCCCCAGTTCATGTGTTCTCATTTCGTCAGTTGTAGTGTAATGTTTCTCTATATTCTGTATTTTTAATTTTACATACCAGCATTGTTATTATTATATAATTAGTTTAGCATAATAATAATAAGCAACAATTTTTTCTAACGCATAGGAATGGGCACAAGTCAAGCTAAAACTCGACTAGAATCCAAGTCGAGTTCCGAGTCGAGTCAAAAGTAATATTCTCGAGTCGAGTCGAGTTTGATAAGTGGCTCTCTCGTTTTAACTCGTTTTGAAATCATGGGCTGATTATACTGGAAATCGAAAGCCATGAGAAATGTAAGCTAAGCAGTAATATGGAATACTTTTAGTGTTGCTTACGAGAGGGGACACTGCTCGCACTTCGTCTCGTCTCGATAGCGAGACTACAAGAGATTTTTCATAACAAGCTTAGCTCGGCTCGGCTTAACTAAGCCGATGCCTCGAGCCGGTTCGCTTGGGGTGAACCATCGGCTCGAACTGGCTTGGTTGGGATAAGCCATCTGCTCGGTTCGACTCAACTGAGCAAAGGGCTCTAGCCGACTCGGTTGGGTGAGTTGTTGGCTCAGCTCACTTGTCGGTTTGAGTCAATAGTGAATGAGCTGTGAGCCGATCTGCTCGAGTCGTTGACAATTCTAAACCCGGGCCGAGCAGTTTTGAAGATATTTGGCCAGTGCCCTATAACATTTAACAATGTTTGACTCGACCCGAATACTCAACCTAGACCCTCACCCCAAATTCAGAAGCTCGTGAACAATGTCCTTGATTCCTAGACTTCACGACTACCGTGGTTGGCAATCAACTACCTTTTTTCAGTATTCATATATAAACCGCCTATCTTTCATGTTTATACACAGTGTTGTTATAATAATAATAATAATAATAATAATAATAATAATAATAATAATAATAATAATAATAATAATAATAATAGAAGAAGAAGAAGAAAAAAAGAAGTTGTAGTAGTAGTAGTACCATTGATAATAATTATATTGTCTATGTAAGATACTTTAAGAGAGTGCTCGAAACTATACACCAGATTTGACTCGACTCGACTCGAAACTCGACCCGAATTCGAGTCGAGTTTAAGGAAATTTTTCAAGCCGAGTTCTCAGGTCGAGCTCAAAGATGTCTGTTTCTAGTCGAATCGAGTTTCAAAGAAAACTTGCTCGAATTCACTCGTGCCCATCCCTACGAGTAACGCAGTATGGCATTTTAGTCAATGTTACATTACATTAAAACGTTCATAGAGTTGTCAAGTAAAAATTTGTCCTTGCATTTACATAAATCGATTCAGAACGTGCAATAATAATAATAATAATAATAATAATAATAATAATAATAATAATAATAATAATAATAATAATAATAATAATAATAATAATAATAATAATAATAGCAGTACGGAAAACTGAAGTAATAAGATTTTTGCACATATTCAAAGTTTCGTACCTAAAAGTAACGTGTTAGTAACGCGTTACTTTCGAAGGAAAGTAACAGTTACTTTTTTGAGGCAAGTAACGCGTTACTAACGCGTTACATTTTAAGAGAAAGTAAAGTAACTTGTAACGCGTTACATTTTTACAAGTAACTTACCCAACACTGTGTCATATTGCTCTATGTTCCCACTTTGGGGGATGTTTACCCCTTCATCACCCAGTTTGGCCGATATAAAAAAAAAAACACTTTTGATTCCTTTATTCACTCCAGGATTACTTTATCTATTCCGAAACAATTCCCATATGTGTTGCTAGTTATGGCCTTGCACAAATGTGTCACATTTCTCTGTATTCTTATTTTTGAAGGATGATTACCCCATCATTCTCCATGTGGCCGATATAGGAAAAAAACTGTTCTACTTTTAGGTTTTTTATTCACTGAAGAAGTTTAAAGCAAGTTCCCGATGTGCCTACCTAGTTATGGACTCGCTAAAATGCGTTAAATCGTCCTATGGTCGCACATTAGAGAGATGTGTATCCTCTTCACCCCCCTTATTTGAGGATTAAAAAAAGTTTGTCCTACTTTAGATTCCTTTATTCATTGCAGGAATTTCAAATAAATTTCCGTATAAACAACACGTATGCCCTACTTTTGAATAATTTATTCATTCCCGGAGTTTCAAGCAAATTCCCATTGTGGTTGCTAGTTGTGGCCTTGCTAAAATGTGTCATATTGCCATATGTTCTCAATGTAGTTTTTTCTTAACCCTTTGTCCTTAGGTTGGCAACATAAGAAACACTCGTATCATACTTTTACTACTTTATTCACTAGAGGTGTTTCAAGCAAATTCCCATTGGGTGTTGCTAGTTAGGGCCTTGCTATTATGTGTCCCTATGTGCACACTTTATTTGGTGCTTACCCGCTTCTTCCCTTCGTTGGCCGATAGAAAAGACACGTTTGTCTTACTTTAGATTCCTTCATTCATTGCAGGAGTTTCAAGCAAATTCCCATTGTGCTTAGCTAGTTACGGCCTTGCTAAAATGTGCCATATTGCGCTATGTTCGCACTTTAGGAGATTTCTAACCCCTTCATTCCCCACGTTAGCCTATATCAAAAAGAAAAGCACGCATGCTTTTTATTTCCTTTATTCATTGCACAAGCTTCATTCAAATTTACTTACTGCTACAACTCACAGTGATGATTCTATCTCTATTCCGTTCCGAGAATACTAGGGCATCCTCCTGCACATGATAAATTATTTCATTATTATCAACCCCGTGATAATATTATTGGTTCGTTCTTGACATGCACTTCATATTATTTCATTTGATCGTAGTTTTTGTGACTAACTGTTCAGAAATTTAACATTATTTGTTTCTTAAGTTGTAAAGAAAAGTATGATCCATTATAATAGGCGATGTTGAATTTCAGGAAATTTTTAAAGGTATCAAAGTTGCTTGTTTGTAGTTGAAAACGAAATTGTTATTCTTCTTTTTCTCCTTCTTTTCTCCTCCTAGTTTGTTCAAGCTAAAGCAGAAGAAAGTAATCAGCACACGAACAATACGCAGAAGGGAAATTTCACCGTAAGTAAATTAATAAATTTAGAATACAGTAATTTCTTCTATTCACGTACAGTGAATATCTTACTTGTATGAAAACAAGTTAACTTTCAAAATACTAAGTTAATTATTGAGTTTTGTTTACTCTATATCGACCAGGTTTATGTTTGAAAACCACACTCATCTATACACATATAAAAATAGGTATAACAAAAAAGCGTTAAGACAGCTAATTTTTAACACAATCAATGGTTCCAACATGACTACATCTTTAGCATGTTATTCCAACAACAAGTGTCCGGAGTTGCAGGTCTGGTGTCAACGATATGACAGAGACGGTGTTCTGTGGTTGATTATAATACTGTGGTAAGGTGGCGCTATACTTGTAGAGAGAGGTAGGAGAATTAACGATATACGTGTTGATTGAATACCAAAGCTACAATGGTTATGGAAGCTATTGAGAAGTTATAATCAACAACTATTATTCGCCAGTGGTCGGTGAAACCTTTCAATTCCTTAGAACAAAGACTTAGCAAAAGTATTACAACCTCTTCTAAATCATATGTATAAGATTATCATTAGTTTTTATGTATTGCCAAGTGCAAAGTTTTACGTGATATATTTCGGATTTATACAAGGGAACGCACAATGTATTATATTATCATTCACGACTATAATTTTGTGTATGTATGCATTTTATATTTACATGGGTAGAAGTGCTACCATCTGTTGCTCTTATGCTCAGTTGATTAATATCGACTTTATTTTGCTCCTCGTAACCATTTACAAATGCTTTTGTCACACTTTATTGTCTCTCATCAGAATCAGTTTTGTTTATGAGGAAAACAAATGTATTTGTCTGTAGATGGTAGCCTATATTACCACTGAAGTGACTGCTCATCATGTCTGCTCGTCGATTTTACGATTATCATTTTAACAATTTATTCTACAGTACAACAGAAATGAAAGAGCACACCAGACTTGTGTTAAAATTGAACACCAATATGGTAGCACCAATAGGTGAAATAAAACACTCGTTACCGAAAATCATATTTATAACAATGATATTTCAGAAGAACCTAAAATGGACACAATTAATAAAAGGAAAAGAATGTATGTAAACATATGTAAAACGTTCGTTGCGGTATCCATTATCTAAATTAGTTGGTCATAACAAGCGTGCATCTGAGCAGATGCAGGACAGGACTCACGAAAAGATGTGCTGTGAAACGAAAGCAAATGCAAAAAGCGCAATAAGTGTTACGGAAAAAGAACAAACGTATGCGTAATATTCTGCTCATGATTGTGGTAAGAAATACAAGGAGAAGAAATTATCCATCCAAACCTTACATTGCAGCGGAATGATAATTTCGCAAATTAAAAAAGAAAAGAAAAAAGAAAAACGGGAATTCAGTATAAACAGAAATTCAGTCATGCTCATTTGCAGTATCAAAAGGAAATTACATAATTATAAAATTTATAAAAACCGCGAAGAGTAAATTTCTGTGACCAAAAAGGAAAGCATTAGGTATAAAATAAATTCACAGTTCGGCACTGAATAACAATACGGGATCACCTCTTTCTAAAATAAAATAAAGTAAAATAGAAATAAATTCGATATAGCTCTATCCTCTCCTTCCCGCGCTCTACCACATATTCAGCGCACGTTGCGGCTGTCAAGCTAACCCGTAACCACTCTCCGCTAATTATTTTTCTTTCCACTAATGAGTGCTGTAAGTGAAGGAGGAACGTGGTGACTCAGTCATGGTGCGTGGTGCACTCATCACTGGCGCTTGTGGTTCCTAGTTCGATTACAGTTCGCGCCGAGTAAGCTTCGTGGTGCACAAACGTCGTATGCATGGGTATTCTCGGAGTTCTGTTTCCTTCCACTTCTGTCAATCCGCGATTACCACCCACCTCATCACTGTCTCTCTTAACAGCGGTGCACAACAGTTGACTTGAAAAATGTAGCAATTTTAATATTTGATTACAGCTGGTAGCTCCTTTTACATGTAGCTTGTAACATGTTATCATCATGCTCAGTGTAAACATTTTATAGAAACATTTGGAGCTAAGAATGGAATAACAACTTCAACTTTTCTAATTGGTGAATTATCCTGTCCGCAATGTGAATATTCTGCAAAGGAATGTTACTTTTTCACAATATTATATTGAAGCTTAGACTTATATGGGATTAAAATGAATAATAAGATACAATATAGTACTGGTAGAAGTGTTCGATTTAAGTAAGTAAAGTATATTGACGAAAGCTATGAGGGATTTTAGTTTTAACAAAGAAATTTTTTAATCAGAACCATAGTTTCAAAAGAATGACATTTTCACGAATAAACAATTAATTTGTCACAAGCTAAGAACAACCAGTATACTTTAAGCCATGAAATAAACGTGTGCTAGTCTCCAAATTTTACACAAACTAAAGTGTCATCCACTAACTACATTTAATATTATTTCATAATATTTAATAAACTCCATCTTCAGACGTGTATTGCAATAAATTCTACCTCACCAACTCAATGGATTAACAAGAAACACCTATATAAAATTATTGCCGATTTCTTGCTGATCGAGGAGACTAACAAAATTATCTGCTGTTTTAACGGAGAAACTGATCGGCAATTAAAAAGGGGGAGGGGGTGTTAGTTTACTGAGGATCTTTTTTCTTTTTTCACGTTTGAGTAATAGCACAGTTTTTACTTAATTTATGAGCACCACTTGAGCAATATTTTTGCAATATATTTAAAAGTATCTCAGGCGGTTGTGTTGGTGAGACTATTCTGAATTTAGTCCTGAATTTACCCAGTCCGTTTGAGTGAGAATACATTTTTTTTAAATCTAGATATGATAGATATATGATTTTGATAGATATATGATAGATATATATTTTGATAGATATATGATAGATATATGATATATGATATGATAGATATATGATTTTTAATCTAGATTTTAACCAGTTGAATTAATTTGGTCTAGATTTACACTTGCCAACCTCTAAGCTTTTCTTTTTTGTTTTTTCGACTGTATAACAGCAATATTTTTTCTGACCTTGCAGGTCATCAGCACCATTTCGTTACTAAGTTTTGACATATGTTTATAAATTTCAATTGGTCGGCTATGCTCTGGCCATCCTGAACTTTGCTGTATCCAGAATGTTTCAATTTATACGTTTGTTCAATAGTTCTTTTACTTTTCTCATACGTCGGAGATCGCCAACATGAGTTTTGGGATATATTTTAAAATTATATATAAACCGATTTTCCGTGTAACTTGTGTGAACGTACCTAAGGTTCTCTTTTCTTTTATATTTAATGTTTGTGTGTCAGCACAAGTGTATTTGGCCTTGTAAGTCGACTGCACTAATTGAGCATAAATTTTTGCCATATTTTTTCAAAATTTGTGTAGCTGTAAGTGAGGCTAGAATTCCTGTTTTGAAGTTTGTGTAACATCAATTTTGTTTATCTTGTAGGTCATCAGCACTAGTGGGCACTAACTTTCCGCACATTTTTATATAACCAGTCTCATTGAAAGCTTCGTTAAACATCCCTTCTCGCCCTTTTACCTTTACTATTTAACTTCATTCTTACTAAGTTGCCCAAGTCATCTACAGTAGGCCTACTGATGACAGACTTTTCAACTGGATAGTGTTTTAAAAAATAGTTAGAAATACCATCGAAAAAGCCGGAGTTTACTTTACCATTCAGTACCGTAAATAATAATAATAATAATTGTACTATTTACAATATTCGTAAAATTAAATTAATAACATTTTATCACTTTTAAGGTTCAAGTTATTGTCTAAGACATTCTGCCCTTCTTTTATTTGACACATATGTTATCCTTCCGGCGCATGTTCAAATAATTCCATACATATTTATAATATGAGTGCAAACTAATGTTCCGAATAAACATACATTTTAGTAGAATAAAGTATTGTAAGGTTGATCAGCAGATTAAAGTAAATATTAGACAATCATAGTGCAAGGCTGCGAGTGTACTAGGTATTTGAACATTCGTTCGTTCTACGAACATTTCAAACAATTCAAATAAAATATAAAATTTAGTTTTAAAAGGGAAGTATATGCTGTAAAATAACTTGATATTAATATATTTGTTTTTAATAATTTAACAATTACCAGACTACAATACAGCTCAGAGGCCATTTTATAGTGGATGTCGAATAACAACAACAACAATGGAAAGGATTTGGGATGTTATCCGTCGGGGACTTTTGAGTAGGTACCGTCCCAGGACTGAGGGAAACCCTAGTCATGATCGTCAACAGCGAGAATCAAACCCACGTACTCCAGAATACAAAGTTAACTCTGTATCACTCGAGGTACTTCGCTCGGTTAAATTTAGCAAAGCAAGTGCGAGTGCCTGTATTGTATTGTTCGTTTTCGCTAATTGTTGACTACAAATCTATGTGTACGCCAAATTAAGCATTCTATAAAGGTAACCAATAAAGTTCTGTCGCCTTTTGTGGAGGCCTGTATTACATTGGCCCTCACACCGTGAGTGGAATGCTAATGGGGATATGACGAAAATCAGTTGTTGGTGTATGTTTACCCAACATACTGTCTGGTTGTGGCAGTTCAGTTACGCCGTGAACTTGCGTAACGACATAATGAACATGGGAACTCCATAGAGCGTCATAAGGCCGTGTATATTGCGCGAGTTCAAACTGGGATCAAACGCCGCTGAAGCGGGGCAGAAGATATGCCAGACCTTAGGTGACGGTGTCGTGACTACGCGGATATTGAGGCGGTAGTTTAGTATGAACGGGGAAGAAACACTCGAAGACGCACACATGTAAAAAAACGAAGATCTTCAGGCAGCAATTGAGGCAAGCAGTGGCCAGACATGTGAGAAATTGGGACCACAATTCAGTGTGAGTCAAGAAACCATTCGGCAGCACCTTCATCAACTTGGGAAACACTACAAGTTGAGTCGATGGGTCCCACATGATTCGAATCTGGGCCAGAAGGCAATTCGAGCAGACGCCTGTGTTTGTTTGCTGTCTCGTCTGAGGAATGAGAAATTTCTGGACAGGGGGATGACAAGTGATGAGAAGTGGGTCCTGTACGAAGCTCCGCCGTGTCGTCATCATTGGTTAGCATCCCATGATTCGGTTCCAAAACAGCCGAAACCAGTAGTGCACCAGAAGAAAGTCCTTCAGTGTGTTTTCTGGACTGCTCGCGGCATTGCGAATCTATAAATGCTACCAGCTGGTCAGAACATCAATGCAACTGTATACTGTCAGCAGTTAAGCTGTGTTCAAGAAAAACTTAAAACTCTGGAGCCAGCACTTCTGAATCGCAAAGGGGTCCTCCTGTTACAGCACAATGCTAAGCCCCACGTGTATAGGATGACCCGGGACACTATTCTACTCCTTGGATGAGAGACGCTATTGCATCCTCCATATTCTCCGGACATTGCACCGTCCGATTATCACCTGTTCCATCCATGGCCTTCCAGAACGTTGTCGGAAGGTCGTCGATGCTGATGGGAACTATTTTTGATTTTCTAGGTACGTCTTGGGTGGCATATCGATGTTCGAAGGTGGTTGGCGAGAGGGCGACAGAACTTTCATGTTTACCTTATATATGTTGATATTATTTTTGATTGTATTTTGCACATTAGGAGTATTTGATGTGTTGATAAAGCTAACGTGTACATTGCATGATACGTATTAAGTCATTAAGCAACATTAAATGCAGAGGAAGACTGTCGTAACTCGTATTTTTATTGTATAAAAATTGTAATTTAACTGTCCTGAAGAAAGAGTTTCTTTACGAAAGTTAACCCGATAAATAATGCTAAAACGTTACTATTTCCAGAAACAAAAACGATAATCAAGTTTCTTTACACACAACATTTCATTGAGTTGTGTGTAAAATTCACCTCTTAGAGTTAGGATGATCTTATTTTGGTACAGAGAAAGTTATTCTTAGTTAATAGACTTTTACATAGGATGGTATCTTTTCCATGCCACAATTGTATGTCCATTTGGAGAAAATGAAACTGTGAGTTATAGATTATTTGACGAAACATTTCACTATTTAATATTTTTGTTATAAAATAATAGATTTATTTATTCCTTTGATTGAATAAATAATATTCTACAAGTAATCTAATTTCTAACGTTTACAAACTTCTGTTTTACCTTACTAAGGTGCTTTATTGTTAACTAAGCGAAGGAAGGATTGCTAATGCATGAAAAGTAATATATTCAGTATATATAATTTTCTTCTATCATACTTCTAGGGCAAATTATCTCTTGAACAGCAGAAAAATGTAACTTACTCGAGGGAGCCCGCAGAGGTAAATATCTTTCAAATATAATTTTTGTAAGAAACATAATTGTAAAATAACTGATGCACTTATTTCATAGATACACTCTTATTAACTACATAATTATACATCTAACAATGCAATATTTTTTAACATAAATTACATCGTTCATGATTTGTTTTGACCATTTATATTGGTTCGTTGTATTATACATCCGTGCGTATTGTGGATGTTTCTTTATATTCTCGTAAATACAATAGAAAACAAGGAATAATCTTACTCTTTCCAAAAATTTGTACTGAGAGTTTGATTTACACGTACTGCAATGCCTGAATCACTTGAAGTCCTTTGAATAATTTAGTAGTTCATATAAATTACAATATAATTAAGTTACAGTAAATTTTATCATCTATCTTTAGATAACTAAGGGCTCCATAGCCATATTTTAATTCATTACTAAATTTTCTGTCAATGAACAATTCCTTGACACTGTTGCTGAAAATCAAGGGGAAAATATATACAATGAAACCTCTCTAAAGCGGACAGCCGTGGGGAATCAATAATTGTCCGCTATAGAGAGGTGTCCGCCTTAGAGAGGTTTTGATAGTTTCTTACGTAAATTAGTAAAGATGGTAATAAACAATTAGTAACAATATTTTTGGATGAATCATGTATTCACGAATATTACCAAAATGTTACTGTACCTGTATTGTCTTCTGCTGTTCAATACTATGTGTTCGTTGCACAAGATGGAAATAAGATGTTATAATTGTCTGCACTTTACACTTACGTTTTCAGTATATCGCTTTAATTTGTGGGTTAATTGCAGTCCAATAGTGTCTTTTTTGTACCAATATGCGTACCCGTGGGCAAAAACTAACGAACGTGTCTTCTGTTTGCTTAGAGATTCCAGCAGGACAGTAGAATAACGTGTTATTTCAAACGGCGGGCAACTGTCAATCACTTTTGTGTCTGAAACAGCTTCAGTGGGAGTGGAATACAAGCAAAGGACAAGAGAGTGTTGTTAAACAGAGACTTTTCGTTTGGATTGCTGAGTAGACAGTTGAGGAGATAGAATGTCACAATGCTTTCTTGGTGACACATGTATGAATTACTAAAAAAAAAAGAAAAATATTTTTACAATACTTATCAACTTATTTATACAGAAAGTGTCCGTAATACGGAGGTAAATAATACCTATAAAGGACAGAAAAGACTGTCCGTGTTCGTAGTAGAGAGTGTCCGCTTTAGAGAGGTTTTCCATTGTGTTTTCTCCTATTAAAGTGTTTGGGGATTACAAAATGTGTCCGTTACGGGAGGTGTCCGCTTTATAGAGGTGTCCGTTAGTAGAGGTTTAACTGTATTAAATTTGTTAAAAAGAAATATCGCTTCGCTTTGAAATAGCAACATCACGTTTGTAAAAAACAAGAAAAGAAAGAAGGAAAAGAAAAGGAAAAAAGAAAGAAAGGCAGTGATTAACGTTTTTTTAAATTTTTATTTTTAAATCGGAACGGCTAAAATTTTCACGAGCTAATACTTACTGACCTACATAATAGCTAAGACAAATATTGGAACGGGATCCAAGTCCGAGAAGAAACGTATTGGACGGGAAAAAAGCTTCGCTGAATTCGTTGATACAGAGGACACTTTTGCACAAGTTTCCAAACTTTCTCGAAACACGTAACAAGATTTTAGGATTAGGAATTACATTTCTGGGCTTTCGACATCTATGGTCACGTTAGTCCGTTACGTAACAAGAAGTGACGCTCCTCGACGATCATACTATCAGAGGAGAGAGATGGAAGAAAGGATATTGTAAGGAAATAACCAGCCTGTGATCTGTATGTTAGATACCATCCCATAATTTGCCTGCTGTGAATAAGGTAAAATCAGGAAAACCTCACTCAAAATGGGTGGTCTGAAAGGAAAATTACAATTTTTCGACCGAGTGTCCCCATTGGGAATCAAAACTCGGCACCGCTAGCACCGAAGACAAGAGCATTAACGACTACGCTACACGGAGCCATGAAACATGTTTTTCTATCTCAGAATCTTAACTTTGCAACGGCTGAATGTAGAAACAGTAATTACTTGTTCTCTAATGTCCTTGTCCTCGTCAGTGTGTTTTCCACCAAACATTTCCTTTAGATCCAGGAACAGTTTATAGTTTTCCAAGTCCGAGACAATTGTTTTTGGTGCTCCATTGTGTTAATCAAATCTCATCATCTAGTTGAAAAATGAAGTCTAGGAACACTTTTCCCTCTTCGGTGCAGCGCGAAAGCGAGTTGAGTGTTATTTATTTTTATTTTGTATTCGTCAGCCATTTGTTTTGGAACTCTGCGTGTGCACGCAAGTATTTTGAATCTCCGATGGGTGTATTTCTTTTTATATTTCTTTGCCTGCACAAACCTGAATACATTTTGAACTTAACATCTGCCAGAGTTCAATATTCCCACTCCATTTCTAACACGTGCTTCTCAAGTAAGACTCAGGTGAGCTCTGATGAATTTTTCCCAACCTCATGCCAATCCTCGTCGTATTCATCAAGATTACTTTCCAGTATTGACAATTTTGATAGACACTTTTCTTTAACGTGCAAATATGTTCAGTGGCGAAGCGTAATCCCACAAGTAAGATAGGCCCGATAAACTTATATTCCAATTTAGCCCAACTACAAATATTTCGAAGTGCAGTTCATATTTTCTTTTGTCTGGGATTTGCAGGGGGAATGAGCTGAATTTTCTCCTAACTTGCTGGTTTCATTTCCTGCATATTTGGAGGGAGAGAAAAAGTAAATACATTCTTACAGTTAACTATCAAATTTCTTGGATAAGCGTTTGTTACCTGCATCTTCCACTTTAAAATAAGTACAATGCTGCATTTAGTTAATACATCACGTTATAATGACTTCACTAGAAATGTTAATGCTCAGAAGGAACTTCATTTGAATCAACGCAAGATACTTAATATTATACTCTATGCAGTGGCATATTTAAGGGGGGGGGGGCTTCCGGGCTTAAGCACTCATCGAAAATTTATTTCATTTTTTCATTTTATGTTTCCAGGAATAATTTTAGCAAAGCCCCTCCCGAAATAAGCAAAGCCCCTGGAAACAAAATCATGAATACCCCACTGATTCCATGAAATGGAAAACTCCACTAAAACTACACACAAATATTATTTTATCCTGTACGGTAGCGTTTGATAAGTTTAAACTTTTTGTTTAATGTATCAGACATATTTTACAAGATATTATGGGCCAGGCCTCATGTACAAAAAAAAAAAAAATAAAATAAAATAAAAAAAAATAAAAATAAAAAAATAAAAAAAATAAAAAAAAGAAAAAAAGCTACTCTGCATAACTCTTGAGAGTAGGAGAGAGGTGGACAATTGCGATCACCTAAGGAAAACAGGTTGTTACGGAGTTCTATTTACAAAACATATTGAACGAAATTTGTAAATACATACTCTAATCATTCTACAATGAGTGTGTAAAATTAAAAAAAAAAATGTGGTCATTCTTTCAGTTCGGGAACACGATGAAAAAAAAATCAAATTGCTACTTTGGTCGCCATTCCCATCACATGTTGGTAATGGCAAATGCAATACAAGCTTAATAAACACACATAGTTCCATAGGTAGTTCACGTTTTCTTTGGCTAAACTGTGCTAACGAAACACTGAGAAACGTTAGCTGAATGTATTATTGATGTTTTTCAAACACAAGTCAGATATATAAACGTAGTGAGTCCGCAGCTATAGAGTCAGCATCCACAAAGGTTACACCGATACCAAACCTTGTCTTCAGGCCCGAATTCATCATATACAGTACACAGTTCATATAGCTGATCAACTGGTTCATACATGTTGGTCATTGTTTTCAGGTGATCTATTTCTTTTTCCTGCGCCAGAGTAAATACAGCAATTGTACCCAATGTAGGAGAAACGATGTTGTTGCTTGCAGCCGTATTATGAAAAGTTGTATATGGAATGTTGAACTGCTTGATGCTTCTCTCATGGACTTTCCTTCTCGTACGGTTTGCATTGCTGCTTGAAAGTCGTCTGGACTCCGCTCGGCATTATCATTCTTTTCTTTTATAGTTTACAACCATCTGCAACGACAAAAGAAAGAAAGGGTTCTAAATATACGTCAACAATAAGAACAGGAAAAGTTAATACTATTATCGCACAAAGTTACATTTAAAAATTATTGCATACTCATTTCAAATAGTTGTACGTAATGCATGGTGTAGCCCTATATCTGTGACAAAGTTTCCCATTTTGTCTTGAAGGACTTGTCTCTGCACAGCTTCCATCTTGCGTTAAATTTGAATCTGCTACCATGTGTTTCATAGATTAATGCTTTTAAAAAAATTCACACCCTGTAGAAGTTACCTCCTGGAGATTGTTATTTAAAAGGAAAAAGTTTAAAGTATCCATTATCTAGTAATATTCCAAGGTTCTTCGAACGGTACAGCTCGCAATAATCCTGTTAAAGTTTCATTCGAATTCGGAAGTATTCATTTTTAGAGCACTTCTTTTTCATTTTCTGTCTACACCCTTGTTCGATTTTAGCCCTCCTCCCTTCCCAACCAACAGCCGAAGTTCTCGAAGTATATTTTCATATTTATAAAGCTTTTATAACAGAAGAGAGAGAAATTCGTTTTTAATTATAGTTTTTTTCATTTTCTACATTTATGCACTTTTATGGGGGTATGGTTCGATTTTCTTCCCCAATTAACTTGAAATATCATTTGGAGCAATAAACAAACTGTGAAAGTTACATTCAGATCGGTTTACACGTTCGATAGGCCCTAATTATTCTGAATCATACAGGCACACAGACGGGCACAAAACACAAATGTCAAACGTCGGGACAATGCTGAGACTCGGTCAATTATTGAAGGTAGGTACGTATGCAAGGGGTGTGTGCTGGGGATTTGGATCCCCCAATTTTGGACTGTTTTGTAAATTTAGTCTAATTTTAGGGGTAATTTTATGAATTTTAAGAACATAACCTCAAATTAAATTTCGTCCCCCGAAAGCTTGGAGGCCCCGACATAAATTCCTGCGTACATGCGTGATTGAAGGCACATTGGTACGAACGCAATATTATCCTATTGCAAACAAGATAGACGATAGGACTACTTGGATAATAATTAGAGTGAAAATGAACATTTTTCTGCTTAATTTGAAAAATAAAGTTTAATTACCACTGACCACTGTATTATATTTTCGGTAATTATCAATTTAAAGTAATTCTGTGGACCAAAGTTTCAGTATTTGCCTCAAGAAAATCTACCTTAGGTCTAGCCTTCTTTATAATTTTTGGCTGGAGAAGTTTTCCAAAAGGTTGTTGGGAATGGTGATCATCATGATGATAAACCGATCACGTTAATCGGCATTCCCAACACTGCGAAATTTTGAAAATTGAGCTGGTTATACTTTAAAACGTAGTTTAATTGAAATATTACTCGGTGCTATGCAGTATATATATATATAAATATAAGTTTTTTTGAAATTTAGTAATATCAAAATCTTACTACTCAAAATTGTATTTACCGTGAGTTGAAACATTCAGATTCTTATAAGAAAGTCGACAAAAACAAGTTTCATCACGCGCTGTAGACTTCAGTCTTCTCTGACAACTTCCTCGACAATAAACAAGAAACCTTGCTACAAGGGATAGATGGTAGCACTAGTTTGGGTTCTCCTCGGGTCACGCAAGAGGGCAAAGTGAGATAATCCCTTCTTCTCCCCTATATACCTAAATTAAACAACTTATCACTAATAGAAATACATTGGCCTAATTCTACACATAAACTTCTTACTCTATTTTAAGGCAGGCCCATATTTAGGTAAGTGCTATTCTGTGCTCGAGCACAGGGCGTCAGAAGTTAGGGGTTGGCAAAATTTTGGATACTTTAGGAAGAGTTTTTTTTTATTATTCAAGAAACCTAAAACCATGTGAAAACGCATACAGGAGAAAAATAATTTATTTGCAAATACTTTGGGGAGAGTTTTCTTCTCATTCAAGTAACCTAAAACATATGAGAAAATGCATACAGGACAAAAATAGTTTCTTTGCAAATATTTTGGGAAGAATTTTTTTATTGGAGTAATTTAACAACATGAGAAAACGCATACAGGAAAAAAAAACACTTTTTGCAAATACTTTGGGAAGTTTTTTTATTGGAGTGATTTAGCAATGTGTGGAAACGCATCCAGGGAAAAACATTTCTTTGTAAATATTTCGGGAGTTTTTTTAATTATATAAGGAACCTAAAACACATGAGAAAACAAAACGCATACACAGGAGAAAACAGTTTGTTTGCAAATACTTTGGAAAGAGTTTTTTTTATTGGGGTGATTTAGCAATGTGTGGAAACGCGCCCAGGAAAAAAAAACATTTTTTTGTAAATATTTCGGGAGTTTTCTTTTAATTATATAAGCAACCTAAAACACATGAGAAAACAAAACGCATACACAGGAGAAAACAGTTTGTTTGCAAATACTTTGGGAAGAGTTTTTCTTATTGGGTTGATTTAGCAATGTGTGGAAACGCATCCAGGTAAAAAAAAACACTTTTTTGTAAAGGTTTCGGGAGTTTTCTTTTAATTATATAAGCATCCTAAAAAACATGAGAAAACAAAACGCATACACAGGAAAAACAGTTTGTTTGCAAATACTTTGGGAAGAGTTTTTCTTATTGGGGTGATTTAGCAATGCGTGGAAACGCATCCAGGAAAAAAACATTTTTTGTAAATATTTCGGGAGTTTTCTTTTAATTATATAAGCAACCTAAAACACACGAGAAAACAAAACGCATACACAGAAGAATACGTTTGTTTGCAAATACTTCGGGAAGATTTTTTTAATTATTCAAGTAATCTAAAACACTTGAGAAAAGAAACGCATACATAGGAGAAAACAGTTTCTTCGCAAATACTTTGGGAAGAGGTTTTTACTAGGATAATCTAACATGATAAAATGCATACAGGAAAAAACAATTTTTGGAAGCTTTTTATTATTCAAGTAACCTCAAACACGAGAAAGGAAAATGCATACAGGAGGAAAAAGTTTATTTGCAAATACTTTGAAAATAATTTCTTTTATTCGTTCGAGTAGATTAAAAACATAAGAATCCAAACTCAGCATGCAAACTAATATATATTTTTCTACATATAAAGTCTTATAAAATGCTTTTTACTAAACTCAATACGAGCTTTAATCATGTGATAAGTCCAAAATAAACAATGTCAGAAACACTTTCTAGTATTATAAATTTTATATTTTACTATTACAATGATATAATATTTTTTTTGTTAAGAAATTCAATCATAATTCATTTTTAAAGTGTAATTATGAAATATAAAAATGACATAACGGCTGATTAAGAGTTAATAGAATGCATTTTCTCCAGACAGTAAATTAAAATCTACATGAATAAATTACATGCCAGCTGTGGCGTATTTACGATTTGGTTTTTCGGGAGTTTTGCTAACTTTAGGAAATGTGAAAATTCTGCAAGATATTTCATTTACTTATCATAGTAAATGAAATTTCGGGGGAGCTTAAGCCCGGAATCACCTCCTTAAAAACGCCACTTCATGCCAATATTGAAAGAATGTATCCCCAATAGATGGGAAGCTCGTTGCCTTGTAATCAAGGGGTCCAGTGATCGATCCCCATTTGGGGAACAAATGGTTCGGATCCCAAGTTAACCTGTAGGTCCCGCCCTTAGTACGTCATCATCCCATGAAAGGCGATGGCAAACTACCATGGGCCCATCTTGCCCAGGGACCTTCGGATCAAACACCTACCTTCGGGCAGAACACATGATAATCATTATTGAGAGAATTAGGCCATTTAAAACTACGTTGTAACTTTTACAACTTTTAATGCTAAACTGCTACTCAATAAGAGCTAGTATGTTTGCAAAATCACGGCTTGTTTCCTTGTTTCAGACATAAATTTGTTCGAGGGGGTGGCAAATTATTCAGAGCACAGGGGCGCAATATATATAAATACGGGCCTGTGTTAAGGAAATCATTTTATAATATATTAGCATTGATAGATGCGTTCAACGCTAAAAGTAAATTTCCAGAGGATAGCCTTCACACCTCTCCAAGAATGAGTGCAATCCTAAGCAATAATGGCTTCGCTCCCAGAGAAGCATAACCCGTAAGCCTGTCTAGCGAGATGGTCAGGCTCACACGGAAGGGTGTCCAAGTGTTTCCAACCTACTATTTTTTACCAAGAAAAGGAAATATTGAAGTACTAACTTTACATTATAAGAAATCAAAGATAAGGAAAATATACGGCACAAAACAGTGTAGGCCCGGCCTGAGAGTCTCATAGTACGCTTCGCCACTGAACATATTCTAGATTAACATTTTCTAACGAGTCGCGTATTTGTTTACATATGTGTCTTTTATTCCATCAACATTGTTCAACTTTTAAGATCCTATGTACACAATAGGAATTAGAAAATCTGCACATATAATGCAATAGAAGGATAATGGATATCTATGGTGATTTCAGAAGATTTCTCTTAGATAGGGCATTCTGTACGTAAGGGGAACGTAATACTGGGAAATAGTATTACTCACATTGAGCAAGTTAGAGATATGCTCCGAGGAGGAATTTTGTAGTTCCAAGGAATTTCCCTCCAGCCCACCTTGAAATAGTTTTGCTCATTAGAACTTCATCAATGCCATGATATAAATCTATACATAGCTAAGAATGTACACTGAGAAAAACAATTGTAGGTGGCATACTTAAAAAGATAGGTTACATGCGTAATTCCTGTAGTTTTTGGACTTAACGTACAGTAGACGTATAACTGAAAAAGCATGTTTTATAATACTTTCTGTATAAGTGTTCCATCCATACGTACTTTTCGTATGAAACAATGTAGGCGGTCAGGATCTCACATACAAATGGACGTATATAACATATAGCTGACGAAGGTAACAAAAGTATATGCATGTGATATACGGAAAACTGTTAGATGTCAGACATCCTGCAACGGCATGATGTAACATCTAAGGGCAGTGCTTATGTAGCATATGGATAACGTATGCTCCGTACTGATTTCTATAGTGAGCAAGAGGATACCGTAAATTTGTACAATATACCGCTGTCCGGAGAACGGATTTTTCTCTGTGTACTCTATAAGAATTTTCAAATATCTATCAAGTGCGTTGCCTAGCACGTTGTGAAATATCAGTAGACTCTCAAAGTATGGAAGTTCAATACTAATACTAAAACCGGAAATTGATTTAGATTTTCAAGTCTGTCGTTTTAATAGAGCGATGAAAGTGAATATTGGATTTATTCTTCTGGGAAACGTTTTTATGTATCGCTTAGCAGTTCTGCCTTAACAACGTTATGGCTTCTGAATTGAACAGTCTTCTGGAACTTTTAAAGAAAATATTACCTGGAGCCTTTACCCATGATACATAGAGTACAACATATAATTATGTGCGTGAGACTTCGTATGCTCGTGGATCTTCTGGCCATGTAACCATTGGGCTTCTGTACTAAGACGGCATTGCTAGATACTACTTTTGGTCAGAAACCTGCTCTGGCAGGTAGATGGATGAACACACTATTAAAGATAATTTCTTAAATTTGAACCGTTCTTATCTGTGCACAGAGATATTATTTCCTTTAAAATGAGATTTAGCAATTGTCATTCCTAAGAAAAGATACAGTATATATTTTTTTAGTTTCGCTTTATACAACCTCATCTACTTATCTTCATTTCTCATTAATGAGAGTGTAAAACTCTTATTTCTAAGAAAAGATATTCTCGGTGCACAGATAAGGAACAGTTTCTCAGGTATAAAAACGTATTTTTAAGAGTGCAGTCTAACGGACATATCCGTTCTATAAGACAACCCATTTTTATGCATTGTATACTTTGGTGATCTAAAAGCTTTTGACAACTTTTATCTCAGATACGTCATTTGAACAGGAAAAGAGTGGACAGTTTCCTCCCTCACTTAAAAATGTATGTATTGGTACTGTAAAATATTAATGGAAAACTTGAAACTATTTATGCTGGTCAAGAATCGTTGTTCAATCATACGTATTTGCAGTCCTAGTTACACTATATTCAATAGAACTTACTTATGTCAGCACCACAACTAACAAGTAGAAAGCCAAAGGCAGAGGTCGAAACTGAGTGCAATCGTTTGCTTCCTTTCAAGTAAAATCTTAACTAAAACTGATTTTTGCCACATCAAGGAACTCAAATTTCCAGAAAAGGCAATCAAATGATTAAACACGACTATTAACGTAGGTATTTGAACGCTGAGAAATACATTACAAATTGAACTAGAAACTAATTTAAGATTTTATTAGAAGTACACATGGGAAATGCATATCTTAAATAATTATCTAGCAAGTCTAACTAGAATATTTGTGTGATAATTAAATCTAATAAAACATACATTATTTGATAAAGATGTAAACGATGACTGACGCTTGTTAATGTATATATGGAAATGGATTAAATTAGAGGGAAACTTTATAAATAAAAATCACACATTATGTTTCATTTGTAACGTAATTTCTAGATCTTAACGTAATAAGAATTTCAGATAATAATAAAGGTTTTAACTGTATAGTGCTTTCTTTTTCATAAAGACACATTGAACAAGAGAAATTAAAATTTGCTATTAAAGAAGGAAAATTTTTACTCATTCTTAACAGCATTGAGTTTAGTAATTATTATTACTAGTTTGCCAAATATTATTTTCTGATGCTAGTGAAAGCTATCAGACAGGTATCTTAGTATATATTAAAAACTAATTTTAAAACACATTACAAAATAAAGGTGGAAAATAGAGACTAGATGAACTCTCATATTGAATTCGAATTTAGAACATCAAATTTCCATAATTACTTTATATATAAGAACTATTTTTATATACTTTCTTTAATTAGATTGCCTGGACTGCTATTGAAAATGGTATAATTCCATCTGCCTTTCTTCAGTATGCTAAGGTAAGTCTATAGGATATGTGTCATTTGAAAAAATATACAATTAACAGATTGGTTCAAGAACAATTCCTGTTTTTGTTATTTTAAGCATTGATGCACAATTTTGAATTTAAAAGAACTTATAGCTATTAGTTAGGTCATGCACTGTACCATTTTGAAAACCATACTTTTATAGAGATCGGCTTCGTTTTATTTGAACATTCTGTTTTCGGATGTCTCAGTTATGACGGAAATAACAGGTAATTTAATTAGTTTAGTTCGAAAAGTTAAAATTGGGAAGAAAGCTGTAGAACCGGCTCACAACATCAACCAAAAATTTGGTTGGAGTAAACTTATCAATAATACATCTCAACATTGGTTCCAAAATTTTGTCCAAGATGAAGGGCCGTGAATATAATTCTAAGCCTGAGGATAAAATGCAAAACTGCAAACATTGTATTACTACTTGAAGTTGAATATTCAACAATTTCTCAGCATTTGCACCAAACTTTAAAAATTTGGTTCTTCACGACCTGAACGTAAACCAAAATTTCTTCGTTATCAACTCTCCTCTTAGCTTCTAGAAAAAAATAGAGAATATGTATGAGGAGAAAGTGCGTATTGGTATACAAACGTTTCCCTCGTATGTAGTCAATTTATTAATACGCAACTTGGTACAGCCATTTCTTATCCCCTATAATATTTTTAGAGATTCATTTGGATTGTGTGCTTTAACTCAGGGTCACTCCAGAGGGGGGATAAAGTTTATGGGTGGTATTTCGGGAGGGACTTTTCCTGACATTCTCCCAATTTTCCCTGCTCAAGTACGTTATGGGCCCCAACACATAGCACCTCTGAAAAGCTTGTTTTACGCTGAAGAGAATGAACTATAAACCATGACTTTCCAATGAACAGTGTTGATGCAATATCTACACTGCGAGTCTGCGAGTCTACGATTTTCTATTGTGTAACTGACTATTGTGTAACTCACTATTATATCTATTTCACTGCTATTGTGTAACTGGCATTTCGGAAATGGCGTTTCGGTAATCCAGTCAGAATGACGAAGTGCAATAATGTCTGTTTTGTTTGTTGCATCACGCCGATTCCTAGTAGCTATTTTCAGAACCATACACTTTATGACGGATTTTAGTACGTACATCAATAATTCATTTAGCGACAACCATTACTGTTGATTTCGCTGAGTTCAGAAGATAAGGCGCTATACACAATTTCTAAGCTAACCTCAAGTTAAGAGCAATTCTACAAAAATGTTTTAAAAAATATCCTGTACTCTTCTTAAGAAAGTCACTGACAAAAAGTTTAAGAGTGGTTTATATTGTAATGCAAACATAAATAGGTCTATCTCCCAAGAAGCTATCGCGATACCTGAAGCAGGGCAATATTATTTCTCTCGTCTTCTTCCTCCTCTTCTTTTTCTTTTCTGCTTCTTCTTCTTCTTCTCATTATTATTATCATTGCTACTTTTATTATGTTAGAACTAGTATTAAATGATCATAATAACTGTACTGATTTTGGCTGGAGTTTGGGGGTTTGGATTTTGGGGACATTACCTCAGTCACTGTTCGAACACAGTAGGCCAGAGAAGCAGAAACCGTCACTGTTGTAGCATATTCAACGGTTTTTCAAAGTTACAGTTTTGATGTTATAAGTAGCCTGATATTTTCCCTTAAGAATAATAATAAAAAGTCATAAATTATTTAGTTCTTATTGAATGTAGGAATAATTTACTATTGTCGCAGTAATAGAAATATATTGTTGATTGCAATATCTGCATGAAAATTATCAACAGAAGACCAGAATAGCAAAACTGACAATTCAGTGACCTCCTACCATACGTTAAACAGATTGTACAAACGTTATTCCATTTCATTATAAAACAACGTTAACTTGTAAAAGGTAGGAAAGAAGATTCAGTAAGTAATAAATTAATTTAGATGTGATAGTTTAAAGTAGAGTTTTCCAAGTTGGACATCACCAGATTTTCTGGTTGGAAGTTCAGAATTTATAACGAATGAATAACTTGTGATAAACTACTAAATATTATTAATTTTCGTTGATGTATTAACTGCGTGATCAGCATGTTGAGTTCTACAAGTTTGTGCAACTAACATTGATTAATACTTTTAGATGGCTCTGCTTTCAATGTAGTAAAAATGCAGAATTCATGCTGTATAACCAGGAATAGGTTTAGCGTGCTGTATCAAACAAGGACATTTTTCTTAAGCTGTTGTTTTTAATATTTGGAAAGAAACTAGTTAACCTGTGTCTTACAGGAGCGCATCTACCTGGATTTCACCGGGTTCAAAGCCAGTCAAAACTTCGTAACATTTAATAATAACATCATTGTGTTTCAACTGCCTTAGGGGCATACTCAGAGGAGCGTCCGGTGGCCTAGGAGTTCTCGAGTCTTTCTACTGTGGGTCTCTTTAACAAAAACATGTATGGGTATGTGCCTGGTGTTGTGTAAAAAGTGAAGTTGTGTGCACTAATAATGTGTCCCCTTAAACCAAAGGTTGCAAGGAACTGGGTCAGAGAATTGCGGGATATCGTCCAAGTGTAAGCTTAAATCAAGTAAGGATTAAGACGGAAAAATTTTTATGATGATTGTCTGTGTTTTAAATATATGTTTAATTGTATATACACACATATAATGCATAACTATTATTCTGGAGTTCGAGTCAGGAGGTAATTGAAATATGTATTCACTCAAGGAAAGTGAGTCATACTCGCTGCTCTGGTGGGTAGCGTGTGTCTTTGGTGCACATGCCTCGGGTTCGCGATTGAGGTCGGTAGCCAACCCAAACATGTAGGGGTCCCGGTAGAACTTAGTCAGGGGGGCCCGGTCCAACCATATCATAATTCATCACCAAATAATAGTTCATTTGCAAGCCTACCTTGTAATATTGGGGGGCAGTAAAAATTTAGAGGGGGCGGCCCCATAGACCACTGGATACGGGCCTGCTTCGATTCCCGGTGGGAAAGCACAGAAAATAATTATAAAATCATTCACTTTTATTAATCATTCGTATATTTATCCTAAAGAGAATAACCATGGGACGTTAAAGAAAATTTTACTTAATTGTTTCAAGGACTCTGGAATCTTTAAAGGAAAAGGGAGGTGAAAAATAAACTTTTCCTGCACTTCTAAAAGGATTATGGGATTGGAAAGCTTGCCTTTCGAGATTGGCGTTAACAATTTGGTTATAGAGTATCTTTCTTTAAGGATCATTATCAAAATCAAGCCCTTTGGTAGATTTGGAATAAAAGTATTTGATAAAACATGACTGTATGAGTGATGTAATCGTAAGTACAATGATTTACCATACACTAAATACACAATTAGACTTTCTTAAAAGTACGTGTTTCGTCATTATTAGATGTATCTGCATCTTGGACAGAAGATCGGACATGTAAACGGCCGTCAGGGTTTGCTTCTGATAATAGTGGAGCTGCGCTGAGAAATTCGGAAGTCAAATAAAAAATCAAGCTTTGTCTTGTTAGGTCATCTTCTGGATGGATCTCATTCTTTTTAGCACCGAGAATATATCACACAAGAATCTAACTGCATAATCCGACTAACAGTAATACCTTCGTACTTGGTAATTGTCCCAACGGAATTAACTAACGATCCGTATACCAAAAGAGAGGATTAGTCATTACAGCACTCGGAAGGAGAGTATTATAATTAGTAGTATTAGTATTAATAATATCAATAATGATAATAAAAGTGATTTATGTTCTTGTTCTGGGTGCTATTACATTAGGTAATTGTGGTTTCTTTCTTCAAAATAGAGTAGGATAACACTATGGTGGTGCCTTTAACTATAAGTTTTGATGGAATAGACTTTCTTTCTGCAATTGAGGTTGATTTTTCTCAATAATCCATTTCATGTTACGCAAACAGGATGTGTCTACAAATGTATTAAATAAATAACAATAGCAATACTAAGTAGCAGACATATTATACTTCCATAGTAATGTAATTAAACAAGGGGAAACTAAGGTAGAAATGTTAATGTTTAATTGATTTTACTATAAACACATTTCTTATTTTGTTAAAGTGAATTCAATTTAATTATTCATATAATGCTGTTGACTTATTTACCTGTTCCAGATCTACATTGACTCACTCCAATATCAATCGGTAATGAGAGAGAACACCATTAACAGATTTCTAAATGTAAGTAGATATATATAAAGAGACACTTTGAGTACTACAGCATTTCTGTGAATCTGCAAGTATAGTATTTATAAAATTTTGTATACTGTATATCTGTCTATAATATTATATTATTCTTACATCACAGTTCTACCAAGAATTTTTCAAGAGAGTGTGCACAAAAGTAATTAAATATTAACTCTTCATATGCGAGTGCACTTAACTTATTCAAGTCCAAACAATCCTTTCATTACAATATACCTCATGTTACTTTAATGATAAAAGAATATATAAGGTGCAATCAGGTAAAGTAGTGATAAATTTGTGAAGTTGTTTATTGACCGGAAATGGTGAAAGGTATTGTGTATTTTATGAATGAGGAAAAAGAGTTGGGCATTGTGGAATACATGAAACATAATTTAATGAAACATGTAAAAAAAGTAGAGTGTATATTAGGGTGTCCCTTATTTTTGAAAATTGGAAAAATTAGCGGGCCACCCGTTATTTCTTTTCTTTTTCGTTAGAATAGGTTACACATAAAAAATTTCTTTAATATTCAAATATTTACTGGTCGCTCAAGCCTTTTGAAATCAGGTATACAGAATGTTGCTATTCGTATATACTTCAAGAGATGACCAACAGATAGCAGCACTACTGTAGCAAAAGAAAAGAGTCATTGACAATAATTTCTTGTTAATCTGTGTGCAGGATTTTGTTCCAATTTATATTTAAAGGTCAATTTTAAGGTATTTCTCTTATTAAATAACCAAACTACCGTTGTCGTTTACGTGCAAACTGGGAATTTAAACTTGGTTAAGGAAGCTTTGGCTCTCTTTACTGTATCTCGTACGCTAGTAGATCGTGGTGTTTGGTGTACCATCAATCAGTAAGACGTTTGAGAGGATCTCGGTGCATTAATTTCGAGTGAGAAATGGAACAGAAAAAGAAAACCTCCTACACGACTAGGAATAATAATAAAATTTACTTGTTGGGCAGCACAGACCATGCTGCAAACTAGGTAGCAAACTCCCTTCCAATAAACAGGTCCTGAAATTGTTTCTCCATCATCACCTATTGTTGAAAAAGACTGTACGAGAAAGTTCACACTGTGTAATGCAAGAAGTTGAGGAATTTTGGGAAATAGCACGCATTGCAATTCGTGCGAGGAAGCACACGGTCACCAAAGTTGAACAGTTATTTGAGAAGTGGTGCAAATTAAAGAAAAATGCCAGTAGGAAAACTAATACACATGTGAATAATGAAAAACAGTTTGTGGGTGAATTAGAAAAAAATGTTTGATATCGCTTGTGCTAATGCTTTGGATGTGATGAAGAATAAAGATGACAAAGACTTCCTCATAGCGCAACGACAACCTGGCCGTCCAGGAACAATGGGTGATGTGAATAAAACACTTGCCGTGAGAGAGTCGAGATCTAGAGAGAGACAGGAAAGATTTAACAAAATGAAACAGAAAGAACTGGAACGTCAAAGCAAGGAAACAGTGGTGGCTTTGGATGCAAGTATTTGTTCTGATGAAATCGAAGGTGACGACTCAAATGCAATTTCTAATGACACTTTTACTCAACTTTCAACCAACTCTACAGAAGGTAACACCAAAGAAATGAGCAAGACAGAGTGTGTTTACTTCTGAATTGTGTGCAACATTAGATAAAACTAAAGTGAGCGTTAGGAAAGCAACGTATTTAATAACTGCTACTGCACAGAGCTTAGGACATGATGCAACTAAACTAGCTATAAACCGCTCAGCAGTTTCACGTAGTCGGCAACATCATCGTAAAGCATCAGCGGAAATGTTGAAAGCCAAATGTCAACCCGAGGGGCCACTTCAGGTTCAGTGGGACAGCAAACTAATGGATGACGAGTACAACAATAAGAAAACAGATCGTTTACCTGTGGTTGTTAGAGACTTGTCTGGTAAAACTGAAGACAAAGTGCTAGGAGCCGCAAAATTAGCAAGAAGCACTGGTCTTGCACAAGCTACAGCAGTTGTTGAATTGTTAAAGGACTGGAAAATTGCCGACAGAGTAGCTGCACTGCGTTTTGACACAACTGCGAGTAATACAGGGAACGTATCGGGTACCTGCACGCACTTACAGCGTCTTTTAAAGAAAAAACTTCTTAACTTTCCATGTCGTCAGCACATTTTGGAATTAATGCTTGCTAATCTGTTTAAAATTTGCGTTTGTGGTAGTGTAACGACTGGGCCCAAAGTCGCATTGTTCGAGACATTACAACAATTTGGGACAAACTCGATCTCACCAAATATGAGCCCGGCACCAAATATGAGCCCGATATCTTGAACAAAGTTATATCTGATTTACTGGGAAACAACGTAGAATCTGTTCTGGATTTTGCACAACGTCAATTGCAGTCAGATCATTACAGAGATGATTATCCTGAAATTCTAGAATTAACAATAATTTTCCTTGGACAGCAACCACAGAGAGGAGTTCACTTTAGAAGACCAGGTGCGATTCATCATGCCAGGTGGTTATCGAAGGCACTATACAGCTTCAAAATTTATATGCTTAATTCTCAGCTTCGAATAACCAAACAGGAAGAAAAGGAAATCCAAGAAGTTGCATTTTTTTGTTTGTGTTTTATGTTAAAGCATGGTTTACAGCAACGCATGCTGAACTTGCTCCCGCTTGTAATCTGGAACTACTTCAAGGACTTATTCAATTCAAGAGCAAGATCCCACGTGTTGCAGAGACTGCGCTTCAGAAGCTGATGATACATTTGTGGTATTTGAGTGAGGTGCTGGTCGCTTTGGCTTTTTCTGACCAAACGTTGTCGCTAGAGTGTAAACAAAGAATGGTAAAGGCTCTAAAAGAACGTGAAGGGGAAAATACTCCGTCTCAACGCAAGATTATTGATAACCCAAGCAAATACTTGCATACGGAAATTGATTCATTTGTGACCAAAAAATCGATTCTGTTCTTTCAGTGGCTTGGCATACCTACAAACTTTCTGCAGAGTGATCCAAGTACATGGGATGAAAGAGAAGACTTTAGAATGGGACTGGCAATTGTTCGGCGTTTGAACGTTGTGAATGATAGTGCTGAAAGAGCAGTTGCTCTAACACAAGAATTTAATAGAGCGATTGTTCGTGATGAATCTCAAAGACAGTTTTTGCTGCAAGTTGTCCAAGAGCATAGACGAAATTTCCCCGACTGCAAGAAAGAAAATCACTAGGGATGTAATTATGTAGTGTGTGTAATTATGTATTGTATATAATGTGTGTATGTGTAAAAAGTGGTATTTACACCAAATGTGTTACGAACAAAATGTTTCTTCCATTCGGTTACGTAGACCTGCGCAGGTAAGGCTCTCTTGTAATTGTATGAATGGCTTATAATAGAAAAAAGCTAATAAACTTTGTTGAGCTTGAGCGACCTCTAATTATTATCGTATCAAACTGAAATTTTGCTCAAATTCATTTTATATGAAAAGGAAAAAATATAAGAGGTGGCCCAGTGATTATCTCGAATTTCGTTTTTTTGGGTATGCATAAGGGACACCCTAGTGTATATCAAAGGTTGTGTACAACTAAGTGAAATTCAGGCCATCTCTTGGCATGTGAGGTAAACTCGTGATAGTATGTGGTTAATTCTGTGATATCACGAGTTTACCTGAAATTTATTAAAACTCCTACTCAGAAACGCTGTCATTGTTGTGCAGCTTACACACAAACACAAGTGCAGTGTCACTAACTTTACACATTTGATATGGTACCAGATACACCATTACAAATATTAGAATTATTAAACGAAACCATTAAAACTATTATTATATCAAGTATGCACAAAATATTCCAAAACACTAACTATTTCTTTGTTTCCATACTTTTAAAAATTATAGATAAATTCCAAAAGGTTATACACGGAAATAAATCATAACAAGGGACTTATGAATTATTTAATTTTATGAAATTATGGTAAACTTAATAAGCCATGGATGCAGTCTTAAAACAGGATAAGACGGTTAGCACATCCAGTTTCAATTTTTGGATAATTTTAAACCTTTCGGATTCAGGTGGCCGAAGTGGCACACGCGAATGTGTCACTTTTTAAATCCGCTCCTGTGTGGACACTAATTAAGATATCCGGATAATTTTTTCTATTCCAAATATCGTTTTATCATGCTTTATCATATTAGTTTTCTTTTCTTTTGGATGTCGAATTTTCTTTTCACATTTCAGCCCAAAGTAAAAAAAATCGAGAATTTTCTATTTACGAATTTTCTATTTTTTTTTCAATTTTTCCCTGTAGGATTCTTCGTTGAAGTGAGACTTTCATACAACTTGTGACGTACATACTTCGGATTGATACCTAATTGTTGACATCACATTGACCGGCCACACGCGCACTGTTCCCAACTAGGGAAATTAAAAGTTTCCTATTTTTGGGTAGAAAAGTTAGAAATTTTCGAAATTTATGTTTATATATCCGTATATGTAAGAACACAAATCAACTTACGCCAGTCGAGCATCAGTCTTTACTGAGCAAAATCAAGTACAGATTGCTAAATTCGGTAATTAGTGAGACCACGAAAAATTCGAATTTAGGTTCTAAGGCTGGATTTTTTTTTCTTTTCTGTTAATAATACCATAATCTATTCTCTTTAACCACAAACTACGTTTCTTAGATATCGACATGATACTTGTAGGCAGTGGCATATTTAGGGGCTGCTTCCGGGCTTAAGCCTCCCCCTCCGAAATCTTACTTACTATAGTAAAGATAAGAAATATCTTGCAGAATTTTCACATTTTCAGGCAAAGCCCCCAACGAAACAAAATTGTAAATACGCCACTGCTTGTAGGATATATTTGTAGTGTACGACCGTTTAGTTTAAGATAGTCTGCGTTTGTCTGGTAACAGTGTTTTTAACCACAGAAAATTTTAATTCCCTGTTTCAGGATAAAATCGTGAAATATTCCTTTTTCCCTCTTGCTAGCTACATTTATCTCTTCTTTTCTACATAGGAACTAATATATCATTATCTAAACGCTTCGTCCTTGGCCTACACAACGAACCATAGAAAGTGTCACTTGAGAAATTATAGGAAGTACAGTTCAGGTTTACAGTAGACTTTATTCTATAATTAGAATGATAATTGTGATTTTTTAAAAGTAGAATCAGATACCTTTTAAACAACATGCTTACTTTATTAGATATCGTCACGATATTGGTTGGATATATTAGAGGGCTACCAAAGTTTATTTTAGGATAGCAGCGTTTCCAGCCACAAAATATTTAAGTTCGGATTTTAGTAGAAAAATTCGAAAAATATCTCACATTTCCGTCTATAATTTTTCTGTTGTTCGATACTGTGGAACGGTACCGGTACCGGTACCTGAAAGCTTCCTTTTTGGCCTACATAGCGCACTATAAATAGTATTAATTGGATAATTAGGGACCCTGATGACCATGCATATCTAGTGGTTTTTGATTTTGAGGCGTAAAAACCAAATATCATGTGTATAATAACATATTTTTTTCCTTTTCTATTTGTGTGGCAGCCAGGGACTTCAGGTTTTCGCTGTAACTTGTCAACACTCCAATAAGTTTTTTAGCGGACTTAGATCCATGTAGTAACTAGTTCTAACTAAAAAAATCTTGAAATTCGGTTAGGGATTTTTTGTAAATTTCGGAAAACACCAAAAATGACCCTGGTCCGAAAGGGTTAAGAAGAGTACTTTTAGGGGAATTTCAATATATATATATATATATATATCGAGAGAGGCATTTAAAACTGTTTTTTAAAATCTCTGGATAACTGCATATCAAATTTTAATAAAGTTCTAACAAAAATTGTTCGTCTCGAATGGAGACTTCTAATGATGCCACACTCGACCCATACCCGGGGGGAAGAGAGGGTCAGCTTTAAAATCTTAAACATAAACCCCCATTTTTATTGTATATTCTGATTCTCTGTGAAAAATACATAACTTTTGTATTGAACATTTATTTCGTGTGATAGGTAACGCTGTAATCGATAAAAATCAAAATGGCTTACGAACATGAAAAAGAGGCATTTAAAATTATTTTTGGGAATATCTGTAAAACTACAAATCGGATTTTGAAAAAGTTGAAACAAAGGTAGTTGGTCTCGAAGGGGCATCCAATGATACCATAGTCGATCCCCTACTCCTATCCCCCGGGGGCGGAAGGAGGGCCAACTTTGAAATCTTAAGTAATAACTCCCTTTTTATGCTAGATTCTGATTGTCCATGTAAAAACACATAACTTTTGTATTAAAACATTCGTTTCATTGCGTGATAGATAACGCAGTAATCGAGAAAAAATTAAAATGTATAAAAACTGTTAGCAATGGGTTAGCTGCGAGTTCTGAGCCCAGTCACTGTTCATGATCTCGAGTTTCAAGTCGAATCGAATTTGATAAATAGCTCGGTCATTCAGCTGGTTTTTAACTCGTTTTGAAAATGAAAAAAAAAAGGCCTCAAAGCGAAAGTAATGAAAAATGTAAGCAGTAATGTGGAATACTTTTTGTGTTGCTGGTCGCCTCTAGTTTCGTCTCGATAGCAAGACTAGAAGCGATTTTCATAACGACCTTAGTTCGTCTCGGCTCAACTGAGCCATGGTCCCGAGCCAGCTCGCTTGATGTGAGCCATCGGCTTGGTTGGGATGAGCCGTTTCCTACGTTCGGTTCAACTGATCCAAAAGTTCGAGCAGGCTCAGATGGGTAAACTATTAGGTAGGCTTATTTTTCGGTTCGGCTCGTTAGTGAAAGAGGTGTGAGCCGAGTTGTTTGAGCGGTTGATAGGCCTAAGCCCGGGCCGAGCAATTTTGAACATATTTAGCCGGCGCCTTATAACTTTTAACAGTTTTTGGCTCAAGGCAGAATACTTCCTCATCTGGATCTCAAACTCAGAACCTTCTGAACGATGTCCTTGCCTCCTAAGCTTCACGACTATCGAGCTCGGCAGGCAAGTAGTTTCTAGTATTTATATACAGACCTTCTGTCTTTCATATTTATACACGGTGTTGTAATAATAATAATAATAATAATAATAATAATAATAATAATAATAATAATAATAATAATAATAATAATATGTAATATCATTGATAATAATTATATTGTCTATATACGATACTCAAAGAGATTACTTGAAACTACACATAGGATTTGGCTTGTTTTGGGGTGACTCGACTCGAAACTCGACTCGAATTCGAGTTGAGTTGGAGGAAATTTTTCGACTTGAGCTCAGATATGTCTGTTTCGAGTCGATCTCAAAGATGTCTATTTCTAATCGATTCGAGCTTCAGAGAAAGCTCACTTGAACTTGCTCGTTCCCATCTCTGAACACCGTTGACAAGGGATAAGAAAATGTTAGAAAAGGTGACTATTTTCTGCGATGTATTCTTTATCATTCAAATTACTGTCTATGAAGCAAGGACTGCGATCATGAGTTGCAATCCATGGTCAGACTCTTGCTGTACATGTAACACTTGTAATTAGTATTGCAGAAAACGGGCACCATTTCGAATATTTGTTTCAGTAAACAATGGAGATGTGTGAGAAACAAAGAGACTTTCCTAAAACAAGCACCACGATGGCAAGGATCGATGACATTTGGGCGCGAGATGTTTAGGCGCGGCCGCTTGGGCGCGAAACATTTGCACGCAAAACCTTTTATACAAATATGTTTCCTACCGACATATACATATACTGTAAAACGGGGCTACTTTGACAGGTTTTGTTAAATTTTAGATATGTACAGGGAACAGTAGCTGCAACCAGTCAATGATACTGTTCTCATCATAACAATAGGTATCTAGGTTATCACATCCACTACTGAACTTAAGTTTCTGCAAGTATGTTTTGGCAGAAAAAAATAAATAATTACCTGTCAAAGTAGCCCCTGGGGTGGGGCTACTTTAACACCTTATGTATTTGTTGCGGAAGGAGAAAATTACCCGACGTATAATGTTACTTTAAGTTGGAATTAATGTAAATCCAGTGTAAAACACTGTTTCGTTTATGCGTAGTATATGCGAATGCCTTTTTAACCAGGAAATCTTGATTTTTTTTTACATCATTATACCTCATTATATACATGATTGTGTTAAAGTTTTACTTTTAAGATTCCTTTACATGTAACAACGATATGAAAAGCTGAATTATCAACATCACAATCGTAACAAGCATACTGTTGATTTTTGGATGCGACATTCCAAAAACGACACACTCAATTGTTCGCACCTGACACACTGAATCCACAGTTTTCCGCCCTTGTAGTTTCGAAAGTCACTCATACAGATCGCCAGGTATTTTCGTCATACTTTTTTCTTCGCTTTCTTTACCTGCGAGGGTTTCTTTTGAAGCTGTGATGGTTGTTTAGTTTCCAGTTCTTCTATCAGGGGTTCTTCGATGTCCACTTCTTCCGTCACCAAGGGTTCTCCGACGACTCCCTCTTCCACCCTCATATCTGGTCATAGTTTCTGGTTTCTCTTCCAGTGGGAGCAACCGCTTTCCAGAAGAAACCAATATCTTATTCCCTCGCTTCCCTCCGCTCACCCTCGCTCTGGTGGTTGGCACCACTCTGGAATTGTGAAGAAACTTCAGGAGATTTGCGTCCATGTCTTTCTTGACCTGTGTGCTATCTGGGTCTTTGGGTAACTTTGACAGGGAAGCTTCAACGTTTAGGGGAATCAGACCTGTAGCCAAGAATTCTACCTTCATGTTCTTACCTACGGTGGGAGCCAGGAAACCCATAAGTCGGGGGTGGGAATCAGGAAATCCATAAGTCGGACGGTGGGAGCTAGGAAATCCATGAGTCAGAACAGTACACAAGGAACTGTTCCTTGGGAATCGATCTGCTTCGTCGGGACTCTTTCTGCCACGAGCTTAGTACGGCTCTCCACTTCTTTAGTGGCCCATACACGCTCAGGTCCAGCGGCTTGAGCAGATGCGTCGAGATTCAACGACGCTCACAGAAAGGAAGAATCACTAATATCTCTAAGAGCCCCGCTCTATGTCAAAGTAACTCCTAGTGTCAAAGTAGCCCCGTTTTACGTACTCATAACTAGAAACCTAATGTTTAGGAACTAAAGTGTGAAAATAAGCACTGGAAATTTCAAAAAAACTTCCACAACAATTTTGCAAAAACTAAAAATAAGATCTTGAACACAGCAAAGTTCCTGCACTTCATGCACATCTTATATCTACCAGTTAGAAAAAGCAGCAGATTCTCGACTATCCGGATCGATTGTATCCTATCTCCGTACTATGGGGCTTAGTTTTGGGGCTTATTATTTCTTTTTAATAAATTAAGACATGTAATTTGAGTAAAAAAAGTCTTTTCTAAATGTTCAGTTATTTTAAGAATGCGACTTCAAATGTGTATAATACTTCATATGTAGTGTTCATATATTTTCATTTTTGCATTTTTTTTCTATAATAAATTATTAAAACGAAGACGAGAAAAATCCTTGCAGAAGTAGTGTGACGTAGGTATGGGCTCGCCCACTTTTCGCACGGGGGTTTCAAATGACACCACGGAATAGCAGACAGATAAGTACCCGGAGTAGCAGACGACATCTAACTATAGACCACACCTCAAAAACCGAAAATGGACTTGACCATGTCGTTGACCTTTCCCCGCTAACCCTGTTTTAGCGTTCTTCTCGTCATCTGTGAGCTATACAAAACAAAGTACTGGTCTATACCAAGAGGTCAGCAAAAATAAGAGCTGTTTTTGGAATAAAAATGGCGTTTTTAATGCTATGGGTGGGTGGTTCTGAAAGTGAGTATTTATTGAATGCTTTTTTGTCATTCAATCTGCCCATTAGGCTGGATAGTTGAGACTTTATTGTATTAACAGAAAGTTATTTTAGATTTCATAAAAATAGACACTAACTATACATTGAAATAGGAAAAGTGGTAAATAAAATTTACTGTAGGCAGCCTGTCACACCCCAAAATAAACTTCTGTCCTGTATAATATATCTAATATAAAGGGACGATATTGATCGACATCGTGGTTTATTGATTCTCGTCGAAGGGCAGAAAAGAAAAGCAGACATTTTAGTGTACGAGGCAATGCTTCCAAAAGAAGACCCTCACAAGGAAAGAAAAAAATATATTCGGGCAAAATATCTTCGGGAATGGTCCATAATTCCGTCATGCAAGGATAATGTCAGGTAAATATAACGAGATTTTTCTGCAGTATTAAACATTTCTAGAACAAAACTAGTTCTAAGCATTTAATTCAACTGAGACTTACAGTGACTGTTTACCATAGGGCATACTGTAATGTCACGAAAATTTAGTTCTTGAAGCTTTTTTAAGAAAATTGATGCTAAATTTCATCTTTCTTAATCTTTTAAGTTGTGCGGACAAAGTTCGTAAGTTCTCTGACAGAGTATTTGCGATATTAGTGCCTATTTTCAAGACTTATATTGAAACATCCAGGTTCTCGTTATGAAATACATATTAACCCATTTAAGTTGATTAACCTATTTAATCAGCCGGCCACTTTATCGGTACTTGTCAACCGATGGCATTTGCGTGTTAGCAACAGGCATCCACCGTAGAGTCATAGTACATAGGCCCCTGTAACACGCCTTGCCGGATGCCAGGCTGAATTTTGGGGGGAAAGTATCCAAAATGGCGGACTCCAAATTCTTATCCTACACAAGAACTTCCTTATTTTGCGGTGGACCTTCAATATTTTCGCACCAAATCTAGGGTTTTCGGGAGCGAGCTATTCGCTCATACCACTGGTTCCTCTTTGTAGGTTTTCAAAATGGTGGAAACCAAGATGGTGGACGCGATACATGTAAAAAAATCATTTCTCTTTAATGTATTTTTAATATTGTCCTGTGAAATATCACCTTTTATACGCAGGAAACTTGTTTCTACAAACTATTTAATTCTGAATATCTTTAAAATGGCGAAAAATAAGATGGTTGAATCGTAATATGTATGCATAAAGAGCCGTCTTAAGTTTCATAGTCTGACATGTTTTCAAAACTTCCGATTTTCTAGATTGTCCATTTCTCTTGAATTAGACGGAGGCATCCACCGTAGAGACATGATACTAAGGTCCCTGTAACATACCTTGCGGATGCCAGGCTGAATTTTGACGGGAACCCAAATCAAAACGGCTGACAAGACATTCGTAATCTGCAGGGAAATGTCCTATTTACCAGTGTATTTTTCAATATTTAGTATTGGAGTCAATTTTTAAGTTTAACTAATTTGTTACACTCTAAGAGTTTTCAAAAATGTTGAGGAACAGAATGGCGGGCATAAAATTCTACTATTCGTTTTCCGATCGATTTTCTATAGTATTAAACGAGGTTTCGCGGTGATTCAAGAATCGAATTTAATTCCAAGTGTTTCAAAGTGGGGTGAGATATCTTCCATCCTTAAATACTTTCTCTCTCTCTTTCACACGTATTATGACCATTTTCGGATGAACACTTCAAACGTCTTGCTTCTTCAATGAAGGAAAAAATCGTAAAATTATGGATTAAGAGGAGAGACAGCGTTTTTACACACAAGGTTTTATTTTAAATCAAATTATGCACTTTTGTTTGAATTTGTCATAGCAGTAACATTCTTGGATGACTCTTATACAGTTTGGTAATATCAGAACAATATTGACTAACGTATAGAAACAAGAACAATTTTTGTAGAAATTATATGTCCACTTACCACTTCATGTTATCGCAACAGACAAGTTTCTTAGATGCAATACAATGTGAAACAAATTTCCTTGCTCCTATTAATCCTTGCCCGTTGGATTAAGGCAACCAATAGCATTACATCCGCATGTAGGCAAGCATAGTTGTGATGGAGTTGAACGCCTGTATTTGCAAGACAGCAGATGACATTTTTTTTTACATCCGCACGAAACCAGAATTACGCATACCTGTGGGACTGCTGATTTAGTTGTCCAGACAACCTTGAGACTAGAATCATCCTTTCTCCATCCTCCAGTTTCCTCGGGATTCTCAATATCCATGATGACAGTGTTTGCTTGCAACCTTATTTTAGCCTGATAGTTTGACCGAATGAAATGAAGTTTAAGAGCATCTTTTGTAGGTGGAAGATGTTCCAACTGTTTCTTGCCTTCTAGAACACGGTCGATACCTCCAAATGGATCGGATGCAGAGTAAAGTCTGCAGACGAATTCCTCCACGACTTTCATTGATCCATCACGTCCGACATCTTCTAGGAGATGTGGGTACTGAATGAATATTTTCCAGGAGCTCTTTTTCCCATGGCCGGTAAAGAATGACGTCGTATCGCAGCCCGTTACTGAATGAAAACCCACCAGATATTTCCTCACAGTCTTATTCAGATTCGCAGAAATAGCATTGATATTGAAGAATTTCCGATCTCTGGATGTTCCTCCCGCCATCCAAACTTTCTTAAAAGGATTCACCGAAGAAAGAATTAACATAACTAATACATCAGTGTCCCTGCTCATCACTATCACCTGTTCAATTTCACTATCTCGAATAGCTTCTTGTGCATGCAGTATCATTAGTGTGTCTTCTTCCTCGTGATTAGACACCAGATGCCTTAGTTCCCTTTTCAAATTTGAGATAACTTTATCAGGAGAAGCACAAGCTATCAATTCGCAGCTTTCTGGCAAGTGTTGACATGCTAGTTGAAGTAATTGGTTTGCAAGAAAGGATGCAAGGTCAGTCTTGTTGCTGTTGAGACCAACATAATGATCCCATGAAACTGGAAGTGGAGTGTTCCCATCGCCAATGATTGTTCTTATAGGTCTTTTTCTTTTATCATTTCTTTTCCTTCTGGTGTGATTCTTAATCGAGCATGGTCGGTAACTGTCAAACGTTATTACAATTCTTTTAACCCCTGGAGATACGTACGAGAAAACTATAGCTGAAATTTTTTCTTCATAATCGTTGAATGTCTTGCAGTCTGAAGGTTTGCCAACACAATGCATCAAAGCATGACTATCTATGATTAGACAAGTAGAAATATCAGAAACTGGTGTTGTGGCTGAAATTTTTATTGTTAGTATGTCTATCAAAGTCGACTTGGTGGTGAAGTTCATCGATCCATCGTTCTTTGCCAAGGAAAGTGGAACGGGTGATAGTTCATGTGAAGGGATATCCTCCAGTTCAGCTTCCCGTCCTGCTTGTTGTGCACAGAATAAACGTTGTATCACCTGTCTGTCAAACTTTATTGATTTCTTTTCATTTTGTACAGTGATGCAAATGACAGAGAATTCTGTTTCTTTATAGTCGAAAAGAATGGCACTGTTTGTTTTATTAACCTCTCTGTCAAGAATGTTTTCACCAGATTTTCCCTTCGCTGTTTTGCAGACAGGAGATGTTCCTGAACTTCAGGTGATGCTATGTCATTTGTCGATAAACTAACCAGCATTCGTGGGTCAATAACATTTTCTTCATCTGCACGCTCCGGAAGATGCGGAACATTCTTACACATGGAGAACATGTTAAATCTCTTAAACTGTTCAACTACACTTTGAACATCTTCCTCATCGCGGTATAATCTTGAGACTTGAGAGCCTTTGCGCGATGTGATAGAATGAACAACTTCAATACCAAACATTTCCCTTGTTTCGTCCGAAAAGCAAGATCTTTCAGTCCAGGTTATGAAAAACCTATCTCTTGCCGTGTCAGTTCGTGAGATACCAATGACACCGTTTGCTAACTTACATAATTTGTTAATCCACTCGGTAGCTTGGTCAAACGGCACTAAATTGAAAGCATTTTTGTCCGTTTGGCGACAAAATTGCCTTTGATGAATTTATGGTATACTTTACAACCATAACATTATATATATATTGGGCAGAAAGTGCTTTAATGTATGCACTTTCCCAAGAAAAGAAGAAAAAGAAAATCTATAGTTAATAATGTATTACTTACTTGTTTATACATATACTTAAGAAGGACAACTGAAATGGAGATGGAAAATAAACGTTTCCTGTTTACAAAATGAGGTTTGATTAATTTAGATAATACGAACCAGGTAAATAAAACGAACATTAGCAATTGTTTTCGTTTTATATGGTGCCGAAACCAGTGAATTGGATAATCTGAAGTTTAGTATAGATTACCAATATAACTTTGTGTGATTCCTTTAAATAAACTCTGTCAACGCGGATTATATATTATTAAGAAATAAAAAGAAAATATATGTTAAAATGGATGGTAATCGTCAATCTGCGCCAACAGGTGCTGAATGTGTAGGAAATCTAGCCCCTGCTATTACCGGATCTGGGGTTATGGAAACTCAATTACAGATGATGTTGCAAACTATAACAAGGCAAATTGAAACACAATTTAAGCAGCTGGATAATAAAATAGATCAGTATAATGCGAGACTAGAGGATAGGATTGAACAAATGGAAAAGTCCAATGCCAGGATAGAAGATAAAATTGAAGGACGATTTCAAAAGGTGGAACGTTCTCTTGAAAATATACAGAGTCTTTAATGATGATGTCACATCCTTAAAGGATAAGTTGGAAGGGCTTGAATCAGAAGTGAATAGAGATCATAACCATATTGTTATATTGCAGAAACAGATCCAGACTATTGAAAGGAAGGTGACTCCCAATCAAATTGAAATTAATGACATTAGCGACACAGGAATCCCTGTAGAGGAAAGGCTTAAAATACCAACTGCTATAAATGAAGAAGTAGGTGATACTAAAGACAGGACGAGAAATCGTATGGAGGAAACACGTGTACCAGTAATTGCATCATGCGTCGAAGTTTTGTCTAATACCGACAGTGATCAGGATATACAGGAGGAGAGAACGAAAAGGATATTATCTATCAAATTTAACGATAACAAGTCGTTAACCAAATATAGTGGTCGTGTTGATGATATTCCAGCCAGCATGTTTCTGGAAAAAATTGAGGAGGAGTGCGAATTAGTCGGCGTAGGTAAGGCTAGTTATTTGAAAGTCCTTTCCCATGTACTAGTACCACCTTGTTCCGTTTGGTACAAGGCAATTAAAGGATCGTTACGTAGTTATGAAGATTTTAAAGATGCTCTTCTAGTAAATTTTGAAAATGATTTTGTTTTAGCTAATAAAGATGCTCAAATTCGTAATCGCAAATATGATCCTAGGAGTGATAAAAGTATTGTGGATTTTGTGGTGCCAGCTTATAATGACCTTAAATCAATAAATGTGTATTAACCAGACTCGAGAATTATTCCTTCAATTCGTATTCTGTTGCCCTACAAATTGCAGCAAATCTTATTATCTTCACAATGCGTCAGTTTTAGCCATTTGCTGCTGATTGTACAGAACTATGAAAACAATTTACCAATTCAAGGTAGTGTAAATAAATCGCAGTCAGGCAATTCAATAACAAGGGGACAAGGTCATTTCACTATACGGAATATTTCTGTAACAAAAGGCAATAAACTTCACGTTAGAAATAACTAGAGGGTAGACAGAAACTCTCAGAATAGTAATAATGATTATGATCACAGGAATAATACCCTTAATAGATATAATCCCAACAGTAATCAATATAATCGAAGAAATAGATCAGGATTCCAAAGAAACAATGATGCATCTAGAGCCAATATAAGACCACCTATGAGAGAATGTAGTATACAGTGGAGTTTTACAGATATTTCGCAAAATTCTGCACCTTTAAACTTACGGAAGCTGGCTGGAATCAGGTTAACGCCATGTCAGCTAATGATTTACACGATAGAAGCTTGGAGAATGTAACCCAGGAAAGTAGTGTAAATATTTCTAAGTACGAAACTACTTCTAAATGTTTAGATGACGTTAATTATTATCAATACATACCAGTTCGTAATTGTTTTGGTGTATTGATGATATTGTGGAAGATAACTGCGCCATAGACGAGGATTTCGTTTTCTTAAAAACTTATTCTCCTGCGAGAATACCAGTGTCCGTTAACGGTAAGCAAATTCAAGCTTTAATAGATACTGGAGCTTCCATATAATTATTATCATATTCTTTTTGGAAAGAATTAACAAAAGATATATCCAATCCTACGTTACAAAAAATTGACAATATAATTTTGGTTGATTACACTGGAAAACATAAAAAGAGAGTTAAGGGCAAAACTCAGGTGGTCATCACTCTAAAAGATTTTGAAATCATTCTACCTCTTTTAGTTATTTCTGAATTAAAGGAAAATTTATTACTTGGTTTGGACTTTCTCACACAACTACGTTGTATAATAAATTTTCAATTAACACAATTAGTGATAGAATAATTCTAGATTTAATTCAAGATAATTTTGAAAGT
Organism: Thermobia domestica; assembly: GCF_964235325.1. Classification (NCBI taxonomy): domain Eukaryota; kingdom Metazoa; phylum Arthropoda; class Insecta; order Zygentoma; family Lepismatidae; genus Thermobia; species Thermobia domestica. The sequence goes on along the minus strand of NC_137463.1, from coordinate 66,063,194 downwards.
CAATGCCAGTGTATAATTAAAAGTATCGATTCAAATGAACTTATTGCTAAATCTACAGGAAGTAATAATAATAATGTTCAGTGTTTTAATGATTATAATTAAGTTACTAGGATTAATCGGTCCTTAGATGACAGCGTTGAGGCAATAATATAATCTTTAGAATCTAAATATTTAAATTTTGCACCAAGGCTCAAGGAAATCATTTCTAAACACGCAAAAGTGTTTTCAAGGGTTCCAGGGTGTTGCAATAACTTTACTTATACTATTCATGTGGATACAGATGAACCGATAGTGACCAGACCGTATCTTATTCTGTACAAATTTAGAGATAAAGTTCGCAGAGAAATAAGTGAGATGCTGGAACAGGGAATGATTCGTGCGTCGCAAAGTATTCATTTAAACCCTATTCACGTAGTACCTAAGAAAGATGGTAATAATATAAGAAGTGTTCTTGATCTCAGAAAATTAAACAGGCATATAAAGCTACAACAAGTGAGGTGTCCACACGTTGATGAAATCTTTAGCTGTTTAGAGGGTAATACTATATTCGGAAATCTTGATCTTGTAGCCGCTTATAATCAGATACTGTTGGATGAGAATTCACGCACATACAGCTTTCTGATTTGAGTATAATCGTGTAGTTTTTGGCTTGGTAAACGGAAGTGCTGCTTTAGAGACATGTCTTAATCGAATATTGGGAAAAGACCTACGGAAAATGTCATATCTTATGCAGATGATATCTTAATTATGGGTGAAAAACCCGATGATTATTTAAATCATCTCGACATTGTTTTATCGCGTTTGGAGAAAGCTGGCCTTACTATCAATTTAGATAAATCTAAATTCTTCAAAGAATCGATTGAATTCCTTGGTTATGTCATCAATTCACAAGGTATGCATTTTTCGGAAAATAAAACCCAAGCTATAAAAGATTTACCACCTCAAAGAAACATAAAGGAGACGAGACATATGTTAGGGTTATTTAATTGGTTCCGTAGAGCAATACCACGTTTTGCGGAAATAGCAGAACCCATGTTTCACGTTGTAAAGAAGGGAATACCCTGACTATGGGGTGATAGCCAAGAACGGAGCTTCCAAAAACTAAAAGCATGTATTATAAATAATATCTATCTAAATCATCCTGATTTTGAAAGTCCATTTTACGTCCAATGTGATGGAGCATTAGCGGGAATTTCCGGAATTCTATGGCAACCGAACCCAACAGATGATAATCCTGCCGTGAAACATTGTGTGAGTCGTACTCTTAAAAAGGCAGAGAAAGGATATACAACAACAGAAATAGAATTACTTGCAGTACGGTACAGAATTACTTGCTGTACATAAGTTTGCACCATATTTAATAGGAAGACATTTCACTGTTTTGACAGATCATAATTCGTTACGACATCTTCATAAAGTTCAAGGATATAATAGTCGTCTTCTTAGGTGGTCTTTGGAACTACAATCTTTCGATTTTGAAGTAAGACACGTCAAAGGAATTTAAAACACTCCTGTAGATACTCTGTCTAGGATATTCCGCAATCAAGGACATAAATTACTTTCTATCAACGCGTTCAAAGTTTTACAAGAACAAATAGCTCAAATCTCTGTACAAGAATTAATAGAGCAGCAACATAATTTTAAAGAATATGCAAATATTAGAAAACATTTTACTTTATGTCCAAAAGAATGTACCTGTCCTCGTAATTGGATGACAATCTACGAAATGCAAGACGGAGTACTTCTTATTAAAGATTTTAAATATATTTCTAGGAGAAAAATATGTGTACCACCTACCTTAGTTCCTCTTATCCTCAAAGCTTTTCACGATGATTTTGGTCATCTCGGGTACTTCAAGGTGTATCATTTGACAAGTAAATCATTTTATTGGAAATCAATGAGGACCCACATTAAGAATTACGTAAACGACTGTGAGGAATGCATGCGAATCAAACACAATTGTCGAACAGTGTACAAACCTATGTTATCTATTACGTCAGAGAAACCACATTCATGGATTTCTGTACACTTTTATGGTCCATTACCCAGAGCTAGAACAGGTGACACATATCTATTTACTGTAATGGATATATTTACAAGGTACCTAGTGGCTTACCCTTTAAGGAGAGCAACTTCATCTGCTATCGTAAATAGGATACTGAATGTCTATATTCCACATTGTGGTCCTATAGGTCATATTCTTTGTGACAATGGTAGTCAGTTCCGTTCCAATGTACTTTTACGAGCTATGAACAACGCAAACATCAAGGTTCATTTCGTGACTCCATATCATCCAAGTAGTTCTGTCGTGGAGAACCTGCACCGTAACTTAGGAATGTTATTCCGCCATTTGTGTAAACGTAAACATTCAGATTGGATAGACCATGTCACGGAAGTTACGTATTTCTTAAATTATTCCATCTCTGAAACGCTAGGTGTGGCTAGTGCTAACATACATAACGGAACGAATTTTGTATCTTCTGTTGAACAACATTTTGAAATTAATCTGAGTGGAAATAACAGTATTGATTATTCACATCTAATTAGTATGGCTCATATCCGACGAGAAGAAAAATTTAAGGCCCGCAACCAACGGATTATGGGACAACAGCTTGACAAACCCAAAATTCAAGTTAATGATCTCGTATTTGTTCGTCTACATTCTCAAAGTGACACTAATTTGAAAAGAATTTCCAAGTTTTGTGATGTATTTGCAGGGCCTTACATATGTACGAAAGAAATAAATCCAAAGGTATTCGAACTGTATGATGCGAAAACAGGGAAACTTCTAGGATTACGAAATGTTGATGAACTTAAAAGATGGTGTCCTTCTAAATACACAAAGGAGAAATGGTTACAGATTGTTAAAAATGTTGTTCCACAAAATGTCTTCTCGAAAATAAACATTGAATATGAATAGTAAGAATTTTATATAAAATTATGATACCTCTTTTGTAGATACAATAAATGTTTTGAGTTATTAACTAGATGTTGCCATTTGAAATAAGTTCTGTTAATAAGACATTACAATGTTTGTTTTGTGCAAAGTTACATTCATTCTAATTATTCGAATGAATTTAACCTAATGAATTTTAAAGTTAATTTAAGTATAGGCCAGATTCATGAGCATTGTGTTATTCTCAGTATCGTTAAATATATGTTTTCGTCCTAGTATTTTTGTGTAATTTTGTCAATTAAAATTGACGATCAGGTAGAAGCATATGAGAAAGGACAGTGAAATATTCCGTGAATATCTTGTTCAATGTCATTTTTATTACGTTTCTTATTAGCTTTGTTTGAGTTTTGCTAATTCGTTATCATCTCATCTCCTCTTAATAGTTTCAACCAATATCTTAAGCTTCCTTTAGTTTAGAAATATGTATATCATAGATTAGATTCCGAACATTATATGTAATTTTATTTCCTGTGTCCATATAAGCGATTAACTTATAACCAATCGCTATCTACGCTTGTGTAATGACTGACACTTACGTCTAATACAACGTATAAGTGAACAACTAAGTTGCTGATAATATATGAAAAATCTTAATTTTACATATGTATTGCCGTGCACTATTATTTTAAGAAGAATTGATTGTGTGACGACCTTAATAATGTTTAATGTGAAATGAAAGTAAATGAATATAAAATGAATTACATATATGTAATGTCAAATATTTATTACAAAAGACTCTAAAAGTATATAGCAAATGCAATTATATTGTGTATAAATACATTTAAAAGGTGAACTGTCAATTTTATTAATTGTACGAGGTGTAATCTCTTTGTTGCAATAAGCAAAGTCCTGTATTTTTATATAGTATGGTTCAATTTTACGGTCCCGGATTCTTACACAAATTGTACCTGCAATACAATTTATGTAATTTCCATTGCTCGGGAACCATATACATTATATATATTGGGCAGAAAGTGCTTTTAATGTATGCACTTTCCCAAGAAAAGAAGGAAAAGAAAATCTATAGCTAATAATGTATTACTTACTTGTTTATACAGATACTTAAGAAGGAAAGCTGAAATGGAGATGGAAAATAAACGTTTCCTGTTTACAAAATGAGGTTTGATTAATTTAGATAATACGAACCAGGTAAATAAAACGAATATTAACAATTGTTTTCGTTTTTTTTATAATGCTGCCGTAAGCCCGGAAAATTGGAATTGTACCGAAGCGTTTAGTAACTGCATGCCATGATACTTTAGCTAACATAACTTTTCTGTAACAAAAGTGAATATGAGTTCTGAGGAGGAATTCATGAAGTATGCAGACATTTTCCAGACTCAGTTACAAAATGTATTTCAGGTGTACCAAAATAAGTTAATGAATCTATCCGTCCAATGGGAGGAAAGACTTTGCTCCAGAATAGACCAAAGTTGTCAGCGTTTGGATCACAGTTTTAACGAAGTCCTATCTGATAAGCTTTCAGACGATTCTTGCGATAGTTTGAAGGTAACATTCAAGTCTAACAAGACAGTAAACAGCACCGGTTATTCAAGGGACAAACTCCAAAATGTTGGTGTTTTTGTTAGCGAATCGATTATTAGCAAAGAGGATGGAAATTTAACCGAAACTGTGGAGAAACCAGTCCTATTACAAAGAAAGACAATTAAATCATGTGGTATTCATGACCATCAGAGTGATCAGTTTGAATTAAACAGTTTATTAATTTTGAAAAATGCAGGTGATACGGAAGCGGTCACGCATGAAACAAATAGTGATTTTGTCTCTGATACCATTATCTCAAGTACAGAAATAAACTGTATATTCGCAATGTCTGACGAAAGTGATTCAAAATATGTGTCATGTTTTAGTCGTATCACAAACTGCCAAGAGAATGATTAAGAAATGTCCCTTAATGGTAAAGTAACTACACGAAACACTGTGTCTGAAGGGAATTTCGTAGCGAGCAGTAGAACGGAACTTTCATCAAAATGGAAAAAAGCAGAAGAGGAGGAAGAATTGATTTCTGAAAAGTTGAAAATTGTTTATGCAAATCTTGTTAATGGTACTGACTATCTGACATTTAGTGGTCTTTCTGGCATCAAAATCAAGTATAGCAACCATAGATTTGATTGTGGAGTACCTGTTAATGAGGTTAATTTTCGCACAATGAAAAAATGTAGACGCCGTAACCAGAGGATTAGGTTACGTCAGTTTAGTAAGTTTGAAACTATGATTAATGTTCGTGTTTTTGTTCATTTTAACCCTCGTAAGGAATCATCTTTAAAGAAAATACAGAAATATTGTAAATCCTACATTGCGAAAAGGAACAGTAGCACAAAAGAACCATGTAATGTTATTGTAAATAGTGTCATTGGTAAGACAAACAGCTATAATCACAGGCGAACGGATCATGATCGAATATTTCCTTTACGTATTGTACGAAGTACTGATGTGTCCCGAGGGAAAAACAAATGCAACCTTATTATCAACAAATCACTTGAAAGTGTGATCATTCATTGACATCCCACCAATTCTGAATTTAACCGATAGAATACGGACATCAATGAGGGTATCAAAAAGGGTGCTATGATGATTTTAGCTTCCATTTTGATTGTTAGGTTAGGCCGCTGTACATCATATTTTCCTAGGTTATTTCATATGATTTGATAATAATATGAATTATGAAGATAAACATTTTATTAAATACAATTTAATACAATCAAACGAAAATGTTTCATCGGATGCTGATTTTGTCGTATTCTCATTATGGTTAATTTGTTTCGATATTTACGACACTATTTTGATCATTTCAATTTAAATATTACTTTAAATTTTAATCGTAGAAATGAATTGAAAAGTAAATACTGATTAATTCTTCATTTACTGTTGGATGTGAAGATAGTTAATATGCCATATTTTGCTTTTGATGTTATTAATCTCTTTAAATATTTATGAAAATATCTTAGTTACTCAAATTTAAATGTTAAGTTCTTATCTTTATTCCTTTGTGTTCTTCCGTCTCCTTTAGCCTAGCCAGTATATCCTTGGGACGTAAAACTCAAAAATTTCATTTCATTTTCCTTTGTGTTCTTGTTTCATTATTGTAATCTATTTTTACATCAGTTATCATTTTCAGGAAAGGAACTTTCTAATTCTGTGATTAATAATTTTACTTTAGCGTCCACATATGTACTTTAAATTTGTTTCTTAGCCAACATTTTATTTTTTGGCTCATTATTTGTAACGAATTAGTACTGAATTACCTTGTTCTGTGACCGTTTGCTAACAATTAACATATATTTACATATGTCATCTTACTTGCTCGAACCCTTGTGCCGACATAACTCCATTGGATACGTTATATGAAAATATTATGGCATATATTTGCTACATGTTAATATTCCATGAAGTATAGAATTAATAATAATAATAATAATAATAATAATAATAATAATAATTGATATTGAAATAAATAATATAACATTAATAAATGAAAAATATGAATAATGAAAGAAAATAATATAATCAATAAATAAAGTATATTTGTTTATTGAACATTTGGAATATAGCATAAGCATATATTGTACATAAATGGGTTCATATACTTATTCCATTCAAAATAATTGTATAATGAATAACTGCAATGTGTCATTGTTTACCCGAACATATATAAGGTGAAATAAATGTTAGAGCAAGAATGTAACTAACTTAAAGCTATATCGGCTATTCAAAAACTTATGTACGGTACAGGATTCTTTATATAAATTGTGTCAAGAATAACAATTTATATAATTCCCTTAGTTCGGAAGCCATTATACAACGGTAACTACTAGTTTGGTTGGAGAGAAAAGGCGGATTGTGTCATACCATGTAAAAGAACGAAAAAGAAAAAACAAGAATAATTTTATATGGATATATTATTATTATAGATGTAATATTAACATTGATGTATGTTTGATATATTCGTCAATAATATAAAGTTAAAAAGACCAATTAAATATGTTTAAAAATATTTAAATGGTTTTGTTTTATAGTTAACAAACTCAGTGAATGAATTTTGAGTAAACTGTAGTCGTTTTAACTTCCGGAAATGTTTGATCTAGAGTTTTCAACTGAGCCAAGTAAATTGGAGCCCATCTGGCATAATGGGTATGGTCATATACACTTAGCCATGGCACAATTTCTTCTAGTGCCTCAACTTGTAGCTTCCGGTTACCCTCTCGATGAGCCCTAATGAAATCAAGAAGAATCTCTACTAGTTGCATGTAGGTGTTCCAGAATTCGAAATTTGGATCAGACTTAAACCCATCTTCAAATTCCTTCAGATAGCGAGGAATTTCCAACTCATTTAGCCTATGATTAAGATCTATAACGTTTTCGCGAATAATGTCATTTTTTTTACATGTATCGGGTCCACCATCTTGGTTTCCGCCATTTTGAAAATCTACAGAGAGGAACCAGTGGTATGAGCGAATAGCTCGCCCCCAAAAGCCCTAGGTCTGGTGCCAAAATATTGAAGATCCACTGCAAAATAAGGAAGTTCTTGTGTAGGGTAAGAATTTGGAGTCCACCATTTTGTTTCCGCTATTTTGGGTACTTTCCTACCAACATTCAGCCTGGCATCCGGAAAGGCGTGTTACAGGGGCCTATGTACTATGACTCTACGGTGGATGCCTGTTGCTAACACGCAAATGCCATCGGTTCATTTTCTATTGATATTTCCGGGGCTTGGCCGGCTGACTAATTTAGATATACGACTTTGCGCCCACAGATCTCACGCCAAAACGGCCTTGCGCCAAAACTTCCTGCTCCGGATGGTGAGAGGCAAGGGAACTCACATTACAAAAGCATCCCGAAGGGAACAAATTATTACTACGTCCACGTCGTTTTTGCTGGGAAATGTTGAAACTAGAATTTAATACATTGATAAATACAAACTCTGAATGTTTCCAACTGCTGTCCATTTAAGTGATATCTGTGACAGAATTTACACCAACAATTTGAACAAAATAATGTATTAAGTTCCGGAGAATCAAGTGTTTTTGCTATAATACACCAGTTTCTCATTACATATTTTAGAATAACTGCCTTTCTAACTTCAGATTGTAGTGGCGGGAATCAACTATGGTGTAATTTGATAGCATTTGCGAAGATATCAGAAGTATTAATTTTCCTAATCTTATGTGTATTTCTTGAGATACTATTTTTCAGCTGTTTGTAACTCATTTTGATTTTGCCGACTGTTTGTAAGCTGTTTTGGTTTTGTCGATTACAGCGCCATCCACCAGGCACTACAAAAGTTCACGTATGTTTTCACGGAAGATCAGAATATGCAATAAAATGTGGGGGTTTCTATTTAAGATTTCAAATTGACCCCTTCTCGCCCCCTGGGGTTGGGGTTCGAGTTCCCTCTTCGAGATGGAGAACTTTTGTTGTAACTTTTTTGGAATCCGATTTGTAGTTTTCCAGATATTTTCAAAAACAGTTTTAAATGCCTCACCTGGTGTATATAAACCTTTCACACTATAATTTACTATACCTTTTTGTTCTATGAGAATGCAATATTGATATTGGTAATAATTAAATTAAAATTCCAATTTCAATGTCAGAATAATAGATGGGGGTTTATTCTTAGTTCATTGAGCCATTATCAAGAAAATAATTCCCTCCACTGTAATATATGTTAAGAGATGGGCGGATGGACACAGGTCTGGTATGGTACGTTTTGAATTGCGTTTTGCATTGGGTCGAAAAATTAAATTAAAGAGTAATGCAGCGTAATACGTTCCTTCACATGTATGTAGAAGAATTAAAGAGTGGTAAATGTCATGAAAAATTAAGGCATAGAAGAGCAATATCTACTTTTATTACAAGTAATGTTGTGCAAATATTACAGAAAAAATATTTGGTGTGGGTATTGTGCTGATGAGAGCAACGTGGATTTTTGTTTCGAGTCTGACTATGAGAAATTCTTGTCATTTGGTGGAGTTAGTTCATTCGCTCCGATACGAATAAGTAAGTTGTTGAATGATGTCAGTTTACATTTTATCGATTTTCGTGTTGGAGCGAGTTCCCTTACTTTCTAAGAGATGGCATAGTGCCATATTCATAAATGCGTCTTGATAAAATGTATCTTAGGAACTTCTCTTGAGAAAATTATTGCTGCCTCATAACCTGAATTAGGAAGATTTTAAAACGTAGATTTTCTTTTTAAAGAAGGTCTCGATGAAATTACTAATTTTGATCTTATTCATAAGCATTTCTGAAGACAAATTTTCGATCTCGGTAGTTCATAGTCCATATCAGTGGGTAAAAAGGGTGACAATATGAACGACAAAATCATTTCTACAAGACGATGACAGTTTTCTGGTCAAAATGCATTTTGGCTGAGAAATTCTCAAGTTATGTTAATGAATAAGAATTGCCTAAATCAAGAAATTTTATCTAAGAGTAAGTTTTATTCAAACCACATTTTGAATCTGAATTGGGCAACTTGTATTATGTGCTTTCTTCCTACTAACATTGTCAAAAACAGACTTCGTCGTAAATCTGTTATTAGATTATCAAGAAGAAAGATCTAGCCTGTGTGTTGGATAGTGATCCCTGGTCTTAGCGTTGACAAGTCAAGTTGTAAATCTATAGGTTTCTCATAAAATACCAAGAAAAAATTAATTTTGATTATGTTCTATGTTATTACTTGTATTGTGTTGACAAATAGCAGAGTTACGTTAATGTTCCAATCGAATAATTACTAAAATAAGAAATATGCTGAAAATAAACTGCGTATTTTTACCTTTAAAAAAAACGTTTCAAGAGCCCATCTCTACCAGCAAATTACCTTGATGTTAAGCTACAGAACAGTTTTCTGATGTTTATTTCCTACTCGGTTATGTGTCAAAAGTATTGTAAGATTTTGGTCAACTTTCAATGTTTTGTTTCGGTATCACTCTGGGGTGGTTGCCTCGAGGGGGTTAGCCAATCACCACCTCCTCTCATTGATAAAACAAATTAAATTACAATTATATGTCACTATTGTGCAAGTCACAACTAGTGGTGGGCAGTGGGAATATTTCCGGTTGGAAGGAAAATAAAAAACTTGAAATATTCCAGGATCTCTTCCCTAGTATTTAATTTCCTGGGAAGGAATTTATTTCCATTTAATTACTTTATCTGTGTGGCAATGTTACGTGCAAAGTTATAAAGGTAAGTGAGTATCTTGCAAATATTGTGAACATAAATATGCATGCACAAATGTTGATAGAATGGTGAGACGAGTGTCTTCTGGCAGTTACCCAACCAAATATTTTTATAACATTTAAAAAATTAATATTTTAATAATATCTGTAGGAGAGTCAAGTTTAGAAACTCTACTTACATATAAATTTAAAGTGAAAATATATGAACTACTATAGACTACCATTTTTTCCACTATTTACTTGCATAGAACATATTGTAAATAAATATACATTTATGAGTACTCTCTTGATAAACTAACATAATACCGTCAGAATATACATTTTAAAGAATCTTCTGGGGATAACAGTAATAATATACTGTGATAAAAGCGAATATAACTTTGAAATCATAATATAGTAAATGAATGCTATTTTCTTAGTGGTTGTACATAAATACCCGGAAAATTCCCACTTTGGGGAATCTTCCCGGGAACATTCCTAGGAATTTTCCCCGAAAAATATCGTATGGAGAATCTACCCATCACTAGTTACAACTAGTGTTGCATGGGAGACGAGATACTTGATGTCTTTTTTTGTGTGTCCGTGTGGTGCGCGTTCTAGGTAAGTGATAGAAAATAAAACTTTCGTTTCGGTGGGCCCTGTACCAATTATTTCTGTGTAATTTTAAAGGTCTCATCAGATATGAGTTTATCTTTGTCGTGTACCCTAGCAAATAGATTCTGCTCCTGTGGGGCCCGAGCAAATATTTTCGGGGATCAACCCTCTCATCCCACATTATCGATGTCTTTGTTTGTGTCTAACTATTGAGTTTACTGCGGTGCTAAATCTTTGTATCTCTGGTACAAGTTGACACACAAGTTGAGGGTGACAATAGAACAAATAATACTTGAACTCAACTAAACTTATTGTTAGATGAGTGGAGGGAAACTACTTGAATTAATAGCTAGTTACTTTCCCCTCAGCTTCTACTTTTACCGGTACAATTAATAATAATATATTAACCTATCACTGATAATAACTAGCTTCATATTTAGAAGTTTTCATTACTATGACGCTTACAAAACTTCGTATCTTGATGAATAAATTATACCATTAACACTATATCTACATTTCCGGATACCTATCTGTACTGTATCAACCCAGCGAGTTACATAAGGATTTGCCTTCTGTTCTAACCTGCTAGATCTCTGGAGCCAAATCTGATCCAACACGTGTGAGACATCTTAGTGCTGTACCTTAGCATCAGAACCTCAGAGAACTGCCATCTTGAAGAGAGATGAAAATCAACAAAGTTAAGGCAATAATTTTATACATAAATTTACAGACCGAGGCGAAAATGTTTTCATGAGAACTCAGACGAGAAGAAAATTCGTCAGAAGCTTACGAGATAAGGTTTCAGACTTTATTTGTTGTCGCGTGGGCAACCCTATATGAGACCTGCATAAGAGTGAAATGTAACTGCAATTTAACTTATCTTACTTCAGAGAGAGGGAGGCAGTTGGCTAACTCCGGGAAAACCTCCCAGGAAGTATGCCTGAAACAAAAGCAATGATAGTAAATGCAATACCTTAGGAGACATAGAAGATGACTGAAAAGCGGAAAAAAGGGAACTGAAAAATTTCTGTAACTCAGCAATCAAGGCATTTGAACCTTGGAACTTTCTTTTATTTAAGAAACGAGTCTCTGTTTCTTTTCAGCATGTTCCTTATTTTAGTAACGATTCGATTACAGATTAACATTAACACAAACACACACACACACACACACATATATATATATATATATATATATATATATATATATATATATATATATATATATATATATATATATATATATATAGAGAGAGAGAGAGAGAGAGATGTATATATTTCTAGGCAATACAATTATAGTAATAATTTAATTTATTAGAAGTTTTACCGCTAAGACAGCGGCAAACATACTATAACAATATATGTTTTATTCATAACAGATTGAATTAAGACGAAAGTAATAATAATAATAACAATAATAGTTAATAATAAAGCAAAAATAAAATCATTCATTTGCGTATTGTATGAAAAATTAAAAATTTACAACTTAAACTGAAGACATGGCAACGTTGATACCAGGGAAAACTATCTGTTTTGTTCTTGATAATCTAATAACTGTCCTACAGTCAAGAAGCAATTCTTTATTGAAGAGTGTAGAAAGCAAACATCTTTGCCATCGCTTAGAAAGCATGGAAATGCATTGAATGAAATCGTTCTTTTTCATAGTTGGAACGTTGTCGTGAATTACAGCACCACTTCAGCACCAAATTCGGCAATCGGTTCAAAAATGCATTGGCATCTTGAAACGAATCTCGTATTGGTGCCAAAAAATGAACTAGCCTGAATAAACGAACTATTTTCCAACTCGGTAGTTTATACGATTTTGTTACGTTTTCATGAATAATAAGTGCAGATGGTGGAAATATGCAAATACGTGAGGCGCCAGTTTGGCAAAGTAAGTGTACGTCTGTAGCCGAAGGCCTTACATTGAATGCTTATTTATCTGTTCATATAGTAGATGTGGTGAGTGATATTTTAAAATCTAACTATGCGCATATGCTTAATTTGAAGTTACTTGATTTTGAATATAACATCAATTTCAGCAGCAAGAATATAAAGTGAACCTAATTTCTTCCTGATCATAAATTATACAGACTTATTCAAAATGTAAACTTCTTTCAGAAGCTGAAGGAAATTGAAGAACTTCTAATGTTAGTGAAGCCTACTTTTACGGCATTTTTATCCAAAATATATTATGTTGCAGAAAAAGCAAGCGAGGGAGACGTTGTAAGTAATGTTTTCTGTACTTTTACAGTCTACTTATGTGTCATACTTCAATATTCAAATTTTCGAATTAACTCTTCATAATCATCTGTGTATATGTATTTGGGTAATTCAGAGTCAAGACTGTAGCCAGTATAATTATTTATGAGTGTTATTATGCGGAGTTGTATCTAGAGTCTTAACCCAGTTTAAACTTGCATTGGAACCACATCCTAGTTGAGGAAGGGTAACGAGGAATCACAAGATGGGTTACGAAAATATAGAAATTCTTTATATATTTTTTACGGAAATGATGCATTTTATTAAAGAAATACCTTCAAAGTTATAGTTATTTTTGTTTCTTTTGTTGTTTTAATTGGGGTAGTCCCTCGATAATTGAAGGTGAAACGAACCTAGTATCAATTATGATGTATTTAATGGAAACAAACAAGTGATAAATAAATTATATTTAGCTTTACCAGCAGTTTCATAGGATATGTAATAAATTGCCGTAGAATTTACATGCCTTTATGACTTTACAAAAGGACTATGCCCTACATTATTTTAGACGGAAATACATTTAAACGCCAGCGGTTACTCTTGAGGGGAGTCACATAGGTAAAAATCGAAATATTACCGCTACTAGTGAAGGGAAGAGAGTTTACCTAATAGACTATTATTTTCGACAGTTTACTAAAGATGAGTGAAGCTTTCACTTACAACATGGAAAGGTTATTTTTTTTCTTTATATCAATTCTATATCCCTTAACATCGCTGACTAACGTTTACTTCCCAAATAGGTACAACTTAAGCTTTCGAAAGAAGGCACAGTACAGTTGTACTACGGGGCAATATATCTTCTGGCAGAGCATTACTAATGATTCAATTACTGTTGTACCATACTTGAAAGTATGGTAAGTTAAAGTTAAAGTTTTACTTAATAAAATTAAAGTAACGGAAAAAGGTCTTCCGTATTACACGAAATGGGGGATATTGACTTAAGAATTATTTAGACGTCACTGCCTTATAATTTAATCTAATACATAAATATTGATAAGTAATATAACATTCGATTAAGTAATTTAAGGACTATTTCTGGTCCTTACAACAAATTTATTTTTCTGTTACGCTTAAAATATACATTTAATTTTATGTGGAAGAAGAACAATCAAGGTTGAATCTAATTTCTCTAGCTTAATGACAAGTGAATTCTGTTCGATTTGAATTGTTCTAATTAAATGGCATGAACTGAAAGCAGAAGACGTTAAAGAAAAAAACAGTTGTATATAAAAGAAAAGAAATTGAATTCGGTTGGTCCAGTTTGTTGCCGATGTAACCAGGTAATTTGTTATGAATAATAAATATATGACTTGTAAAATTCTTACCTACTAATTTGTAACCGATTTAATTTTGTTGAATAAGTTAATTTCAGAAATTTCACACTTTCGGACTTATTTTATACTTATTTATAATTAATTTTTTCTGGAATAATACTACGTCGTGTTGGTATGGAGATTATCCATTTTAGGTCTTTTATTCTTTCTGACATTCTTTCTGGAATCGATATTTTTCGAGATTTTTTGCGAGATTACTGAGAGATTTTTTGTTCGCATATTGTCAAAACCTTGAACCTGAAATTCTGATTTAACAGTAAATTGTATGAAAAAACGTTGAACATTGTTTACTGCCCTCTTTTTTGTTTTAAGAATTTTATTTGCTAAGAAGGATCGGTTTCTAGAAAATTCCGAAAAACTCCTTTATGACCGCCGATATGGCAGCATAACACAACAATTTGTTTATAGGACTTTAAGTATTTTTTTTTTGCGTACCAAAGAGCAACGTATATATGAAGTTCCATGCTTTTATAAATTTTACTTAAGGATTGGTGAAATTTGGACCTAAAATTACTAAGTAAATGTTCATTCTTATAAAGATGTCCACGTTTGATAATTGATATACAATTTATCTGTGTGTATGTGTTCATGAAGTACTATTTACACTACTCTACATTTTACGTCAAATTTGATTATATATATATATATATATATATATATATATATATATATAAAATCAATTTGATGTAAAAAATATATTAGAAAGTCACCAAAGTTGGATCCCTCCTTTTGCTTTTGGACCTATCTCTAAATATTATGATGGTTCTTTTATTTTAATTTCATTGGAATAATTTCTTTATATGCTATCAATTATACATTCGTCAGTTCAGCATGCAACTCATAAGTTTTTGCTAAAGAATTGTTTAATTAAAAGTGACGAAAATGGCATTTAGGATAAAGGTCTTCAAAGTCGGACACCCCCGTAATAACTGATATGAAAGTCACCAATAAAGTATCAAAATAGCAGAAAACTTTATTTTACAAATACGAAACACATCTCTGAATAATAGAAAAATGCATGATATACTAAGTCAAATGAAGAACAGAAGAAAACCTTATTAATCGTCCGATTTACGACAGAAGTCATAAAACGTATATCTCACGGTCATTTCCCGTGTACATGTCGTGTGCTTACATACAATACAATGGACACTGTGTCCACAATTAATTCCTACAATCCATAGAGAAATTCTCTCTACAAAAGTAGCAATGAGCATCATGGTCCCTTAGCACTCCTATTTGTGGAACATCCAAGTCGGTGTTTCCGCTAGAAATGAACGAAATGTGACCACTCTTTTAACTGTCGTCATCCGATCACAAAGTGTGCAAGTCAGATCACTAGTTCGCTGGCTACGTCCTCGTGCTTGTAGTGCGTTGTCTTCAGAAGTGTTCTGATTGTTAATGGCACCCTTCGTGTAGTGGCAGAGGATGGCGTTGTCTTTCGAGCTCTTCTGGACATTGTATTGCATATAATAGATATTGAGTTGATGTCCAATGGACCAATCTCATAGCTCGATAATAAATTTGACGGACCTGGCTGATGGAGGTTGATAGTGATGCAGACATGCAGGTAATATTTTGGCGACAACTGACTATCGCCAATGCAATAACTTTTACCTTATTATTCACCAAGGGACATGGAGGAATGTCTTGCATATTAGCAGCAGGAAGGAAATCGGAATTCTGAAATACATGATTATCGACTTTGAATTCTTTACTTGCCCTTTTGTATCCCATTGTTTTCTGCCTAATTGCTCCGATTGCCCTTTTCACACTTTGGACATCCCAATTTCTTCCACTAGCACTGCCATTTGTTTGGAACATATAAAACAATATGTATAATGACTTTAGTAACAGCCTGCATTCCTTTGTTTACAATACAAGGGTATTTTGTACAAAGAAATGAGGGGGGTACGGGGGATACGACATTACGGGGGGTACGACTTAGGCAACGTTGTTGTTTGCATTTCACTCAAAATTTAACCTGTTTCAACTCTATGTACTACAGAACAAACAGCACAGTTACAGAGAATATGACTTTCTAAAGGCTGAAATGTACAAAGCTTGTTCATTTACCTTCTATAACCTTTCCAAATGACGGGCTTTTGCACGGACGTCAAAAATTCCCTGTACACTAAAACAATTAATGACTCAACGTTGCAGTTTGGTGCTCCATCCTTCACAACGTAGCAAATACGTCATTATCTTTTGGACCTATCCATTCCAACACGCAGAACCACTAGTCTTGCGAAATAATTAGGGGGTCCGAATATGGTGATTTCCACTCTCTCTCTCTCTTTCTCTCTCTGATGACATGCAGTTTCTCATGGTGCAATTCCACACGATGCTCAATATCGAGCAATTTCACACGGTCTTGTTTATCAGATTAATCATTCTGCAGGTGTCGTTCATTTTCACACGTTCCATCCGTCAGTCACGTGTTTCATCCTAAATACACTATCACTATATGGGAATAAATGATAGAGAGCAAATGTGAACTGAGAAAGAACAGGAAAAGAAGAAACACAAGTTAAAATAAATACTAACAATTACAATTAATACTAGAGAAGAATAGCTTAGAAAATGTTTCACTTTCACAAAAAGAATAATAAAAAATAACCGGAAATTAAAATAAGAAAGAACGAGACAAAGAACAAAAAATGAGCAAACAAATGGTATAATAAAGAAGAGAAAAATAATAACATAGTGAATAGGACATTGAAATAAATAAGTGAAAAATTATAACAAAAATTATCGCAAATAGAAGCAAGATAAAATAGAATAGCAAATGAAAATAAATGATCACAGAAAAAGAATAATCAAAAACAAAATAATTAGGAACAGAAGATAGATTAATAACAAATAAAAATAAATAAAGAATAAAATGAGCTGGACGTCAGAGAACCAGTCAGCAAGTGCAAAAATCGAATTAAAATATGCCCCCTCAGAGCATAAATAAATGTCATTTGTGAAACACAAAATAAGGTCCATATTTCAAGGCGGTTCTAAAACTAGCCTTGTCATCTTGTTATTTTCTGAGCGAATAGCACGTCATTATGATAGAACCTTCATACTTCTGTACATTGTCAATCCATTTTGTATAATTTATAGCTCATTATTCCAGCTTTTGGAGAAACCTAACGCTTCTGAAGCATTTTTTAAAGTCTCAGCCATTTCCTACTTTCTCCAGTACTAACTGCAGTTGCCCTTCAAGACAGACGTAAGTGGATTTGCTATACTAATCCTGATTACAATCTAAGCCCTGTCTCTTAAAGGAATGAGAACTAGACGTAGCATCTTGGTTTAGTATACTCACAAGCTTCAAGATATATGGCATACTCTGCGGTTTAACTTATTGTGCCAGCTCTCCACTGGATTATTCAGTGCCTTTTGACCATTGCAGTTTCATATTTCTGTTGGAATGTTTGGATTGTGTATCCATTGTTCAAAAGAAATAATCTTTGAACTCTTCGATTTGCTGGCCAGATGGACATTCCTTCATGACGATGAGCCAACTTCCATCGATCCTGCTTGCTGGTAGTAATGCTGATGCACTACATATACGAACATGATGACGTACACCTTCATTGTGGAGACATTCTTCGATGAGACCTATAGTGTTCTGAACCTTCCGCCAGATGCTCTGTTTGAAATGGTAATTGTAACCAGAAACCTATGAACTACGAAACACCGCAAGCAATGCATTGATTGCAGGAAGCTCAAAATCCACTCGAGGTTCTTCTTGCCCAGACCATGTTCTAAGAAATGTAGAGAGTTACTTGTATGTTTGCTCAGTTTTATCTGGCAGCAATGCATTCAAGATTGGTATAACCAATGTCTTATCATGTGTGCTTCCTATATCTGCATGTGTGATGTGCAATTGGGAAAAATACTTGCAACAACTCTTAAACAAGAAACCATTAATCGCTGTCCTTCAGAGTGCAGAGCGAACTAAGCAAGAACAGGAAGGGAACAATCACAAAATAAAATTGTATTTAATTCATCTTCCTATTTTTTAAAAAATGGGCTCTGATTTTATTAACAAAGTGCTTATTTTATTCTTTGCTATTGAGAACGAATTTATCGTTGACATACGTTAATTTCAGATAATACAGCTTTTCACCAACTTGACTGCAGAATGCCTTGAAAGTCTACCTGGAGAAACTATATCAATTTCCAAAAACACTGGAATGGAAACCAATAACACATTTTATTCTGTGTACGCAAGATTATATGTTTTTGTGTATTTTCATTTCCATGTACTTTAAATTGCTATTATTTTCTTTGTTAGTTTTAATTAATTTTTGTAATTATTTTCCTCTTCTTTATTATAAGTTGTGTTTGCTTTTTTCCTCCTGGATTCTCAAGGAATAATTTCAATTATTCCTATTTATTTTAACTTGCGTTTGCTCTTCTTCTATTCTTAATTAGTTCATATCTGCTCTGTCCTCCCTCCCCTTATATTGAAAGTAGTTTCAGGGTGTATCACGTGACAGGTGGATCGTGTGAAAAAGCAACAGATCTGCAAAATGATTAATCCGATAAACAGGACACTGTGAAGTTGCTCGATAATGAGCACCGTGAGAAATTGCACGGAATCCTCTCTCTCTCTCTCTCTCTCTCTCTCTCTCTCTCTCTCTATATATATATATATATATATATATATATATATATATATATATATATATATATAACTTTAATAAAAAATTCAAAAATATTTATTTCAGAAACACCAAATAGAAGCAAAGAATATTGCAAGCGGGATTAGGAACTTTCCTCAGGAACTAATTGTAAGTTTTTAGTATATAAGTTAAAGGGATGAAGAATCAAGGTGGAGCAAATACCGATAAAACTTTATCTGCAAACCCTTAATATCGTATTCTTTTATGCATTTCTTACTTTCTATCGTTATATACAGAGTGTGTAAGAAACAAAAAAACTGAAATATTCGAGTCTGACATTAAAAATCAAATCACATGATATGAAATTTTTGAGTTTTACGTTCCACGATTATGCCGGCTAGGCTAAAGGAGACGCTGATGATGAGTAATGAATGATATGTAGAATGAAGAAAGCGGGAGGAAACGTGAAAGCCCCAAGGTTACCTCGCACACTGTGTTTGTCCACCACAAAATTCCCTTGGTGGGAGCAGGGTTTCAACCCGGGACCCCAAACACCAGAGGTAAACGCTATACCACTGAGCCACCGCGGGCGCCGACATTAAAGAGGGGAAACTTTTTTACAAATATGTAAAGAAAAGTGCATATTTTAGAAGCCAAACCTGTTCAAAAGTATGTAAACACGTCATAAGGCACACTATTCCGAATGCTAGAAAATGTGTAATTGGCAGTCCCTTACAGTTGTAATTTCGAAACAATGCACGCAGTGTTTAGTTCTAGTTTGTCTTACACAACTTTAAGTCCAAGTATATTTGGAGTTTTGTATGTTCCGCACACTATTCTACATTACTAAAATATACATTTTTGAATAGTCAAAATGTAAGTAGTTGTGGGCTGAAACTCGATTAATCCTCGTGTTCAGAATTACAGCTGTTGTAATTATTTTTCTCCACTTGTTGTAATTATTTTTCTACAGACAACCCTCGGTCTGAAAATATGCAATTTTCCTTATATTTCTATATTGTCATTTTTGTTACTGTGACGTAACATATGACGTTTATGATCTAAATTGCGAGGGTTTAAAACGAAAAGCACTTCAGTGATATTTAATGATGATCCGTCAGTACCGATTATCCATATTCACTTTTCAGTATATTTTATTGTGTGTTAGTAACGAATATAAGTCTGTTTCAAAATATAGTAGATATTAATCGAAGAGTATAGAAAATCTCATAATGATATTTAAAATGAAGTATTGTTCCTATTAAAATATATTAAGACTTATGTGCGGAATACGTCTGTGAAATTAATTCAAACATATCTTCAATAGTAGTAGTTGAAAATTATAATATTCATTCATAATTCTGTGGAGAAAAATATATTTATTTTGAAGTCTTCAATATCGTTGTTTGGGGGTATATTATAAACCAATTGTTACTGAATCTGCAGGACAACTGCTAGAGAAAATTAACTAAATTCGCAAAAACTTCTGAACAATAGTATCTTTGACATTATTGTGAATTAGTGTGTATCTTTAGATTATTCTACATTTCTTCGCACAAGGAAGGAATAATGGTCGATCAAATGGGGATTCAGAGCACAAACGATTCAAATATCAACATCAAAATTGTGATACAAACACAAAGTTTGTACGAATCAAATGAATACATGTAAAAGTTAACATGTTTGATTTTACGTCATAACAGTTATTTAAAATATATAGACACTATTTTTTGATCTGTCAAAAGAATTTTAGATAGAGATTCATAACATAAAATGTTTGAAAGGAGACCAAACATAAACTTAATTTTTTCAGACACAGAATGCTTCAATTCACTCTTCGATGTTATGAAAAACACTTTTTGAAAACAAGATGAAAACAATGCATCGTAATGAAAATATCCAAATACTCAGTATAGCTATCTCAAATATTTTATACTTGAAAGTTCGAAAAGTATCTGTTGGTTTAGCTGTTCTTATATCGGATGGCATAAGGAATATAGCACGAAACTCGTAAACCACAAGATTGTCCTCAGGTCCAGGCAAATGACGGCTAAAGGTGGGACACATATAAATCTATTGGTTCGAATTTCATGACTATTTCCGGTGTCCTTGTGCATTTGCATTGTAAGATGAGGATAGAAAATTGAAGCATTTCTCCGAATAATGCTGTATGACATATTTTGGAGTTTACTCAGTTACTAAGTGAATCATATTTTCTACAGAACAATTTTTGACATATATTGAAAGATTCGTGTTTCGGTTGTCGATGTTGTGCTACTATATTTGTAACTAAGCCGAACAATGCTGTTTGTATATGCAAGAACACTACAAATTTTCTCATGTTTCCTTTTTTATCACTGAAATACGCCATTTACTATGTTATTCGAGGATATGCTTCTACTTTTAGGAGCTGTCCTTGAATAATTCACTTATCTGTCATAGGAGGATAAAATATCGTGGATAGTGACGAAAGCTCAAACTTAGAAGCATAGAGAAATAAGGGGAAATCTTTTGAGTGATTAGGGGAGATAGGAAGATGATTAAATACCGAAACCAAACTGTACACAAAGTAATTAACTAGGGATATGAAATCTCATTAACTCAGAATGTATTATCTGGGTCAAATCCATTATGAATACCTCCGATGACGTAGTTAACATAATTATCTCGAAAGAATTTCGTGATGGTGGCCCCGCTTGGCGTAGACGCTAACGCTCTCGACTTCAGTGCGAGCAGTCCCGGGTTCAATTCCCGGTGGGGACATTCGGTCGATAAAGTGTAACAGCTTTTTCAGGCCAGCCATCTTGAGTAAGGTTCTTCCTGAGTTTCCCTCATTCACACCAGGTAAATGCCAGGATGGTACCTAACCTAATGGATCCAGGTTGCTTCCTTCCTTCTCCAGTCCTATCTTCCTTCCCTTTCATCAGATTGTGTGCTCGCCGAGTGATGTCATCTCTCATACATGTGACGGGCTAAATGGCCTTAGATGCCGGCAGCCCAGAAATCTGATTCCTGTTGCTAAGAATTTCGTGATATTTGTTGATACTGATTACTTGGTTAAAATGGCTACAGAACAATGTAGTGTATAAACTTGCCTAGATTGTATAGTGTTCACTCATTTTTGTATTAACTACAAAAGTTTTTGACTGCTTTCATTTAAAATTTTAAGCAAATCATGCATGGACCGGACAGATTTCTAAAGTCCACAATTCGTTCTGTTAATAACTACTTTCATACACAGACGCTTACCTAAGATTTTCGTAGAGAGTTTTAAACATAATGTCGGACATCTTGCATAAATGTTTCATCATTTGTATCAAGAGTCAATTCTTTTGTACATTACATTGCATAGCTAGATTATGCATATAATTGAAAAATGAGGAAGATTTTAAAACGTTGTAGATAGTTAAGAGAGCTTCGTTGGATATTTTAGTTATAAGTGTGTTTGCATTTAGACTTAAGTTCTTTGTTTCTCGTTGTAAAGATGATAACATTTTTGTTTAGAGAAAAGATACATTCATATATTAAACACAATAACAGTTACGCAATGTTCAAATGGAAAATTATTCAATGTTTTATGAAATCTTGCACTTTATGCAGAATAAAACAGTTGACTAGCGTAATCGCCTAGTAATCGAGACATATTGGTTGTTTACTTTCTATACAATGGTTCATATAATTTAATAAATGTTAATTTATTCTTAGGTTTCATTTTATAAGGTAAACTAGTTTATGGCACATTCCTCTCATATTAAATTGATTAGCTAAGTTGTTTAGATAAAAATTATATTAAGTATGCATATTTTGATTAATAATGATGTATTATATGTATTTTTAAAACATAGGCTTTAGTACAGAATGCACATAATCTTCTCAGAAAACAACAGTCCGAGTCTGAAACAGACGATTATTATGTAAGTATAAACTACTAATTTGAACAACTATGTACTATTATCATTGTCAAAGTTAGGAGTATGCGTATGATATTACATCTATATTATATTTATACATATAAGTATTAACTTCTAATAAATAAAACTCTATACGAAATAACAATAATCTCATGTAGTGATATAGTTCATAAATAATTATAATCCAATTGGTTATTGGCCATAAATTTTAAAGTTATAATACTTGAGCATGAATTAGTTTCCTCTCATATAATTGTTAATATGAACCGAGCAAAGTAACTCAAGTGGTAGAGCGTTGGCTTCGCATTCGAATCCCGCTGCCGACCATCCTGACTGAGGTTTTCCAGGGTTTCCCTCAGTCCTACCAGGCAAATGCCGGGATGGTACCTACTAAACAGGCCCTGGCTGATACCTTCCCAAATCCTTTCCATTGTTATTGTTGTCGTTGGATATCCAGTGTAAAATGGCCTCTGAGTTGTATCTGGTGATTGTTAAATAAATAAAATAAAAAATATTGATTCTTCGACAGTGATACTGTTAAATTGATACCAAATATTCTATTTAATTTATTCCATATATTTTTTGTTAGTAATATTCCAAGAAAAACATTTGCATTTTGATATCACGTTCTCTAGTCCAAGACTTGTATGTTTTTGTCGTCTCAGGCTATTGGTTAGTGTCAAAAGAAAGTGGGCATCGAAGATGTCTTGATATTCAGTGAAAAAAGTAATGCTTTTAAGTAGAATTAGTTAATTGATTAATCCGTAAACTTAGCAGAAGTTATTTACAATATGTGTGCGCTTCAATACATCATCTACATGTTGGATTTGAAAGTTGGTATAAAGGCTAAAAATACTTAGAAATTACAAGAAGATGTTAGTGGTGTAGTGGGACAATGCGAGAGAAAAAGGTGCATGAAATTGTGGGCAGACAAACGTCTTCTTCATGTATGTCTCTTAAAAGAAAAACAAGAAGTTTAATTAAAGAGAAAGAGGTGTCAAAAAGCTGAGGCAAAACATAATATCATTAGTATAATTTTGTATATATGTTATCAACATACTTAAATAATCACATAATGAAGAATGTATGATGGAATTGCATTATATTAAAACATTGATTACTGAAAACAAAAAAACTGTAGAGCATTAATATAGTATACGGAGCGTGGTTTAATTTTATGGATATGTACATTACCATATTACACCTATATGTACTAATGAAAACTCATAGCTCAGATGTTTTATTCTTAGAAAGAGATTATATGGTTTCTTTATTGCAACACCCAGTGATGAAAATTTTCCGGAAATATTTACATTCATAAAAATATTCTTTACAAATTCCTACATCGTTGTTTAGCCGTAAAATATATTTCTATTAAATTTTGTCTGAAAACAGTTTCATAAAGAGAAAATCTAACGATTCTTCAATTCTGCAAACATTGTTTCAAAATCTATAACGTATTCTTCCTTCAAAATTCACCTTTGATTTCACAGTCACAAATCGTCCGTTTATTAAGCTTAAGACGAAGTTTTCTCATAGCTTTACTACTTTTCTGATTTACATACTTGCAATATTATAAATAGGTAAGGATAACATTAAGTACCTACTGTAAATTTTAACTACCCATAATTGCAGTTAAAGAAACTCATGAAAATAAATACTGAACATTTTGTGGATATAAACATTTATTTATTCATATTTTCATCAGAAGTGAAAGGAAAATGAAACTAATAAGCAAGCTGACTTGAATAGTTGTTCTTCCAATAACACAATAAATCAAACTAGTGATGGGTATATTCCCGGGAAGATTCCCAAAGATAGGGATTTTCCGGGAATTTATATACAATCACAAAGAAAATTCCACTCTATTACTCTATTATGATTTCAAAGTTAAATTCGTTTTTATATCACAGTATATTATTACTGTTGTCCCCAGAGGAGTCTTTAAAATATATATTCTAAACGGTATTATGGTATTTTATTAATATTTTATTAGAGAACGCGTATATTTATTTACAACATGTTCTATGCAAGTAATTATGTGCGATAAAATGGTATAGTAAGTCCACATATTTTTACACCGCTGAGAAGTTTAAATTTAGATGTAAGTGGATTTTCTAAATTTGACTCTATTACTGATGTAAACATAGGCAATTTTTAAATTTCATAAACAAATTAGGTTGGCTAACTGCCAGAAGACACGTGTCCCATCATTTTATCAACATTTGCGCATAAATATTTATATTCAGAATATTTTGAAGATACTGACTATCTTTATAATTTTGCACGTAACATTGCCACACAGGACCCATCTTTCTACCCATTTCTCGAAATTTCACTCGTTAATTCACATGTAAGAGAAATCCAAGTACCTCTTCAGAAATTCGAGTCCGAGGGAAGAGACAGACGGAGGTCTATCAGTCTATTACTAACAATGGTTCGGGGTTTATTTATAGTACTTCATTTCTGTTTCTACATTATTTTACAAACTGGTTCCTTTTCATCATTTGTAAATTAGTACTTTGCTACCTTTTAGTGCAAATGAAAATGGAATTTAAAAAATCATATTATTAGTTATATGAAGTACAGTCAACGAATGGTAAATTTCCTAACCTCCAAATTATTTATAAGCTAGAAAGAAATCAAAATAAATGAAAATAAACTAATTAGTGATATGGTTCTTATAATTTGCAAGATTAAGTAAAGAAACTGAAATAAATACCTTTTCGGGAATTTATATGCTGGGGAAAAAACCGGGAATATTCCAATTTTTTATTTTCCTTCCCACGGGAATATTCACACTGCCCATCACTAAATGAAACCTAAAATATTGTGCTATTAGCGCTACGTTCTAAAAGTAACAAGTAAGTTCATTTTAATTTTCAAAATTAAAAAGAATGTTATATATGTACTTGTTGTATCAAACAGTTATTATTTCTAATACATTCTTTATCCATAAAAACGGTAGTTTTGCAATACAAAATATCTGCTCTAGGATATTGATTATACAAATCTCTAATATTGAAGTTATAATTTACGAATGTTAAACACAATAAAACCAAATTATTTCTTGTTATTTTCTGTTATAAACACAATCCTCATAAGGAACTATTATGTATTTATTTCATTATATAGGCAGGCCTATATGTGAAGAAAGACTGGAATTTTCTGTTTTTGAAATAATTAATAAGTTCATAAAGGTTGTTTCGCTTTCTTGTTACATCTGAAACAATGGGATGGAATATTTGTACTCTCTGAACTTGATCCCTGGACTTTACAGACACATAAATAAACACGCACACACACATACGTAGGGAGAGATAGAGAGAGAGACAGAGACAGAGAGAGAGAGAGAGAGAGAGATGTAAAATTTTACTTGTCAACTAAATATATTTGATAATTCTCCAGTTTCCGAAAGCTAATTAGAAGATTATAATTGTTACTTTCTAACTTTTCTCTACAGGAATTCAATTTAATAGCTCAACGTGCGGTTGAATATAATAGAAAAGTTTCCACCTAACATTACTATACATAATATTAAAAATTGTCCGGGTTATGGAAAGATTTATAACTTGTTTCAACATCGTTATGAAAAGTTTCCGATCGTTGATAATTACTTCCACTTGTTTCTACAGAGCAATAAACTTTCCGATTCACAAAAAGTTGTTTTACTTTTCGGTTCAAAGTGTTGAAAATTTTCCAACTCATAAAATGTTTGTCAGGTTTTCTTTCCACGACAGAAAATTATTCAATTCATGAAAAATTCTTCCACTTATTGCTACATAGTACTAGAAATTTTCTGAGTCATGAGAATATTCAGATTCTTTTAACGATCTTTTACTTTTTTTGCATTTTTATACATGCATTCCATCAATTCTATGGGTAATGAAATATTATTACTTGACCACTGATATTTGTTTAGAATTCCAGAAACACAAAGCGGAAAATTTTCTGAATGAAAAATTTTCCGCGAAAAATTTTCCACCTCCTCATAAAAAAAAAGAAACATAATCTGAGAGAGTGTAACAAATATATTCATTGAAATGAATTTAGAATTTGGGAACGAGTTAGAAAATTACAAAGAGATACTCACGTTATTATAGGTTTGGTGAAACTGTATACCACATATCTAACGTCTAGAATTTAATTATGAATCTCTACAGAGGATTTTTAAAATTGTGCGACCTCTGAGACTAGCCCGTTTAATAGCCAGATTTATTACTTGGATCGTCTCAAGGGACGTATGTACATGAGAATATCACACACATTGGAAGAATTGCAGAATAATATGCGTTGCGGAATTGAAGAAATTGCATATTATATTCTAGTTGCAATCTTCAGGGATCATGCAACACCGTGTCCAGTTAGTAATGCCATTTTCAATATTAGCTTTACTGTCACCATTTCTCAATATCACAAACGTTACATATGATTTTATGAAATTTCACACGTATTATGTGTGTCACAATTAAAGGTATGTGTGTTACTTTTAGCTATGAATTTATCACTATTAAGTCTATGTGTGTCACTGTTAGATGAATCAAACAGTATATTCATACAGGTACGTGAAAATGTATATTTTTCAAAATAAAGTCTACAGAATTAATAGTGTTTAAGAAAAAAACATGCCCAAAGACAAAACAAATTAATCAAAATACTTTACTAAGATCAAAAGAACAATAAGTATCAGTGTAAAAGATCTTTTTTAGTCTTCGAGTAAATAAATAAAATTATTTTCTCTGTAAACATAAAACGTGATTCTATAACAGTCATTTAGATGAAATCTGCACTGGAATATACTATTAATAAGTTTTTTGTGTAACATTAGAAAGGCAACGGTACATAGTGTGGTTAATGAGATTTGAGTTTTAAATTATGATTAACTTTATAAATTTATCGTATGTTTTATATACTATTATGCTACGCTTAAATGTGTGTAAGTCGATAGATGATATTCAAATGTACAAAACACACAATTTTGTGTAAATATGAATAGTTTCAAACATATAAATACAGATAAATTTTAATAGCGCTAACTGCATGTCATTCGTTGTCAGTGATAAATTGATATGTACTATCCTAGTTAAATTAATTGTTTATTCATTTATATATTGCATATATGTATATCTGATAATGCATTGTTAAATACTTATAATTTTTGTCTTTCCATAATAGTGGCACAACAGTTAATTCGTAGAAGTGTCATGTATACTATGTAACGTGCCTATGTGTCGTGGGCCACCGGCCTTTAAAGACCAGGATAAGTACTGTATCTGAACAGAGAGAAAAGCCTTACAATGATAGTTGTTAAATGAGACAAAATAATTGAAGTTCATTCTAAAACAAAATTTAGATATATTTTCTATCATAATTCTTGTCTATCGTATCAACGCGTATTTCAGAATAGCAAAACGGAAACCTGTATTTCAATAATCAAAGAGGTAATATGAGGTTATAGGAATAGAATAAAAGCTGATATATCTATGAAATGCATAACTATAACAATAAAGCAGTCGAGTAATATATACTGGATATTGTTTTGAAAAAAAAATGAAATGAAATCTTTGAGTTTTACGTCCCACGGATATGCCGGTTAGGCTAAAGAAGACGATGATGATCAGTAATGAATGAAATGGTGGAATGAAGAAAGTGGGAGGAAATGGCAGAACTCCAAGGAAACCCACGCACACGGTGTTTGTCCACCACAAAGTTCACTTGGCGGGAGCAGGATTTGAACCCGGGACCCCATGCACCAGAGATGAAATTGATTTGAATAAGAATAGTAATTTATAGTAATTTGTGGATTGATATCCTGAAATATGTATATTTATACTCAAAAACTGTTCTTGAAGTAAGTTCAATTGAAAAGTTTAACACATCTGCAAAATATACCCTAATTCAATGCAATAATATTATTTTGCTTCCAAAAATTTATATTTAGAAGCCTTCTGATAGGTATTTGCTAAATAATTTAAATATATATATATTTAGTCGTCAATAGATTAACACTTTAAATGAGAGAAAACAACATACAAATACAATAATCACCTACGGAAAAAAACTGGTATATATCTCTATTCACTTCCAATTGAATTATTTTATGCAGCTCCACAGAAATTTTTAAAAACACAATAATATAAACAAGATTAACACATTTCTGTAATTATGTAACAATGTTTTTGCAGTTATATACATTTTTCCCCTTTGAACAAACTATTAAACTCACTAATCCGGACGCTTGTAATATGCCATTACGTTATAGTTGACTACAATAGAACATATACTGCCCACATTCACAGTAGTGATCGAATGGCTAAGCCATCCTTTCCAAGCACCTTCATATGTACGAAGTTCACAAATTTCTGCCAGAAGCACTAAAACATACTTCTTACTTCAGGTTGCACACTCCTCAGGCAATACCTTCGAAGATTTTTTAAAGTGTGGATAAAAATTTTTGCACGTAACAACTATTAGTAGATAATATATTGTAACTGAACAAAAAAAACTATGAATTATGTCCGTTTTCCGAAGAATGACGTACAATTCGCATTTCGATTTTCTCGGTGTTACAATTCGTCTTCTGCGGGAACTGATAATCAGCATTAACCCTCTAGCATTCCAATTCGTTCAGCTTGACACAGTCTTCTGAAGCTTGATTGGTAAATATTTTATCATTAATTATTATAATTAAACCAATTAGAAGTCCAAGGCGTTATGATATTGCATATTGCGGTCTTGCTAGCACCCGTGGGAAACTTCATTATCGTTTTCTTCAATATCAGTTTCACATTTCAGGCATGTATGCTCATTGTACACCATGTAACAAAGTTACTACCTAAATAAATTAGACTTCAGTATCGCCAGTGGGAAAGAGAGTGTAAAAGCTCTCTCCATTTTATAGTTGTAATAAGGTCAGGAACGTTGGGTTTGTACCGCATTAAAATGTAAAATTCTAAATAATAGGATCAAATCAATCGCCTACATCGTAAGTTGGTATTATCTACGCTATCTTTCAAAATTTCGTTTATAGCATATAGGGTCTCAAAAGGTATAGAAAAAGTATCTTCTTGAAATAGAATAACAGAATATAGACAAAAATTAATATCGATAAGAATCTTGAACAAGAACAATCAAATATTAATTTAATCAGATATTACCTTATAATTACCTGCAGAGATATACTACAGTTATCCAATAAAAATGGTCCAAATCATGAGATGATAGCTCATAGGCTACAAACTCTTTTCTTCATACAAAGAATTCAAATTATCTTTAATATGTGATAGGAATTCGAATTACTAAATGTACAAATGTAAATTCTCAACTTTCAAAAACGTAGATATTGCACCAATTATAACCAGGATACAACCAACTACAAACAGTATTCGTTAAATCGAAACATCATTGTTAGCTTTGGGATTACGAATAATCCATTAACAATTTCACTTCAACTTCAAAATGCGCTAATATCAATATTACATAACTCATAAACATTACTAACTTGATGTATTTTGAGAAACTTGTTAATAACTTTTACACTCAAAACACAAATCTATTGAATACACTAGGGGGCGCGGTGGCTCAGTGGTAGAGCGTTCACCTCCGGTGCTTGGGGTCCCTGGTTCGATCCCAGCTCGAGCCCTATGGACTTTGTGTTCGACAAACACAGTGCTCGTGGGTTTTCTCGGGGTTCCTTTCACTTTTTTCATTCCACCATTTCATTCGTCTCTTAAAATCACCGTCCCCTTTAGACTAACCGGCATAAACGTGGGACGTAAAACTTAAAGATTTCATTTTATTTACATTTATAGAATACACTTCCAATACTCCTTGATATTCGACAATCAAATTGAAACTTTGGTATAAATGAGATTTATAAAGACGTAACTTAAAGGCAAGTGATCCCATTAGAATAACGAAGTACTGGATCTAATATCATTTGACTCCTTTCCAATTTCAAAGCGATTCCAATTTCAAAGCGATTTCCATTCAGAACGATTAGGACGCTATCGTTCAGTATTACGCTACATGTGCAAATTAGTTCTAGCTGTCACCGCAAGTGTCACCACATGTAAGTAGTATTGAACAGCGGATTAAAACCTTTTGTTTCGTGAGATTTAAATACGAAATGTAGCTCATTACAACCATGAATATTTGGGTTTAGAAAATTGATTTTTCTCTATTCTGTTGGAAATGAAGTAGCAAGACTTGCACTTTCCAATATAATTTTGATAAAAATTAACGACATTTTTTGATAGGTACATGCCTCTTTCCAGACTCCTGATCATTGAACAGTAATCTCATTGTAAATTTTATAATTTATTACAGAGGTGTATGCAGGTAATATCCTTGAAAGATTAATTTAATATTTGTAACTTAATTAAGTGAATAGGCAAAAATGATTGCTAATTTGATAATTTCTTTTGCTTGAATAATGACCACACACTATTTTATTTTACAGGAAAGACAAGTAAATGCACATGATAAGGCGTTTGCTATTTACCAGAAGGATTTGAATGCAATTGCTGATATCGTGTATTTAGCATTAACAAACGAAACAGCACCCTTGGTAAGAATAATAAACGTCTAGTAAGAATAATAAACATCATGAGTGAATGCTTATTTAACGCGATAATTCTGTAATACATATTAGTATTAAAATTTCCTGCTTGTATAGATTACTTCCTTTAGTAGTCGAATCCCTTTCCGCTACTTAGCCTCCTTGGAGCACTAGAATCTTTCCAAATGAAATGCAATATTCATAGAGTTATTTCAAATGCAACTTGTTCTTTCTCTATTTCATGTAGTTACACGGAAAATCAACCATAAAAGAAATAATGGAATGAAAATTTACAAATCATATTACTTATGTATATTGAAGCAGACAGCATAATTGGGATCGACAGAAATAAAAAAAAAATCGATTGTATTCTTCCTTCCCTAGGGACACTCTTCTCTCTGCTGTAAAGCATAAATGGTTCTGTAACTGTATAATAAAACGCATTCACAGAAAGATAACGTTTCCTCTTAGAAACCTTGCAACAAGTAGGTAATGTTCATTTTCAGTAATATTTCACAATAAAGAAAGACACCATTCTAGCTCCTCATAGTGACATATCTTTTAAATGAATAAATGAAAGAACTGTAAAAAGGATATAGTTAGTAATAAATTATACCACTAACACAGGTTTTCAAATAATAAATTTTAAAAGTTATTGTTTTTAAACCAAGATAACTACTTTGAACTTCAGGGGAGTTACATGAAAGTATCTATGTGAAGTCCGGCCCCATGAAAATTAAAGACTATAGTTCAATCACCGTAATCGATCTGCAATTAGATTCAACAGATATTCATGTGTATCTTCGTTGGTTCATGAGTAACTCGCATGAAAAGTATATAATTTAAATGAAACGAAACAGGCTCTTCTCTGGATAATTGAGAAATAATTATTAGTTGAATTCTGCCAAGAAGAGTGTTCAATGATCTTCATATTGGCAGTTTGTATACACTGTATATATGAGGTAATGAAAAAATTTTGTTATAACGTTTTTCAAATATTATTATGTTGTGTCACATTGAAGCAAACATATCTTCGATGTCTTTTATCATTATGTAGCTTTGGATTGAAATCGGGAAGAATGATTGGGTAAAATATTTACTTAATCTCTAAACAACCAAACCCACAAATATCATTAAAAAGAACTATCCAGTGCTTATGAAACAAAGTAAAGTATTCTTTGAAGCTTCGCTATCACCTATTACTTCTGAGAGTTGCAATCGCTCAAGAATGAGTTAGAAGAATAATATTTTTTTAAAATAAGTTATTTGATGTTTCTTTCAAATAAGTTTTTTTTTATATACTATAGAGTATGTTTTTCTAGAGAGACTACTATTTACCACACTGTTTGCTGCTGACTGAACATGAGAATTAATTGGATGCAAAGATGACTTCAAAGTAGGAAATAAGTGTCCTTTCTGGGAGAGAAAAGTTGCAAGGGCCAATGGCTCTCTTCGAAATGACAAATTTGTAGAGATTAGTAGCGGCGTCCACAAAGGGGACCATTTTGTAGATGAAAACCTCGGCGACCATGGATCCCATTATGTTTATGAGCACACGGTTTGAAGTAATATTTTTGACCCTAGGGTAATAGACGTGGCCTGATAAAGAATTTGCAAATGGCAAGAGTGGTCAAGTAGCATATCGAATGAAAGCTGTTGTTAAATTGAAGAAGATGGATAAAGACTCGACTCCCTACAGTAGCTCTGTGTAAAATTGTAGTGGGTCAAAATGGAAACACAATCTGCATTGAGAAGTCTATATCTATAAATGTGAAACTGTGAGACAGATGTGAAACAGAAAATAACTGTCTCATCATAGTAAAAATACACAACGTATTACGGAAAATAAATATCCCAGAAACTAAGACGAGTCCTACCTATAATTTTCAAATAGCAAGAGGGGTCAAATTGTGTATCGTTTAAGAGTTGCTATAAAGTGAAAGAAGCTGTAGGAATTCTCGACTGTCTACTCCTGTGCAATAGAATGGCAGGTCAATATGTAAAAACAAACTTGATTGAGAAGTCTTTACCCACTCCTAGAGATTTGAAACGTTGATACAGATGCCAAAACAGGAAAGCACGTATTCCATCACTTCAAAAGCCGGACAACGTACAGACGACCTAAAACCTCCCAACTTTTGTTGTGTGTTTATATGAGAAAATGATTATAGATAAGTATGGCCCCCGACGAAAAGTTTCTAGGGGGACATCTCCCTAGTTTTTATATTACGTTTAGTATTTCTTATTTTTATTAAGAAAATCTTATGAAATTGAAGTTGTTTTCATGAGCGAGAGGGGCGGGAAAATATGTATGGATGCCAACATGACTCTGTCAAACACCTATATTTGAGTACAGAGATCTTTGATGTAAACATGGCCTTTCCTGCTAATATTGTTATTCTCAAAAGGCAGTTGTGAATATGGGGGACTGCAATGTTTCCCGAGTGTTCCAAATGAGGAATTTTTTATCATCAATATCGTAGAACTGTTTTAGTAGTGTGTTCTTTTGCAAGTCAGTTCGGAAAGGCACTCCCTTTTACATTTGCAGTCTAGTCCAATAGTTTTTTTCAGAACATATTTGCCTTTCCAATTTACATGCTCTTCTCCTCTCGCCTTATAGGACTCATAACATTTCTTTTCCACTATTCGTTTCTCAGTTCTTTACCTTTTCTATTATCCGAGTAGTTCTATTTCGTTCTATTTCTTTACCTATTCTATTATTCGAGAAGTTGGTTATCTCACTTGACTTCATAGTTTCGCTGCAATCTTTCGATGTGATTGGCTTGTCATTTCTGTCCTCTGAACTGTATGAAGAATACACTCTGTATCCATTCCTAACACCTTGTGTCTACTGCCCGTTCAACACATTTCATCTGATAAACCTCATTGTACTCATTAAAGCTAATTCCTGGGCTACAAATGTGACGTTTGGCATTTAGCGGAAGGTATTTAGTTATTTGATTACTCCAACTAACCAATACATGGTATTTGGAGGGTTCAGTTCACATGTGACATTATAAAACAAACACAAAATGATTTAGAGAAGTGATTATACATATAGATAAAATATTTTACATTGTTATACATATATTTCTAGATATTGTTTAACACTATAAAATTCTTTCTGTATTAGATACCGGTACGTGTTTAACTTTTGTTTTAACTTATATAAGTTTTTCTCCATTTTTATGTGACTGGGCATAACATTGAATATTTTATTTGCCATATGTCTCGGGCCCTGTTGTACCAGTTATAATCTAATAAAGTAAGACTTTTTCTCTTGATCTCTAGTATTATAATAATGATCTTTCGCTTCATCTTCGCTTTGTGTTAGACTGAAAACGGATGTTTCATATTTATGATTAGATGAAACTGTTAATATCTTTAACTTTTTAAAATGCAATTTGCAGCTTGTTGAGTAATGTAAGTTTGCAAACGTACGGATGGCTTGTTTTTCTTTAAAAATATAATTTGCTATCAGTTGCGTTACCCCAAAATAGGATGCCATATTCTATGATAATGTATATGGATCCATAGTAAATTTGTATTAAGCCTTTTAGAGTTAAGGTGTCTTTCAGCATTCTTTAAGCACATAGCCTTGGATTTAGTTTATGTATAGTTGTTTCAATGTAACTACTCAATCTGAAGTACTCATCTATTTTCCCCCATGACTCAGTTACGTTCCGAATTGTATGCTTTTGCTACAAATTAGTGGAACACTGGGATTCTTTCATGTTGTTCTTGCATTGGCAGAGCGTCGTTTGTTTATTACGAGGGATTTATGAACTCTAGCTTTTACCTTCCCTCTCTGGACGCGTTCTCCGCAGAACAAAAATGCATGTGCTTCGTCTTCCTTATTTAACAACTCTCAAACGTTGTGCCACTTCACCCCACTTTCATCTGTAAACGTTGCGTTGGACCCCGTCTGGGACCCTACGGGGATCCTGGGGCCATAAATAGTATTTCAAAACATTTACCCACAAACATAATAGGATCCATCGTCGCCGATTTGTTCATTTACAAAGCGGATTCCTAAAAAAATGATTTGGTTCACACTTTCTGGACGCCTGCACTAATCTCGGTAAATTTGTCATTTCTAAGGGGCAGTTCCCCTGAAACTCTTTTGTTGCATAAAGGACACACACTTATTTTCTACTTTGAATTCATCTTTGCATCGGCCGAGTTTCGTTTTTAATATGACCTTTTAATAAGGGATCCTTTTTGGAAAAGAGGTTCTTTGCCCCCTTAACCAATTTTCCGAAATAAACAAAAAATATACGTATCAACTGATTGTCGCTCTAGATACGAGCCAAGTTTGAAGAAAATAGGATTGTCTCTCTAGTATGTGCCAAGTTTGAAGAAAATCAGATGAACAGAAAGCTTTATTAAGCTATCTTCTTTAAACTTTAATTTTATGGACTTGTCAGATTTTTATTCCAGTCTTCAATTGTTCACAGTCCTCTCCGAATTCCCCTCAAGAGGCCATAATAGTTAAAGTGTAGAAGGAAGATATGAATAAAATATGAATGTCTTCTATTGTAGAAAATAACTAAGCGGAATTTAATACCTTTAACATAATTTGACATTTATACCTTACCTTTAACATAATTTGATATTGAGTAATGTGAGTAATTATTAGGGTTTCGTTGAAACTCACATCATTTCTACGATAATCATTCTATTTCTGACCGGGACGCAAAATTGAAACATGCTATTAACATTGGCTGTTCATTTAAGATTTCACTCACGGGTGTCAATGCAATACATCGTGTCAAAATGTGATTAATCTATACGTTACTTATATTTCACTTTTCCTTAACTATTTTCAACCTTAACGGTGAGATGACAGACTTAATGACCAAACACAAATGGAAGTTGTACATATGAAAATCACAGAAATGTTACAAATTTTATCGAGAAAACAAGACATTTTTAAATGATGAATTCCTACTGAACTTACTATTGATTTCAATCCAAACTTATAACCGAACTCAATTTTTTGAGTCCCACGACAGTCGATTTCTAAACCTTAAATAAAACAAACGACTTGACTAAAAATGGTTATATGAATGAATAATTCAGTTAAACGTATATTTTCCTTTCTATCATCATGGATCTTTTGATTTTAACCAATTTTAATATCAATGAATAACTGTAAGTTGTATGTCTCAAATGAGTCATATTCTTGTGTCGTGTAAGAAATATGTGAATTACTACGAATATTAGGGTGAAAAACACATCTTTAACTCGGAATAGACAGAAACCCTCCATCTTCACCCCATTCTACCGCAAGCATAGAAGTTGATAGGGAAGTATTACGGAAAATATTAAAACGTTATGAAACAATAAAAACTGCAGAATTTACTTTCAGTACGTATATCTAATTGGGAAGGATTCAAATCGATTTTTACTATACTGGCTTTATCCATTTTTCTCTGACCAATTCTAGTCTTTATCAACTTTGCTGATCAGGAAATCCTTAGGCTAATATACATCATATTTAGTCCAAGTCGTATATATTTATGAAACTTAACTCTTGCAATTTTAGAACCAACTTATGAGTTTATGCACATTTGTAATTGTGGTTTACTTTACCCTGATATACCCGTTTATTACTCTTGACCTTGACCAACTCAGTCGCAATAATACATTTAACAAAAGTTGGTAGAATGTTATTAACCACACTGACAGAGCAAACTAGTACATGTGCTATTCAATAATATTAATTATGAAGCTACAAGAAACTTTCTAGACTGCTACATTATACATAAGAAACTCAGTAGACTGCGGTGTTACTTCATATCATCATATTTAATTTTGCGAAGAAAAGAATTGTGAAGGAAAAAGACTTTCATAATACACACAAAAAATTTATATTTTGAGGTACTTGGATTGTGTTTATTTCTTAAGAAGAACTAGGAGTGAATACAAATAGTGCGGATTAAGTGTTTCCACCCCTTAACGATTGAATTACTTAAAATAATTCAAAAAATATTCAGTTAGGTAATAGCTACTCAGTTATGTATTGTGACTACTAAAGTTGAATCAACTGATATGTATGTAAAAATAAATTTTAATATGTATTTCCGGTATGCCACTGATTCGAGACACTTCACACTTCACATATATATTTTATACTTCACTCTTCATAAATGCAATAATAATACTTATAAATTTTATATTTAGAGTAGTACAAATTATTTCTAAATTAATACTTAGTTCTTCATCTTATTTGACAACTTTCTATCACATTTACCAAAATTTTATTTTCAAATACTCATGGAATTCCAGGAAACAAGTTTTGTTCTTGTTCCGACATAGATGAACTTTATATTTGGAACACTTTATCAATGTATGTTCCTTGTAGTTTCGCTTCTTGCTACACTGCTTTGAACTCATAACAAGATGCAAGTGTGACACTGCATCTGTGCGCACTTCAGTGTTCGGAATTTCCTGCACTGGACCACAAAGCCTCTTCTGTTAGAATTCTCTATCAATTGATGAGAACGAGAGCCCCCTTTTTCGTTTGTCAAGATCTTTTCCTTCCATACAACCATATACTACAACTTCTGTTCTGAAGGAACGTTGATCTTTCCACTTCTTCTCCGGGATCCCTAGGGTTTCGCAGTCACGATGGTTCAATAACCAGCTATTGACAATAACAAACGAACGAAATGGAGGAAAAACCTTAGGTAGTATTTGTTAGATGGCACATGAATTTGGTAATATGAAATGAGAGCATCTAGAGCATTGACTTCACCCATGAACTTATTGGATTCGGTGACGATGCTTGGACATGGGACAGTAATTTTTTCTTGCCATTTATGTTTCGTCTTTCCACAAGTGATATGGGATGCCAACCAGCGAAAGTACTTGCCAATGTCATACTTTTTCTGTCAAACCGCTTGACACATCTAATGGCTACATTGTCTACGAGTGCTTCTTTCTTTTCCAAATATCGTATTCCCTTCGTTTTCATGTCGCTGTTTGGACTAAAGGTGCATCCTTACGTTCGGTTCAGTTGTACTGTTTGTAATGTCCATTTTTTTCAATTTCGACGAACAACTGTTTCAATGAAAATTAATTGTCTAAATAAATAAGATGAGTCAAACCAAAATGTTAGTCATTACTGTCGTGAGAAAGCGACATACCATATTATTGTGATATTTCGAGAATTTTTTCGTCCAATATTACATCCCTGTAGCTGTTGAGTGTTTATAAGTGAGACACAGTTTTTATATTAGAAACACTTACCTGTTCTGCAGTAGAGCAAAAGATGAAAACAGCAAAAACACAAAAACTCATTGCTGTGCTACCTTCAAAATTCTTCCTCTTACAGAAGTATACATAATCCATAGATGGTATACTAAGTAAGGATGAGTTGACCGGTACTTTGCGAATTCGTTGCAATCGACATCTGCGGCCACCGCCCCAAATCGGCACGGAGAAGCACGCAGAAGCAAGAAGTATATCACGTTTTCACAACAGACGACCAAATGGAGTTAAGCGCTTTCAATATCTTGAGTCCATGAAATCTTTATAAGATGGAAGCATAATTCCATAACTATGGATATATTAATGCAGCTGTATCAATATCGGTTTCTTGAGCGTATTAAAGTTTTCATTTATTATATTACTAGCAGAAGTTATTGTTCCTCGCATGGGAAGAATAAGCTCTGTGTAAAATTAACCGAAAGTTAGATAACCTACCTTGCTACCGGTATAACTGGTTAAATATACATTATTTTATATAATTTTCCTTAACTGCTTAGCAGATATGACACTAGTATTAGCATTAGCATATATTAGTAACTGCATATTGATTACAACTTCGAAAGATATGACAAAGAAACAAGATAAAGTAAGTCTACACTCGTATTCGTTTCGTTTGTATACAGTAAATTTATAAGTAAATAGTTCATAAGTTCAATTAAATTTTGTGATCAGCTCAAAGCGTTTTTATGTATAAGCATGTCATATTAAATTTTATTCATAATTTTCCTATATGAAGCTCAACTGAAGGAGCATTCACCCCTAACGTGTAGAGCATGTGGTTCGACCCAACTTGCGGCAAGTGGGTTTTGTGTTACAGAGTCACTTCGTGAATTAGTTTTTTTGGATTCTGAAGTTTTCTCCTACTTCTCTTGTAGTATGTCATGTAACTTTCTTTACTGGCTTCGTCATACTGGGAAGTGAAAATTAATGAAGCATCTTATGCACTAACATTTTTGATTTTGAGAATTGAAAGACATACTATTAAATATAAAACAATGAGGTATATTCAAATTTCTATTTGTTGCTGAAATTTGTAAATTTCAAATGTAAATTTGTATTTTATGAAAGTGGGCCGAATTTCATAAAGGTGGGCCCAATTTCAACTTTTTTCGAAAAATCGATTCGGCGAAGCGGTTAAAGAGTGTCTTTTAGTGGGCAAGGTGTGCCAGATCTTTTTTCAAAATTTTTAGTCAACACCTTCATCTAGCACATCGAGGTTTTGTTAAATGTATGCAACCCGCACTACATGGTACAATATTTCATGTTTTTGGCTGTGTAAAACTCATATATTCTCGTTTTTTAAAGATTCACCCTTAGGAGCAGCTTTAGCTACACCTAATTTACCTTCCCAAAGCTCACTTAGTTCTTAGCAGTGCAGTTGTTCGCTTAAATGGGCCAAATTTCAACGCTTAAGGCAAGAAGATTGCGTTTTTTATTTGTATGTACAAAAAATTCATTTGTGTTTGTTTAGGCTAAAAACAAAGTTTATTTACTTATTTAATTATGTATTTATCTTTTCCTCTAATACAATTCGTTATCACATTCACGATCATTTATTCTTTGTCCAAAACAACCCACAACTCACCACGAGGAGGTGACAGCGCTTCGAGTTCCACCCACCCTGTCTAATTTTCTGCCATGGCCTTACTTGCTTGCGCCCTCACTTTCTTGCTTTACTTTTCTAGATGGCATAGTCTTTTTCTCGAGTGTTCGCATAGTTTTGGCATTTTCTTGCTAGATACCAATGCACAACGTATGAATCCTTCACAATCTGCAAACCCACACACGGATTGAGAAGCTTGCGTTACCAAACCCATTATTCACTCTCTGCTTGGTAATAACAAGGTAACGTAGTTATTTCTTATCCGAGAATTGCAACTGAGTAAATATTTTTTTAATCCCGTAGTCGGAGAGCATCTTGGTGAGCGGAGGTTCTGCGGGGCCAAGGTCATCCACTCCACCATGTCTTAGTAATCTTCCGGGTCGAAGTTTATTTCTAAGAACTGCAAATTATTGGAAAATACAGAAACTACCACCTGCTTACATTCAATGGGTAGAAATTGGGCTAGATTCTCAAATTCCATAAATGCCACGGCCCTTCACAGCATGATGCCTTTGAAGGATGGCAAACCAGACCCGGGGATACACCATGACATGTATTGTACAAGACATATGAATGCCTCGCAAGGTCTCGATGTGCTAATGTACAAACGAATAATGCGATACGTGACTGGACCACTGGACCGGGTTTCTTGTTTACCAAGTTTGCAGAACAGTATCATGAGTGAATTGCTCAGCAGATTGCTAGTAAATATTGTTGGTCCGCAACGATGTCTTCAACTTTTGTGATTTCATTCAAGCAGTCAAGATTTATTGCTTGGTATTTTACCAAGGGCCCTTCCTCGCACTTGTGAAGCCTATTACGGATGGGTCCCGAAAGTTTTTTTTGGACCCGATGCTCCCCGGCAAGATGTCTTATAAAGTAACGAAGCGTTAGTTCATTTCCGTGAAGAGAACATTGAAATTCTCAATTTAGTTGTTTTTAAACAATGTTGAGCCCCTTTAAATCTTCCCGTATTGATTGGTTAACCGTGATAGGCAGCTGCTACCACCGATTACAGATCAGTTCCGTTTTCCTCCAGAAATTCATACCCAGACGCGGCGATGTCCTCTGCACTAGCAGACTTCATCGCGACGTAGCCCAAATATGTTCAACCTGATTCTTCCACTATTGGTAAGTGCTCTTCGATCTGCCGTCGAAACCAATGTTTTCCCTTTTTTCGCTTGCGTTGGATTCTGGTCTTTTCTTCCACCGAAGAATACTCTTCTAACAGATTTTCCGGCTGTGTCATTACTTTCTTGAACAGCTGCGCTGAATTTACTCTTTTCCTTCCTAATCATATTTTTATCAATAACAAGGTTTCGCACTAGGCTTAAATGTCTCCTGCATCTTGCTGCACTAGCGATTAGTGAAAATGCCCAGACAAGAAATAACAGCGTTTCCATGCCATACAAAAGCAGTAGAGCAAATGAGGCGTTTGGTGAAGCAAACATCTCAATCCGTGTGTGGCCCGGCAAGTCGCGACGGATTCAAATGCTGTGCCTTGATTTATAGCAAGGAAATGCCAACACTTGGATCGAGAAAAGATTAATCCATCTAGAAAAGTAAAGCAACCAAGTCAGGACGCAAGCAAGTAAGGCCATGACAAAAAATTGGAGAGGGCTTAACTAAAACTGGGTGGAACTCGAAGTGCAGTCAGCTCCTCGTTGTGAGTTCTCGGTTATTTTGGACAAAGAATAAATGATCAAGAATGTTGCTAATGAATTGCATTACAGCAAAAGATAAACAAATACTTAAATAAATAAGTAAATAAACTCTAATCTTAATCTAAACAAAATGTACATACGAGTAAAAAAAGCAATCTTCTTGCCTAAAGCATTGAAATTTGGACAATTTAATAGAACAACTGCACATAAATGGGCTTTGGAAAGATGTATGAGGTGCAAGCTGCCCGTAAGCCTGTATTTTACGTAGCCAAAAAGGTGAAAAAGTGTACCGTGTTGTGCGGGTTGCATACATTTTTATAAAAACTTGATACGGTACATGAAGGTATTGACTAAATTTCTGAAAAAAATCAGGCACACTTTGCGCACTAAACGACACCCTATAACCGCTTCGCCGAACCGGTTTTCGAACAAAGTTGAAATTCGGCACACTCTAATATATATACGTATATATATATATATATATATATATATATATATATATATATATATATATATATATATATATATATATATATATATATATATATATATATATTAAAAGAAACAATGAATTTTGTAATTGTTACCGTTACTATGTTACGTTTTGATTAAAACATTCTCCCTTCAGAATGTGTTGCAAGCTCTAAGATCTTTTGAGACTGGTAATTTTGCATCGTCTACAAGGGAATCAACATTGAAAAGCAAAGCTAGCTCTGGTCTTCGCACTGGTCTTAGTGGGGTAAGTATTGTTTCGTTTATTATGTGTATTGATTTGTGAATTTTGAAGCATTAAAATAAATCGTTACATACAATCAATATTAACTTAACAATATATCACAGTTGTGTGAAGTAACAATATTAGAGTCAATAAGGTTTTTTCAATGCTGATAAGATACTTTAACGTCCATATATATAGTTGGCAGATTTTTATGCAACTCTTCTTTATAAGAAAATAGGCTTGTTCTTAAAAAGTTTCTATCTTTTTCTCTGTAGCATTTACTTGAGTTATACCGTCATAAAATGAATATTTTCATCTCTTTTCCTGATAAATAATCAAATTTTTTTGTCCGTCAAATCTTCAATGAAATGTATGTTGTCTAGTGAAACATGACTGATTTTATTTGCAATTAATATTTGATATTTTTGTTTGTTTTCTGACACGATAACCTAAGTACACTTCCTTAGTGTAATTCTTTTTATATCTCTGTCCACGGTTTCTGTACTTTGTAGGCATTAAATGCCTAATTTTGTCACTTTCCCTCAATATAACGAAAACATGCAAAATCTAGTTCATTGGTTATCTACTTTTATACGTTTGTTTGTCGTTTTTCGCTATTAGTACTAAATGACTGATTCTTAACGTTTTCCAATCTATAATCTCAAATGAAAAAGATTATTCCTTAATGCCGAGTCAAAGAAGTCATTAGTAATTCTGGCTTCGATGTCTTCTAGAAAACTCACCTAATTAATATATCGCCGGAAGAAATTAGGCCACAAGTCTAACGTTACAAACTCTGTGCGAGTGAAGGAAAACTTTTGGTACCCGAACAGTCAACAGATAATGTGTTGAGGAATAGTGTTATATTAAATTGCCTATTTGGTTACTAACAACAGCATTCATAATGTGACAAAAATAATAGTGAATTTGGGAAAGGAATTTGAAGTGAACTCACCCTTATTTATTGTTTGTGAAATTTCATTCCAATGACACTACATTGAAAAAGAATTATGTAATGATGAGGCAATGTTAGATTGAGCCTATTAGAAATATCGATTAAGTAGATCATCAAACAAGTATTCGTGATATTGCTGATGATTTATGCATACATAATATTACTATTATCTGACCAACCTGCGAAATCGAACGGTAAGGTGAAAGAAAACAGATGAAGAACTGTTGGTACCACATGAGATTTCACAAGCGACTAGGAACCTCTGTCTGAAACTGCAAGTTCTGTGGGTGTAAGCGATTATCGAGAATGTTCTCTTAATGTGAATTAATGTATATGAAAAGTGGATCTACTACAACAACCTTAAGGAGCAATGAAAGTTTTGGGGCGTAATCATTGTCCAGACAGATTTTCTACACTACTTCCCCAACTACAGAATATGCTGTTATTTTTAGATTTATTGGGAATGATTGACGACGAAGTTTGAGAAATATGGACTTTGATTCATAGTACATCAGGAAAAAGTTATGACATCACATTCGTATAATTTTGCCTTCAAAGTAATCTGAAGTCAGTGTTTTTAACTTAAACTAATCATCTAAAGTCCATGACATGAAAGAAACCTTTCATAAATTTTAGAACTTTGATTCATGAGCTCTGGTGTCACGTTCACATATTTTGTTTCAAAAATAAAACTGTTAAATTTAGAACTAAAGCTCACTGCATAATTATTAAAATCAACTAATGTACAACAACGATCATTACGGTTTATATTCAAGAATGAAAGTCTAATTCTATTGGTGTAACCGACCAGTTTAAAAACATGTATTATGCTAATTGAATAATTAGTAACGAATGAAGTTTGACAGTTAACTGTGAAATATTTTATTATAACACTTTATCTTCTGGACAATGATTAGGATGTTAAGGGATGTAATTGAGTTTATGAACTAACAGCCTTTATAGGTTCAGAAAAGAATGCTTACGATAGTTATTTGAAAATTAATGCTTGACAGTTTTATTTTAAATATATATTCCTCGAAAACGTTCTGAAAATTTCTTAAAATTTTCCGCTAATTAATTATCTGTAGTTTCTAGCTATTTTTTTTATTTAAAAATGCATTTTTTAAATTTCCTTCCTTTGGTATTTTTGAACTTAACGAATTTTTTTCAAAAGATCTCTTGCGATTTTTCGTTTTCATGAATGTTTGTTTACAAACATTAATTTGA
This sequence comes from Thermobia domestica, assembly GCF_964235325.1. Taxonomy (NCBI): domain Eukaryota; kingdom Metazoa; phylum Arthropoda; class Insecta; order Zygentoma; family Lepismatidae; genus Thermobia; species Thermobia domestica. The sequence goes on along the minus strand of NC_137463.1, from coordinate 66,018,315 downwards.
TCTTTTGATTTAAAATGTCGATGTTAGTGATCTTTTAATTTGGAAATTTATTTGAAAATGTCTTTTCTGAAAGTGTCTGTACTCTCTAATTATGGAAATAGATAAAATATACTTTGAAAATGTTTGAAATTAAATGTTTGAAAATCTTTGCGAATTAGATGAACATGAAGTTTTTAAAATGATTAAAAAATTTAAGTTTGACAATCTTTCAAATATACTGGGATAGATTTATTTTAATATCTCACTCTCGTCAATTTTTTGTACTATAATTTATATATTTTTTGTTGAGAAATGTTGAAAATACTACAAACCAAAATCTATTAAGTTTCTTTTGTCTTTGACTCATTGAAAGTTTTCGTTTCAAAGCTACTAGCTAAACAGTTTTTGTCTGTGAGTATTTGATTTTAATGCTTCTAGTTTGATTACTTTTTGTAATGCTTCTAGAACTTAAAAATAGTTTTATTTCAATACTTTAAACATTTTTAAATATAACAAACGAATATAAGTTTCCAAGGAGTAATATTTGTTTATATTTTCAAAACAAACAACAATAATGTACATTAAACATTCAGTAAACGAGGTGTTAAATGACTGAAATAAATGGTTGACAATTTTTTGTAAATTCTAACTGATAACAAATAATTGCTATCTCGTGCAGTAAAAGTGACGAAAAGTTTTCTCATAGTCATATTTTAATACCGAATCCTATAAATTTTATTATGTATATTAAGATTTTAAAATACCTAAATATATATAAAACTGCCCAAAATTAAATTTACATAGTTTTTATCCTATAAGTTAAGTCTTGTCACATGAGTAAGTTACTTAGGGTGTTTAAGGAAGCACAATAATGTTGAAATAGAAAATTTATTAAAAATATTATCGGAAAATTTTATAGAAAACGTTACCAAACAAAATGTCAGTAAATGAAAATCATTTTCAAAGCAGATTTTTAAAAGTAGAGTTTTCTGTTTTTAAAATATAATTTTGAAAAAAAATTACAAACATGTGTTGTGCAAGTAAAGAAAAAACGTAGTTAAATATTATACTACATTATTTAGCAAATGGTATATTTTATAACATTTTTTTACAGTTAACTGTGAAACTTTTTGAGGCTTTAAGCTGTTTAAAGAAGAAAATAATTTCAAATATTCGACTACACCAATTGTCTTATACTATGAATCGTGACATTGAAATATACTGTTCGTTGTTAATGTCAATTAATTTTCATGGTTTCGGTCATATTTCAAGTTCTATAGTTATAAGTTTTACTTTTGCAACAAAGTATATTAGCATGACGATTGATTACATGAATCCGATTTCTGAAATATGGAAAAACTCTGTTCCTTGTATCAGGCTTCTAATTGAACTGTTTAAGGTAATAATTCTGTCGTAAGTGTCCTTGGAAATAAGAAAAAGTATACGCATACAGCATATGCCAAAGTATTGTAAGACACTTACTTGAAGAACTTGTGAGACATTTTTAGACAAAGAAGAGTATCTATCAAATGCATATTTAGAAAATATGGATAATAAACTTACAAATACACAGGTCGAGATAAATAATTTAAAAGTGTTTTCTGGAAAATGTTTAATCCTTAATAGGGAACAAGAGAAACCAATCAAACTTACAAATACATGTATTCGTTTCCGAAATGTTAACAATTATACTTTATTAGTTGAAAAATTAAAATCATACAAATTGTTCCACAACTTGAAATGTATGTACCTGTGATTTATTCAAGAAAAATGATCTTGTACCCATCCATTTAGCAACGATATGCCATATAGGTAAAAAGTGGATAAATAAGATCAAAACATTTGGCATGAAAATACGTATCAATGCTTGTAGTTTGGGCAGTGTTTTGCTAAGAAGATGGCAAGTAGGGTCGTCTAAATTTATAGAAATAGAGTCCGAGAAAAAATTTCTCAAGTCCTAGAGGAAAACACAAAATTTCTTTCTTTGCAATTTTAAATTAAGGCATTGTCAAATTTACTGCTCTCAGGATTCAAGAAAGGATATCAATGTATTCATGTCCTGTGAAAGTGACTTAACCCCTTAACCCTACTGAAGAAAACAAACATATACTATTATAATATATGACCAAACAGGATAAAATAGCTAAAAACCTCCAAAACTTGAAATTTGGCAATTTTTAATTATAGAAGCATACGAGGAAAAACAACTAATGTTACGGAAGTATATAGCAACCTCGTTCCTATGACAGCAAAGTATATACATAAGATTTTGAAAGGGAAGGAAGTGACCAATATTCAAATGTCTAAATCGCTAAAAGAAAAGGGTGTATCATGATATCCACACCCTAACAATGAGAAGAAACCATGTACAGATCCATATCTTCATATGTTAAGCAAAGTATTTAAGTATTATGAAAGATTAGTATTATTACATAGTGGATGATGTTATTAGAATCCTATATTTAACCACGACGTGGGTATCTGTCACCAGAACATGGCACATTCTCAGATTGTGAATCAATAAGGAGGACTCTAGATATAAATGTTACCTGAAAATATATTAATTATGCAGTTGCTGATAGACGAATGGGAGCGGTTCTATAACATGATTGGTTGGCTTGAAGCTAACTTCCTTAGTGTGTAAAAAAGGCACTTCTTTGGGTGCATGCAACAAGCTGATATTTGTCATTTTTGTGAAAAAGTCTTATCGCCAGTTTTGAAGGCTCCAGAAGTCAATCTACTTTCTGAGAAAAATGCAGAGTTGAGGGAAGTTCACAAGCCCACCAGAAGCAGGCGCGAACATGTTATCAGGAATTGGAATTAACACTTGTTGCGTCCTAGAACCTGATATGTTTTCGCCGCATTCTACCCTTGCAAACGATATTATTTTGGATTTTCGATTATGTACAACATAATTTTCCGTTACCTGGTCATACTTTTCTACATTCTGACAGGGATTTGGGAATTATTGAAAAGAAGAAAAGGTCTACAACAGTAGCATACACTCCACATCAGTGGGACGATATTATTAGAGTACATAATATAGAATATCAACATAGCTTTCCAAGGAACAGAAATTATGACAAAATATGTTCTTTTCCATTGCACCTGTTCTATCATCATTAGTCTTCCTTAAAGGATGTATTGAGGATGAACCTGTTAACATACAGAAAACTTCAGGATGAAAAATCAGAATTACCGGTATTGTCCATAGCCCTTAATCCTACTCTAATACAACTAACTGATAAACAATTAACATTTGTCAGGATTGGCCAGCACCGACGTCTCAAGGAATTACTTGCTCTGTACTTTGGACGAAGAACTTATCTCCTGCGAAAGGAAAGGATTTGCGCAAGCTTCTTATTTATATTTCACCAGAATTTCGAGTCTACTACGAAAGTAAAGTCGGCGCGACCAATTCATCCTCACACGACTTCAAAGGAAGCAGAACACCATTAAAGTAAGCCAAAAGTTTCATTGTTACATAAGAGAAAGAAATCGGAGGGTAGGCGGTCTTCCGATTGAGCTGGTGGTAGAAAAAGGAATTCTGCATCGTTTACCTTCTTATACAGAAAGCGATATACAAACTTAGTCAATGCGTTTTATAATCTCCATAGCACCATATGTAATATGTTGGATTTACTTTTACAATGGTATGTTGTATACTTGTATTGTATAGCTTGTATTGTGTATTTGTAATCGAGCAATAATTGCGTTATAAATAGGTATAATCCAGTTCATTTTATAGAGGAAGAAAACGAAAATAATATAAGATTAAACATATGTTTTTAGGAGATATAATTGGAATGTTGATATGTAACCAGAACGACGAACTGAAGGTTGTAATAGTACTACTTTGGCTGTAGTAACAAACAAACACGATATTATGTAATGTAATGTCATAGTCTCGCTGTTATGTTGTATGTGAGTTAAATTTTTACGAAGCATCTAAAAAGGTAATAAAGGATTTAACAAGGTAATTAAGAATCGGTCAATTTACGAACCAGTGAGTTATTTTTTGATAAACAGATATAGTTTGTTACACTTTAAAATGCCTTCTTTAACAGTGTTTATATTATTGATACTAACATTGTTATTGAAACATTAACAAAATATACACATTTTTGGTATAAGTTTAGTGACGACAACAATGTATCCTATTGGCACTACACTCGTTCTTTATTTTTGTTTTGAGGTTATTTATGAGCGGTTAGAATAAATATTTTGCTTGAGTGCATAGCAAGCTGGTTGAGAACGATTTGAACGTGGCAAAAATATTCAGTGTAGCACTCCATCGCCAAAGAGATTACGGTTTTCTGCAGGTCACAATACCGAAAGAGATCTAGACGTAGAAAACGAAATAGAAACGCTAGCAGACGAAGAAAGTAATTTCAATCATGAATAGTTTCACTATCGTGCAACATATCAGGTTCATGTACGCTAAGAACTGTCTGTCGATGTTGCCATTGTTCTTTACTACATTGTATACGTAACATTTTCGCATATAACCAGACAGCGATTTCTGGATATTATGTTATGATCCATTACTAAGTACTGAAAGCAAAGTGTAATGGTCAAAGCAATAAATGTAGGCTTTATATCACGAAAACTTTACAGCTCTTTATTTCAAAATGCTTTAATTGTAACATATCCGGTTTTTCCAATCACTCACAGACTTGTTCCAAACATTTCGAGAAACCCCGAGCTTGGACAAGAACTCAACAAAGTAAAATGGAAATGAGATTTTGAACATGAAATATAAGAAACCTCTACAGATCTGGCGTGATAACATCTGTATATGTTTGGCGTAGTTCGAGTTCAGGAAGTTATATGGGAAGTAAATGAAGCAGTGAAATCCGCAAATTTTATTTTCTTATACGGGAAAGGAAATAAGTATCGCCATGTTTTCTCCATTCACAAACCAACAGTATCAGCAATTAAGCAAGTTGAATTTGATAATAATACTTCATTTTATTACTTTTAAGTTTCGGTGGTATGATATTATTGTTCGAAATATATAAGGCCCAACAGAAGATAAGAACGATAATATAACGAGTAGATTTGCAGGATGAAGCAGAGCGGTATTTTAAGATCTCCCGCGACTTCATACGAAATTTCCATTAGGGAATTTCAATGAAAGTAGGATAATAATTATGTGTAAATTATAATTTACTTTCACATTTCATTTGAGAAAATTTCATTTTCACTAGTGTATTAAACCATCCAATATTTTTCTATTGTCTTTACATAGTCCTTTCACAGTAACCTTTGTTTGCGGATACTTGTAAAGATTAAACTTTCGACTTCCTATTGTATTTTTAAGCAAAAACAGTCTTGTTTCTTTCAGGTCCCCAATCTAATACGATGTGCAGCTGAGAAAGCATACCATATTAGTATATTTGGAACTAAATATAAATTTCTAATCATGATTCCATTTTCTTATGGTTATATTATGGTTTCTAAGAGTTTTGAATGAACTATTTCTTATAAATCATGAGATATCTCCTTTGAAAAATGTAGAGAAACTGACATTACATTTATATGATTTAGAATGATCTAATTACATGTGAATGCTTTTAAAGCGAATGACACGGAAAAATACAAAAAGGTATAAATACATATTAGTGGAAATCATACTAGGAAAACGAAAGGAAAACATGAGATAGCAGGCAGCAGAGTATGATGGAAATTCATTTCTTAAGCATTTCCTATTATTAAATATTTTTAATAGTCCAAACAGGATTCCGTCTGAAATTAACTTTGTCATTGATAAAAAGGAGATAAAACAAAGGTTGCAAGTCATGCACCTAATTTTCCCCAATAAGAGATATTCGTATATGTTTTATTTAGGGATGGTATTGAGACGAGACGGGACGAGACTTTGTACAGTCTCGGTCTCGTCTCGGTTGATAAGTAGCGGTCTAGGTCTCGATCTCGTCTCGAGTCAAAAATCGCCATCTCGTTCACGGTCTCGTTCTCGTCTCTGTCAACAGATGCTTGTCTCGATCTTGGTCTTGTTCTCGAAAGCCAAGTCTCGGTCTCGTCTCGGGTCTCGTCTAGAAAGTCTCGAAATAAATAGTATGAAATTAAAATTGTGAAAATATTATTATCGTACATATCGTACATGATCTTTATTCGAGAAAACTAATCATGCGTTCATTACGCTGAAATTTGCGAAACATGGACATACATATGTAAGTATATAGGTAATTCGAGCTATATGTATATACTTTCTCTGTCCCGGCAAAACAAGTGATTATTAACTTTACAGTTTTCTTTAGTATTAGTTTTCGTAGTTTTGCTGCAATATGAAGGACGAAATTTGTTTTTCGCAGTACGAATTTCGTTAAATTTTGGATCTACTTTTACCCTACCTTATCTAGTAAAAGATATATATATATATATATATATATATATATATATATATATATATATATATATATATATATATATATATATATATACATGAACTTTAGAGTTAAACTATGCTAAGTCATTTTTGGGTCGAAATTGAGTTAAGAATACTTTGTAATTGACTATGTTTTTTCTAGTGGTGTAACTATGTAAGTCTAAAAGCATTCTTTGTAACTACTTAGTATAGTTTGAAAACAGTAGTATAGGTCTCACTTAATGAACTGGTTTTTCGCTTCTCTAGTAAAATTACGAAATTATGACTTTGTTTAGTTTACCTCTGAGGTCCAGATATAATAAAATCATAGCCATAATCATAATTAACCATTGTCAATTCACGGCTGGATGAAGGTCTTTCCAAGTCTTCTCCACAATTATCTATCTTGAGCAATTCTTTTTCAGGTTACTCCCCAGTTGTTCTTGATTTCGTCAAACCTTCTTGTATAAGGACGTTTCTTAGGCTCTGTTTATCTCGTGGTATCCTGTCTAGAATTGTTTTTGTCATCGATCATAATTTCTTGCAATATGTCCACTACATTTTGCAGCCCATGTTAAAAATTATTCAATTAGTACCAGTCATTAGTTGCCAAATAATTCATTTCTACTGTATATATTTGGCCTACAAATAGTTCAAATCCGCTACTTTTGGAACACAGACACGTTATTTTTTGATCTTCGAATCTGGCACCACTGACTCAATGATTTAAATCAACACAATGTGAGGACCTCCATTTGGTCAAGCGGCTAGCAAGACTTCGGTTCGCGTGGTCCCGAATTCGATTTGCGGTGGGGGTACACTTGAACGACCGAAGTGATTCGGTTTCCATTATAATCATTAGCTCCACGTCTTCTTTAGACAGCCTAGCATAACCGAACCAAAAACCAACACAATGTGTATTACTAACTGTAAGTCCTTGAATAATTGCATATAACTAATGGTATGGATCGAGTTTGCGGTGGTCGTTGGTCAAACTCAAATAATTGAAATGTAAGTAGGGTGTATTTAGAACTTTTAATTAAGCATGGCTTTGTGTACATCAGGCCTACAGCTTAGGAGAACAACTAGTGTTACTGAAAAGTTATTAGTTACATTTAATTTCAGTTACAATTTGCATTTACATGTATTGCTGGAACGAAATCTTTCACATTAGGATTATAAATAGCCCAAAGACTATGAAAAACGTCTTCTTTTGAAACAATTCTTGCACCATAAAGCAAATTACGTGTTATTAAAATATTTTGCAGCTTAGTTACGTTGTTTGCACTATATTTAGATAATATTTAGCAATATATTTAAGTAGGCAACACTGTTTAAAATAATGGAACCGCAACTTGTTTTAATTAGAACAACCAAAAACTATTGTTGTAATGTAATAGAAGCAAACTAAAACAACAACCATTATAAAAACTTAACACAAATGCGGTGTTTTAAGCAATAAAACAATCACTATCCATGTATTTGGTATATCTGAAACGGTTTGAAATAACAATTCTTGCAAATGACATTATGGTCACTTAAGTCTTTCGGAAGCATCTGCATGATGAGACGTGATATGTCAGCACGTTTTCGAAGTAAAGTCTTTAGGAAAAGTTAAATTTTTCATTTCTTGTAACTTTGTTCCTTTATTCATTCGAAATACATTGTACCATGATCATAATATTTGACGCTAAGATACAAATGATGCGCATTGCATCGTGTATGCTATTTGAGTTATTAGAGATCTCCAAAATGTTGATGTTAGTGATAATGTATTGTCCTTTGTTACACTGAATAATATATGTGGTATTGTGGTATTATTTAATATCTAAATTAGAAATAGGTTATACCTTACATAGTGAAATTTGAGAAAATATAACTTTATTTTGCGTTGGTAACACTGCTTGTTTATATATAGGCGAGAATCCAAGGGAAGGGCTATAGGCGCCATATCCCCCTTAACGTTCAGGTATACACTGAATAAAATGAGCTCCAATCCTGCTTTACACTAGATAAAGAGGCAAAGTATGGTTTAGCCCCTCCCTTGATCATATCCTGGATCCGCGCCTGTAAATATATATACAGAGTGGCCCAGTTTAATCTTTCCACGGAAATATCTCGAAAACGTTGAACATAAATAAACTGAACAAAAACTCAAATAGGAAATACTATGGGGAAAATCGAATGGTGATGTCATGGTGTCCCCCAGGGTCGCTCTTCAAGGGCGCCCGGAACCCAACTTTTAAATTTTAAATGGAAACATTTGGTGAGTGACACCTCGTTCGATAGATCTTTAAAAGCTGAAAAGGAATGTGGTAAAAGTTTTTTATATCGGTCACCGTTTTCAAAATGGCAGCCAAGATAATTGTTACCTGTATCAGTTAATTGTCCAGTAGCACTAATATGAAAACGGTTGAACTTAAATGAACCCAACAAGAGTTCAAATAGGAAAGCCATGGGGGCACATCGAATGGTGGTGTCGCGGTGTCCCCGAGGACCGCCCTTCATGGGGGCCCAGGGCCCAACTTTAAAATTTTAAATGGAAACACGAAGCAAGTGATACCTCGTTCGATAGACCTTCAAACACCAAAACAGAGTTGTGACAATGAACAGAACAAAACATGAAACAGGAAAATGACATAAAGCAAGTCAGATGATGTCGTGGTGACACCCAGGGCCGCCTTTCTTGGGGGTCCAGGGCTCAACTTCAAAATTGTCAATGGAAAAATCATAGGTCAAGTGATATCTTGTTTGATAGATCTTTAAAAACTAAAAAGTGTTGTGGTAAAAGATTTTTCATATCGGTTACCATATTCAAAATGGTAGCCAAGACATGGTGCCTGTATTAGATAAAACGTCCAGTACCACTAATATGAAAACGGTTGGATATAAATGAACAGGATAAAACTCGTATAGAAAATCGTAGAAGGTATTTAACATTCCAACGGAGAAAAAGATTATTAAAGTATAAGTGAGATAATGGTAAAGAGGAAATCTAATTCTTAACATTATCTTTCCGATCTCCCTCCGTAAGTGGGTGAAGCGGAAATGAATGGTAAAGTCTCAAATGAGAACCCCAGTTTTACTTGCAATAGGTATGGTTTGTCTGAAACGCATGGGTGTACAAGTGACTGGTACTGTAATGAAGTAATGACCAATATTGTGCAGACGACTTTTGAGGAAAACCAACATTTATACACGTTGTTCTAAAATTACATTGTTCGACAAATTGGTTTTGCATTTCAGTTGATTCGTTTTTGCACAAATCATTGCCTGCAATCAAAATGGAAAGTAATATTTAACAAGAATTTTACCTATCTTTTTTTTAAGACATCTATCTGTTATAAAAACACATTTCAGATAATTATAATGTGTAGATACAATTTGCAAAAACTAAGGTTCTCATTTGCTATTTCACCGTTTCTTCCCGTCCCGCTTCACCCACTTACGGAGGACGTTGAAACGATGATTTTCTAGGAACTAGATTTCCTCCTTTGCACTGTGGCACTTTTACTCTAGGCTTCTTCTCCTCCGTTGCAACATTTTCGAGTCCTGGAATAAAAAATACCCTCTGTGATTTCCTATAGGAATTTTATTCTGTTCATCCGTTATTATCTTCAACCGTTTTCATATTAGAGGTACTGGACGTTTTATCTAATACAGGCACCATGTCTTGGCGGCCATTTTGAAAACGGTGACCCATGGAGATCTATCGCACGAGGAATCACTTGACCCATATTTTCGTTTAAAATTTCTAAGTTGTTCCTTGGTCCCCATGAAAGCCGGCCCAAGGGGCACCGCTACAACATCATTCGATTTGCCTTGTGGATTTAATATTTGAATTTTTGTTTGGTTCATTTATGTTCAACCGTTTTCATATTAGTGCTACTGGACCTTCATGTGATGCAGGTAACATATATTGGGGTCTATTTTGAATACGGTGACCGATATGAAAAATCTTTTGCCACCTCGCTTTTTAGTTTTTAAAGACCTATCGAACGAGGTGTCACTCGACCCATGTTTCCAATTAAGATTTTAAATTTGGCCCCCGGGCTCCCTTGAGGAGCGGCCCTGGGGAACAGCATGACATCATCATTCAATTTGCCCCATAGTATTTCCTATTTGAGTTTTTGTTCAGTTTATTTATGTTCAACCGTTTTCGAGATATTTTCGTGGAAAGATTAAAATGGGCCACTCTATATATATATATAGATAGATAGATACAGAGAGAGAGAGAGAGAGAGAGAAAGATTATATACAACAGCAGTGGATTTTGTTTCGGGAGAGGCTTGAGGAACGGATAGCAAACATTTTTGTAGTACTTGCAATGCTAAAAATGATTACAAATTTATTTCGGGAGGTGCTTGGGCCCGATACCTACCCCTTAAATACGCCACTATGCAGGTACATCAATCAACCGTTTCCATATTATCTCATACAGCGACGAAACAAATTTTGAGTAAAGGCAAAATAACTATCAACATTCGAGACGAGACCGAGACTTTCGAGACTGACCATGGTCTCTTCTCGGTCTCGTCTCGATTTATAGAGGTTTGTCTTGGCCTCGTTCTCGTCTCGGTATGTAACAGTCCGTCTCGATCTCGGTCTCGTCTCAGTATATAAAAGTCCGTCTCGGTCTCGGTCTCGGTCACGTCTTGGTAATTCGGAACCATCCCTAGTTTTATTGCACAATACATTCGCAATATGTTTTTTTCATGGATACTGTAATACTCCGTTCACCATATTAATATTTGCTCATGGTTCCGTTTGAATTATCACTGACGTTCTGGAATCGTTATATTTTATTTGTTCAGATATACTACTAGATAATGAGCGTTTCAGCATGTGGTGTCTGGGAAAAGCATAAAATACCACTTTCAACATCTACGTATCTAGTCTCTCTGCTAAGAGATATTGCAAACATGCTGCACTAGTTTCTAACTAATGTTCTGTGAGGTTTACTTGAATATCTACGTAATATCAATGAACATTTTTGTAGATTCAACGGTGAAATGGAATACGCAACAAAAAACGAGTTTCCTAAGGTAGTAACCATATAGTAGTTCTTGTAACGTTAGACATGCGAATCACATATCTTGTTCGTGTGTCGTGACGTTTCATCGGGTTGCAGGTTGTGATGCGGTTTTGATTTTGGGGATTTAAGACATGCGTGAAAGAACAGCGATGATCTAAAATAAGGCATAATGTATGTGGTGGAGACCATATGAGTTAGGACACCAACAATTAATGAGAAACTTGCCGATGAGAAAAAAAGCAGAGACTGAAATACGCTTGCTGTGAAGAAAATTGTAGGGGATAATGGGGACTCAAGATAAAATATGGATAAGAAGCACAAATGAGTACTACAAGCAATTGGGTATTTTACAATTAGGGTCGATTAGAGTTTAAGGTCCTGTTTAACATCCTTACTTACTAGATGTAGACCCATAGCTTTCCAATGCTACATTAGCTAACAACGGTTATAGTGTGCCAAAGGCATGTATTCTAAACATATATCTAGAAAGGGCTTCGAGTATGTTTCGGAGTCAAAAGAGGAAGAGGACGAAATCTTAAAGGTATACACATTATCCGGTTGTGCACAATAAAAACACCTGTAACGTAAAATCCGCAAATTAATACAAATTTAGTGCTAGTGTTAATATTTAGGGTCCGTTAAGGCTGAAAAATAAATACGTCTGGCTCCATGCACACCTAGCAATTTGTTATGAGATTAGGGACTAGCATAAGTGAATGGTAAGTAGAAAAAAAATATTTCACACTCGCTTCGAAATTCACGCCGATCTCATAGAAAAGTTAACGTTAAATGACTGATATAATTGTTTTCTAAGTATGCGCAAGGTGTAGGTTTAAATACGTAGCAAAATAATAATAACGTATTTTGCGAACTACAATATGTTAATACAAAATTAGGTAGTTACAAATGGAAAATTGACTCATATAAACATTATTTGAGACTAAATTATTGGAACGTGTTAAGTCCATGTGGAAAGAAAATATTTAAATTACAATATCGCTATTCCGAAAATGAACTTACATTGAAGACATGGAGATCTGCACTTGTCTAGTAACTATCACCCAGTCAACCAATCATTTCTTTAATCGATCATATGACATTGATATATTTCGATTAAACTTATTATGTACACAATTTTATTTCTCTTCCTCCTTTTGTTGTTTCATTATTTATGTCAAGTATAGGCATTACTTTTGGAAATTGCATTATGTGCACTTAATATATGAGTAGAAGGATGCTGATCCAGAGTACAAAATCAGTTCTGTAAGACTGACCACAATTTATTATTATCCTACTTCAAGCGTAATAAATTTCTTTATTTTTTTTTTGATAAATAGTTTAAATAATAACATTTTGTATTTGCCATTATAGTTTGATGACGTCACATTCTAACATATGGAAAAGGGAACAGGAGCATAATACTACTCTAAACTACTTTTGCTGATATGTCTAATTCAATTATAATTTACTTGATTTCTATAAACTGTTTGCCTTCTTGTGGTTTTAAGATAGTGTTTTTACTTCAAGTCAATTACTTTCATTTTCACCATACATTTTTTATTTGCAAAAGTAAGCGAAGTGTCTATTACTTATTTGTTTAGCCTCATATATTTAAGAGAGCGTTGTACTGTTTACATATATATAATCCCCTTTTTATTTTCTCTATATGTTTACGCCTTCAATATAATTCAATTAACTGAACACCACTTGCGTTAATTGCAAACTCCGTCATAAAGTTAATCTTCCCTATTTAATATGTGCCCGGAATTGGAAGAGTTGTTACTAGCATCACGAGTTTAAGGAAACAATTAAGCTAGCTGATCACCGTGATTTTGGACAAATGGTGTACACTTTTGATATCGAGTCGTGCGAGCACATGTTGTATGTCCAATTTTCTCAATATTAACTTTGTCCTTTATTTCGATAGCTTGACACCTGCTATGATAGCTTGATATGCTAGCATGCATCAAGAACGAATGACATGTTAACTTGATCCTAATGTTCATTAATGTACAGTCAAGATCCTTATTTTCGCTTTTAAAGCTTCGAAACAGTCTCCTAAAAAATTTAAACAACTGGACATATAACATTTCTTCTCTCAAGACTTGATATGGTTGGAAAGAGTTACATTTACGAATAGGGCTGAAATGAATTCTTAATTTTATATGTTCAGAAGCTATTTATTACAAACTGTTCCATTAACTATGAGTCAAAAAGCTATACCAATTGTCTTTAAAGTAGTCTAATACTAATTAGGCCCAGAAACCAATATATGAAACGTACGTGGGGTCGGAGCTTGTCATGTAATAAAATATGGTACCTAGTATAAACCGAGAGAGGAATTAGATGATGAACATATGGAGTTAATAATAAAATAATGGAAAGAAAATTAGAAGGAAAAGTTGTAATACTAGAAAAGGCAGAGAAAATATGATTCAGAGTAGTCATATTTTTAGAACAGTAACCACGAAACTTAAGATGACAGAAATATGGTTGTAAAATAACATTATATTAAAATATATAAAGCCAAGAAGAAGTTTAGAAATGATTATGAAAGTCCACAAATGTACTTCTAAAATAAGGCTACATAGGTTAATATGTTTTAAGTAAAACTCAAACATGTTGGTAGTATTATATTATGTTTTGAAGTCTCTAGCTAAGAAGAGGAAATAGATTCGAATTTATTTAATGTTCCTCTCATCCTATTTATCCTTGAAATTTACATAAAAAATAGATAGCTCTAATATTTAGGAGTGTGAAATTTCAGCGTTATCATTTGAGTAATTATCCTAGATTATTTTGAAAATTCTAACAGGTATCAAGAGCTATTAACAATAGTATATTCACTTGCAGAAGGGTCCTCCATCTTTGAGGTTTTTTGATACTAATAATATTTTACCTCCTGCATGGGAATCAGCTTTAAAAGGAAAAAGAAGTTCAGGACTTCGCAGTGGAATTAGTGAGGTAAGAGTTCACACTAATTACATCTTTATTGAAACATTGATATTGTGTAAATGCGCAAATGGTCTTAAAAAAGATAATTTTATTCTCCAAATCTCGAGTATACATGTGTTACTTTTAAAAAATAAACATTAATTTAATAAATGAAATATAACTATTTAGTTTTCTGTTATGGTAGTATGTTCACTATTTCCCTAACATCTTACAGTGGATGATGATTTTTCACCCATTAACACATAAAAATTTTAAAACTTACGTTCACTCCTTAATACTATTTTAACATTAAAATAACATTAATTTAATATAGTGTGCGTTTTCTTAAACTGACTATAGGCTAATATTACTATTTTAACATTATAGATAATGATAATGTGTTTCTTCATCATGCTACATGACACCTGTTTGCATAATGCGTTAAATCTTCCCTAACTTTAACTTGACTAATCAAAAGTTACCATTATTTCTCGTTGTCAGAGAAATTTAGTTTGTCAATATTTTGCATTAAACTCCCTTTTAAAAATTTTCTTCATTAATGATCGTAAACCCAGTCTTTCAGAATATTGCATCATGAATATATTAGTATACCATTGCTTGGATCACTTTCCAGCCTATTTATTGTTTTTCAATAAGTGCGAATTAATTTAACAAATTAAATTGCAAGCAATATCGTTCCACACATAACTTTTCGTCAATATGCACAGAAGTAAAAGTTGATGTGGATTAAAATGTTTTTGTTCTCTAAATTTCTCAGCGATTTAATTGTGAATAGGCAGTGGTGCCCAAATGACCAATTCTGGAAACGCTATTCAAAGGAACCATTAATTTCAAAATATACTTTTAAGAAACAAAACAAACAGAAATCGGTTGTGTGGGCTTCTCAATTCAAATTGCGTACTATTACATTTGCAAAAGTTATTACCATAGTAATTGTTTGCAGACGAGCTTCCTCCTGGTTAAATGATAAGCGTACGAGTCTGTGTCGTGGGTGATCCGGGTTTGATTCCGTGCGGTAGCTCATGTAGTTTGTGTTCCACGTTAACCCGTAGTTCCGCGTCTCATATAGCTTCTCTGATGAAAGGGACGATAAGTTGACATCAAAGCAATCAATCAAAAATCAGTATTGATGGAGACGATAGGAATATGTACTGCATTACTACATATTTACGCGTAGACTTAGGATTTAAGAATGTATTAATTTTAAAAACTAAATAAAGTGATACAATTTATTATAAAGAGTTATTTTTCATTGTCAATGAACGGACTTCATAATATTAACCATATTTGAACAATAAGTATGCCGTGTTAGTTTTAACTTTAATACTGTCACTTTTAGAATTCGCCTCCATCTTTGAGGCTTTTCAACACTGATAACCTTTTACCATCTTCATGGGAATCCACTTTGAAAAGTAAAGGCGTTTCTGGTCTTCGTACTATGCTAAATGAGGTGAGTACTCTCATCTTTTACGACATTAATTATTGCTATTCTAAAAACTTACAATTTCATACAGATTTAGAGCATATTGACAATTTCTAATTTGTAATTAATGTTAACATGCAGGTTACAGGAATAAGTAAATAAATTTTATATTTAGTATGAGATGGCTAATTGCAACATTAACCTCTTATTGTCTGCATATATTAAGATTCTTCAAAATCAGTATCAAAGCTGAACGGGGCAGATTGAATTTCTAGCGTAGCTGACTACTAAGTTACTAAGTTACTAAGTTACTAAGTAGATGAGAGTATATTTTGCTTGGAAGCGAAATCAAATTTATTTTAATACTTGTATACGTTGTATACGTTTAGCTGGTTGGATTATTGTTTGGACTCCCTTTTAGTGCCAAAGCTAAGTGAGCCTTGAATCTACTGTTTAAGGTTGATTTCGAACCTCTAGAATGTGTTCTAATTTATCAATTGTCTGCCACCAGGAATCGAACCCGGCACAATTTTCAATAAAGTTACAAGTGCTACCCATTAAACCGTAGGAGAGAAAATTTCATGATGCTGACAAAAGGGATGTACATTTTTGCATAAACGTTTGGTGACAAGATACTACACGGGTATCAGTGTCTCTAACTATGAGTCGCGCTGATTACTTTTAGAGGAATATCTTATATAGTATATAATTGTTCCTTGAATATGTGTGCTTTGAAATTAAATGCACCATACCTTTATTTCAGGACGATTACGGTCTGCCTGGTATACGCAAAAACGTAAGCATACATTGTTACTAACTTTCCATTATAATTAAACTTATTTCTTTGAAAATCTTGCTTCCTCCATTCGTACTTCAGGAAGATTTCTGAAATTGTGGTCAATGAACAATATGGCTATATTATGAATTTTTATTCAGATATCTATTACTATTTGCTTATACATTTCTCTAGATTTTTACTTTCCGTAGTAACCAACACATAATGTTATTGTATTGTGGAAATAACTAGATCTAGTGTATTGCTAGCGCTTTCTCAAGTTCAAATGAACATCGTGAAATAGGATAATGAGTGATTTGAATTCCACGTTTCTAATTAATTACTCTAAAGGGAACGGATTAGTTATTGCATTACATTAGCATATGATGGAACGTAGTCCGACAGCAAAATTGTTTTACTGTGTGCAGTTCCCAGGTTCGAAGGCACAAGTCATCGGAAAATAAACTCACGTACTATCTTTGATATTTTCCTTCATTTTTTCCTAAATACCTCCTGTTTTATAATCTGGCTCTTTCGAGACTGCGATTTATTGTGTTGTTCACCTTCCGAATAAATCACTACAATCCCTTGGTATTCAACATTTTATCCATTGGAGAAAAATTATTTCAACCTTTAACATTATCATAATATTTTCAAATACCTAACCCGAAATTTTTCGAATGCTACGATGTTTTCTAAGAAAGATGTATATTTAAATAGGCTGTTTGAATATGACATGAATTTATTAAATACTTCAACTTACCGTAATTTTGAATATGGCATGAGTTCACTAAATATTTTAACCTATCTTAATCTCCATACTATGTGAATACCTTTCTCGCACTAAAAGCACATCTTGCATTTAAAAGCAAACAAAAATTAGAACATTCATAGCGGTACATTGTTTAAGTGCTTAAAATAACAATCTCACGCATTGCAATCTATACAGGAATCAAGGAGTTGATTGGTAGAACTAAGAGAAAAATAAATCATAATACATAAGGATAATGTTTGGGGACGGTATCGTTAACACTGTATTTTCGCGAGGAAAGCTTGACGCTTGAATGAATGTAATCTTTATTTTCTTATCTTTCGCCAATTTCAGCTCCAATGGTAAGAGAAGTGTGACATCGTTACGCGAAACTTGAACAAATGTATTTACATGAGTTATCAACGAAAATTGTTTCTGATCCAACACAATACATGGGGGAACATTTTTTTTATGTTGAATTTTCCAGTTCATCTACTGAAGTTTGTTTAATTAGAAACTAAGTCTTGCTTTATGAACTAAAATGACATCATGACAAATGTAGCGAGAAGGAGATACATATAACTGAACTGATTGTAACCATACAATCATACAGAATAATGCCCTGTGAGTGGAATGAAAGCACGGGATTAACAACAAAAATGTGAATGAATTACCTAACTATTTCGCTCCATGAAAACTGCACGTATCTTCATTACGCTAGCATATTACAGTAACCTTTATCTCATGATATATACTTATTTAATGATTTAGTAATGGTTATATTTGTAAAAATATGTAATATTGACGGAAAGAGTTATTTTTATTTAGTATAATATTGCTTCTTTTCCGGAATATTTAACAGTAAAACATGATACATATAATTATGAAATAGTTTCTTCCTTCATGTAAGTGACACATATTAATAGAAATCAAGTGCTATTTTCACTTTCACCTGTTGCTCACTTTGAATTCTTAATTTCATTTTTTCAAATGCGAGATTGTTGAATATTATACTAAAACAAATCTTTAATGTGTTATATTAATTTACATGATAATAATTTACATTAGCTTAGAAAACAGTTTATAATCCTTTCTTCTGTGATATTTCACAGGTGAGGCTTTCATCTCTTACATAATTCATAAGGTGTGTGATCTAACCTTATAATCGAAAAATTGAATTTTAAAAATTAATGCGGAAATAGTACATTTGTGTGTTGATATCTTGGATATCTAGATAAACGATTATAGAGTATTTAATAAGGTAGTAATCGAATAAGATTGTTTAGATGAATCACTGAAACTTGTACGAGGAATATATTTTATATTATCAAGTTCTAAAATAATTAATGTTTAAGTCAATCTGGTTTAATAATCATTAATCGGACGGCACTGCCACCTACTAATGTGACTTGAGCACCAGCGCCTACTCTCACAGACCCATTTGTTAAATTTTAAATATTTACAAAATAATTTTTGTTTAACCTTTAGATTCATTTTTTCTACGTTATTACATTTGTGGGGTCATATTATTCCCTTGACATTTTTCTTTTCTTCCAAAATTGTTTTGAAATTCTTGTTTGAAGCGTACTGCTACAATAATAGCTAATATTTTCAAGCAATATTTTCTTAATGGTTTCCCATTTAGAACATAGGCTCCATCTTTGTATTAACAATAATTGAGTACTGTACGTAAATTTTGTAAACATTAAATCTCGCTTATACTTTTAGGAAAAATAACTTTATTATCAATTTTTCATAACAAATTGCTATTTTTGCGTACTTTGATACGCATTGCAAAATTTACAGAATATGTGTACTCTTCATTTTATGTAGGGGGCGCGGTGGTTCAGTGGTAGAGCGTTTACCTCCGGTGCCTGGGGTCCTTGGTTCGATCCCACCTCGCGCCGCGTGGAATTTGTGGTGGACAAACACCGTGTTGGCAGATTTCCTTGGGGTTCTCCCGTTTTCTCCCACTTGCTTCATTCCACCATTTCACTCATCTCTCATGATCACCGCTTCTTTAGCCTAACCGGCATAACCGTGGGACTTAGAACTTAAAGATTTCATTTCATTTCATTTTTCTACATCTTTTGTGTACAAGGGTTCCAAACTTGCCATTCCCTAATCCGCGTACAATGTTTCTCTAAAATATGTTCCTGCAAAATTTCTTCGTTTGTGAGGCCACCCATCTTTCAGCAGACTGTTTGGTCAACACAACAATAACGAATCAGAAAAAGCGCAGTCCTAAGACATCAGTTTGCTGAAGTAATAAGAATCTCCCACCCATTAGAGAATCATCAAGCATTTTCTTACACTTCTTAATCTTTTCTTTTACTATTTCAATTTCTTCTTCTCCTCGTGCTTATAAAAGCCAGTGGAATAAATGTCATAACTTAAATATGGATCCTTGTACAACATTCCACCAAAAAAGAATAAAATTGAAAAATGTGCAAATTTATACCTCAAATGAAAACTACGTATTACATATAATAATTACATGTATACACCGTTGTTATAAATAAAATTATTAAATAAATATGGAATAGTAATACATAAGAACCTACATCAAGGTATCAGAAAGAACTAGTGAGATTAAAAAAAATAGAATTTAAATACGAAAAAAACTTAAGGGTCAATTTAATCCCCGAAATGCAAAATTTCAAGTCTCATTATGTTATAACAGGATAATAATTCATGATTAGAAGTGTCCACTGAAAAATGTAATTTTCAATACGAAACCCAATCAGAATAAAGAGCCAGCCACTGGTAACAGGCTACAAAAATAGGTGGCACTTATCTGTGACTTGGCCATTGCCGCCGGATTAATGAATTGATTTTAATTACATATGCTTAGAGAATAAAGTAAGTGATTCAAAAGCTAATTCTCTCTGTTCCATATGCATTACAGACATTTTCTGGCTTGAGCGAGAATATAATTCTTCGTAAGGTAAATATTTTAAGCATATAATAACATTGTAAATTCAACTACAAATATCAAATAGTATACTTTTTTTTCGAAAGCAATATGTAGTATGAACAAATAGGGATTAGGTAATTAAATAATTAAAGCATAATTTTCATCAAACAAATTTTAATTTTAGATCACTTTACTTAATTACTTAATTACAAATTTCAAATAATTACTAAAATATTTAGACAAGTAGTTTATTATTTTATATGGCGTAAGAATTTGAGGTTTATTCGCTTTTGGTAGTGTTGAAATAAAAAAAAACGTAACGTATGTATTTTAGAATATTTGAAGAACTTAACTTGTTTTAAAGAGTTTTGTGTAAAATAAACTTCTTTGCACTATCCGTTTTGTAAAGGATACATTACAATACATCTTCTTAGTAGCGTTTACTATTTCATTTTGAAGTAAATTTACAGTTACTGCTAATGTTAGAAATCAGTTTTAGATACACTGTTACTTAAATGGCGGCTTTAGGTCTTTCGAAAATCAGCATACCCTAACATTTCTGGCTAGAATTTAATATGAGATTTTCCATGATTTAACATAGATCATGAAAAAACTCAGAATTATCAATCACTATTATTCAATTTTTATGTTTTTCTCATGCCATGATTTTTAGTAATATTATGTTTTATAACTTAACAATGTATGTCGGAGATATATGTTTGAGTTATTACTATATTCAACGTGTTTCTTTTTAACTTTAGTTGTATAAAAACTCTGCTGTGTTTCTTATTTCAGCTTAAGAAATTCTCTTCGCGTATTAATGAGTACTTGAAATACATACAAGAAGATAACTCTCAAGTAAGTTTCTTACATTGATCTATTGAATTTAGAAGTTGTTAATGTTAAAATGTTAACTTTAGTTATTCAATATATTTTACTATTTAGTGGACAAAAATATAATCGAAACATTGATTAGATTAAGAAGGTTTGATTAGTATAGTTTTATTAGAGAGATGGAATCTAAAGCATGAAATATATTATTACATCCTTATGAAAGTCGCAAGGGTATGATCTAAATAATTACATATATTTCTGGCAGATTTTCATTCATTTATATCAACGAGTAATAGAAATGATAATTTCATATTCAAGTTTATGATGTTCTTTAGATCAAAGCTTTTGTTATTTGGTCTAGGAATTAATTCGTGCGGTTGGTACGCACACATTGAAGCTGTAGTACAAACACAAAATACATAAATACCTTAAGAAAAATATTGTCCATCTGTCAGGCAATGTACGGATTCCGTGGCGAAAGAAGTCCTCATCCTTGGAAGCGATCCAGTCAGAGACCCATGTTTCGATATCTTCTGAAGAAGTAAACCGCTGTCCAATCAAATCGTTGTTCATGCAATCGAACAAGTAGTAGTCCAAAGGAGCAACGTCTGGTGAATACGGCGGGTGGGGTAAAACTTCCCATCCGACATTTTCTAAATAGGTTTTGACCGGTTTTGCGACATGTGGGCGAGCGTTATCATGTTGAACAATAAGTTTATCATGTCTGTTCTCCCATTCTGGTCGTGTTCTGGCCAGAGCTTACTTCAAACGCATTAATTGTCGTCGATAACGTTCTCCATTCATAGTTTCACCCGGTTGCAGCAGCTCATAGTACACCACACCTTTCATATCCCACCATATGCACAGCATAACCTTTGCACAGTGAATATCTCGTTTTGGTTGTGATGGTCCTGGTTCACCTGGTTTCACCCAGGCCTTTTTTCGTTTAGGGTTCTCGTAATGGATCCACTTCTCATCACCCGTAATAATTCGATGCAGAAACCCCTTTCTGCTCTGTCGTTGAAGCAGCAATTCGCAAATGGTTTTTCGTCTTTCAACGTCTCTGTCTTTCAATTCATGTGGAACCCAATGTGACATCTTTTGAATCATTCCCATGGCTTTCAAGCGTTTGGAGACTGTTGTTTGATCAACGCCTAATGCTGCTGCAAGTTGTTCCTGCGTTTGACACGAATCCTGCTCGAGCAATGCTGTCAATTCTTTGTCTTGAAATTTTTTTGGCTGTCCAGCTCGCTCTTGGTCTGCCAAGCCGAAATCACCACTTCTAAACCGTGCAAACCACTTCTGACACGTTCGCTCAGCTAGAGCATGGTCACCATACACTTCCACCAAAATACGATGACTTTCAGTCGCACTTTTCTGCATGTTAAAGTAATGCAGCAGGACACCCCGCAAAAACACTTTATCAGGCACAAATTGCGCCATGTTCACTTAACTACAAACTGGTGTTGTTGACGCTTTAATCCACTGCCCTATACTACGAACGATACGCGATGACAGGGGTTTGCGACACATGTGTGGATACACGGAACTGTGGGACGCTCCGTTCGTTGCGCCATCTCTTGTCCACCCGCACGAATTAATTCCTAGACCAAATATAAATATGCATTCAATGTAATATAATATGTTACATTTATTTACAGGTAAAGAATAAAAATAAATTTGTAAGTAATCTGTACTTTCTCTTTCTTGAACATTATAGATTATTTAGGAAACATTAAGCATTATATTATTTAAACCATTACATAAATTCTGTTTGTCCATACATATTATTTTCCAAATTAAAATGTATTAAAATATGTTGACACGTTAAAATCCATACATGGCATTCCGTAGACAGAAAAAGCTTTAGTGTATAAGAATACATAAACGTAACCTTAATATCCTTGTTAAGACTAATCTGAAACAGAGTAAAGTATTGCTAGCTTTTTGTTGATTCCATTCTATTCTTTTGTTTGCGTTCTATTGAGTGGATATTGTAAAGTATACTAAGTCAAATTAGATAACTTTTTTGCCATCAACACTACGAACGACCGGTTTCTTGAATTGTAGTATAACGCACTGTACACAGACTTACTAAAAAAACATAGGTTTTAAAAGATATAATTTAAAACCAGAAATAGAATCAAGGTGTCTGCAAGAAAATATAATTTTTAAATTATTAATCAAATAAGTCTTCAGATATTGCACAATCATGTAATCATTTCTTAGAGCTCATTAAATTCAAAGTTGTTTTAGTTATATTAGTTTAAACTGCATTTTGGTTATGTGGTTAACGTATTCCTATTTAATGTAGTATAGCAAAACACCATTTCCGGCACAACATAATGTGCTTATTATCCCACGTTAAGCTGTAGGTTCATGATTCATTTAACATCGGCGCTGAAAACCTCAATCCAACCAAGGAATATTTTTGCTAACATTTTACACCTTAATTGAGTTTTAAATGATAACAAGGTACATATCCAACGTATTATAAAGTACAGAAAATGAAGTAAAATCATTAGGAATGAGAAGATTGAGCTATTTGAGAAGCCGAAGAAAACTATTATTTCGTCCTAGAACATTATCTATAGCTGCAGTGTACGCTTTCTGTTCACAATCTTCACTTAAAATATTAAGTAATTCATTTTGTTAACGTTTTCGCACTTATTTCTTGGAATTGTAAAAGAGTGAGTTTTAGGTTTCAACAGTTCAAGGAATGTATCGAGTAAAATAAACACGACATTGATAATCACATAAGTTAAATAAGTAACGTAGTTCAAGAAACAAATGGAGCTCGAAAATTGAAGTATATAAATGTAAGTTAATAAGACAATATCATTAGATTAAAAAAGAATGAATTTAAATCATTCAAAACAAGTACATTGATACTATTAAAGTACAAAAATATCAATCATTTTCGTATCGCAGTAAATAGTGTTTGCAGACTGTATGGAGACAATTTTCTTGGTGAAAAGATGATACACAAAACATAAAAACAGTAATACCGATAGATTGGCCAATTTGTTATTTAGTTTATACGTAATTAAATTATTAAAATTGGATTATATTTTTGGTATTAGTGACAAGTTTCACTTTTCAGTTAATTATTGTGCCTCGTAGGTCAATATTATTTTTCGTTTACAAGTTTCATGAATACTTTACCTTATTTGTTTGAGGGTGATTTTCAGACAACTTTGAAAATATACTCAAGAATAAAGGATTCGAACTGGCAAATTGGATTAAAATTATTGAACAGTAGCAAAAGTTTGACTGTAATGCAATGCCCTTTTCAAACTTTTTCATTGTAATAGATATTTTGCGAACATTTTCAAGGCTTGCGGTGCTGTTAATCATAATTGCAAAATGATGACTCTAGAAACCAATCTACCGATCTCTACACTTATTGTTGTACAATTTCATAATGAACGGAAGCTATATGGTCTCGCAATGTGGTCATTGAAGTATTAATTGTACTTCATTAAGGTTGTAATTAAAGAACTTGCTACTGCCAAAAACAAACGACTAGTAATGATATTCAATAAATAATGTACACCTTTTTTAGTTACATCTACCGTTATATTGTTATATAGATATTTTGGATGTACCCTATCTGTTTTAATAGCCACTGGACCAAAAAGGTTATGATGATTTTGTTGGGCTAATTGAAGGTAAAATTTTATAGCCAAATATGTTAATAGGTAAAATTTTAGGTTAAAATAGGTAAAATTTTAGCTTAATTCGTTTAAGATACTTTGCCTCTCTCACTCAGATTAGTTATTCAAATTTTAATTCGATACATTTAAATGGTACATGAGGTGAGAAATTTTATAACAATAAATCAGCTTTTCATGTTTTGCAATGCTGTTAAAGATGTTACGATAAATAATATTATAAATAATTAGTTCAATATATGCATTTTAACTTTCTGTACTTGTAAATAAATTTTATGCAACAAAAATGTGACTTCAATATTAATTTGTTTCATTTTCAGGACGACTATCTTGTACGAATACCTTTTGGTAGAAAAACCCGTCTTTCTGAAGTAAGTCTGATATGTATTAAAGTACAATTATATATGTATCCGTGGGTGGCTTTCATCTGAATAAACAAATCATTCCTCTAAAAATTGAAACAAAATAACAAAATGATTTTCTGAGTTTGGAAATCTAAACGTTAAAGGAATGCTACGTTATTTTTACAGAAAAGTTCTTAACTCAACATTATATAAATACTATAAAAAACCTATAAAGTCACATTTTTTTGTAACTTCTTGTCTCTTTTGATAAGATACGCCACCAGCTGTAATTCTTGATAGTTAAAGGATAAAGCAATGCATACGCAGTGCATTTTATTGGCGTGTGCTCCTGTATAACAACAGGGAGTCCGTTCATTGGTATCTGTCATGCAACTACTCTACTGGAGACTGTTCTACTGTATTCTTGACATATATCAGACGAAACGTGGGTAATGACTTACTCTGGGTAATTTACTTGCTTTACTGAAGCAGCTGTTGGTACTAAAACTATTAATTAGTAAAGATGACAGTGTGATTTGACATATTATACAAAATGCCATAAATGTCAGGTCTACAGGAGAACGGAAAAATGGAAATGGAAATGTTTGAGTTTTACGTCACTCAATTATGCTGGCTAGGCTAAAGGAGACGGTGATGATGAGAAATAAATGAAATGATGGAATGAAGACAGTGGAACTAAACGGGGCAACCAAGAGGAAAACCACACACACAGTGTTTGTCCACCTCAAAGTTTACATGGCGCGAGCTGGAATCGAGCCATGGACTCCATGCACCAGAAGTGATCGCTTTACCACAGAGACACTGCGGCTCCCTATTAAACATCGAAATAAAGTCCACCTTATGTATATAATTTGGGACATAATACATAGGATTTCTAAAAGAAACTCTTTGCATAGACATTGTAAATAATTCTCACATTTTATAAAAGAAGTCTGAATTTTTTTAGTCACTAAAGAAAACCACAGAAGCTTTATATCGGTTTTAACAACTGTAGTGGTTGGAATTGCTTCCTTTGTGCTCTAAATGCTAAATATATTGGTACTTGAACTTATTCACTGAGTAAATTAACACACCCACATCTACCTCCAACATTATAAGTGGGATATATATTGCCATACTACGAAGGGCATACTGTCAAATGTATAGCAACAAAACAGTTATTTGTTATTTATATCATAACTTCACCTTTACATTTGGGGAAATTTCATTTTCGCAAGCGTAATAAGTCATCCAATAATTCTCTATTGTGTTTACACAGTTCTATTATATTATCGTTCGTTTGCAGACACTTGTAGAAATAAAACTTTCGACTTACCATTTTATTTTTAAGCAAAAATCATGTTTTGTTTATTTCAGATCTTCAATTTGGTTCGAAGTGCGGCTGAGAAAGCAAAAAAAGTTGTTAGTATATTTTAAACTAAATATAAATTTCTAATCTTAAGTTAGTTTTTTACGATTATGTTACAATTTCTTAGAATATTACTATTTCTCAATATTACAATAATGAACCATCTCATATTAAGCATAATTTGTCTCTATTGAAAGACTCATTACTTACGTATAATTTATAATGATCTTATCCGTATTAATGCTTTCAAAGTGAATGCAATTTCTGAACTATACAAAATGTATATGTATGTACTAGTGGAAGTCGTATTGGAAGAGCAACAGAAGTATATGGGATTGTCGCCTGGAAAGATGACAAATTGGAGTCACTTTTTAAATCATGTCATATAGTATCTAGTATATACAGAGTAGTAGTAACTGCCGAATTTCATTGATAAAATCTTTGGATAAAATCCTTCTTTTAAAGTATTATGGTGATAAGAGGAAGTCTTGAGGATATTGCGAACGTAAATATTTCAAATTATAGCTACGGAAATGTTTTGAAAGGAATCAAATTGTTTCCTTATGGATTTTAATCATTGTAACTTTCTAATTGTGTTGTTAGTAAAAACACGACTGTTGTAAATGCCCATTTCATCTTTTTGAAGTCAACTTGGTTAAATTGTGTTATTAATACAAAAGATATCAATTTTTAAATTAATCATTAAATAGGACTTTGAAAAGAAAATATTGTTATACTGTATTTTGAAGTCATATAAAATGTATTTCTGGAGTATGAAATAAAAAGAAATACTAATATTTAGGAATAGAAACAAAGTAAAAGAAAAGAAACACACTATGCTCACTATCTTGTAGTAATGTTAAGGGTAGTGCAAGATTCAACCAGCTACATCATTTAATTAGTAAGGTAACTTATAGTATTAGTTGGTATATAGATTGTGCATGTAATATTGAGAAAAGTACTTCATGCTGTCTAACTATTTATAAATAAATGTACAGACTTAAAATAGTTTGTATTATTAATGCATTTTAGCACTTATACAACGAATGCGTATATCTTTCTAATACATTTGTTTTTGTTATGTTTAGGCAACAGGATTAATGCCAAAAATATTGGATGTAATAATTGGCCTTGTAAGTATTTCTTTTTAAGTTAAATTTATTTTTTGCAATTGAAACCACATTGATTTTCATTAATAATAATAAGTTAGTAAGAATATACAACAATATAATTGTTCTCAGTTTTCAGTTTTAATAATTAATCGTATTGAATAACTGAAGGGATAAGTATTTCAAGTATTTTTTGAAAATTAATCTAATTTAAAGTTACAAATATTTTAAGTAGTTCCAATTCTTATGAAACATATAACCCTATTTAATTCTCGATATAATGCAAATCCGATTTTTAGATATCTCGGTGAAATATTTATCAAACATAAGTTTACTTGTAATTTAATTCTAATACCTACATAATAATCTATTTTGAGTTTCTGTTTACAGTATATCATGATGTAGTTTAATTTAGACTTGAGAAATATAAATTTGTTTTGCTATCTTTTTTTTTTAAAAAAATATTTTGCCTAAATATTTTGAAACGACTTCGAAAACAATATTCTCTTTATCAGCTTCACTATTACTTTGTAAGGCTACAAACGTATGTGTTGCATGACTTTTCACTCTTCTTTCATAACACTATCATTCACAGATGTTTTACATGAATATATGCGTGCCTATGTTCTTGGCCATGTTTTGCAATTATTAATTCCTAACAAACGTAGATACCATTATATCATTCAATATGTTTATAATTATTGTATAAAATGTTAATACTAGAACAGCTGATTTCTTACACCCTTAATCATGGTATATTAAAAATGAAACAGACTTTTATTATGGCCTATGAAACTCGGATCTTCAGTGTCGCGTTCACACAAGGTCTCCATTGACCCCTGTCTGCCAAATGATACTATTTTCTATTTTTATTCTTATTTCAACGAGGTATATTTTAATATTTTTCTCCTATCTACGTCTAACTCACTATAATTGTCGTTTGAGATTGAATTTCTCTTTAGAACTTTGAAGGCGTTCATACTTTCTTATACCCTGAATACCTGCCTGTTTTGCTTTGCGTTTAGAACATGATAGTACTAAAATTTCTGGTACACAATATAAATTACACATGACTCAGGAAATGTATACTGTATACTGGTGCTTTTGCTGCATGAAAAAACTTTTTATATAACTTGTTAAATATTTTGTTCTTACACAATAATAAATGCATTAAGTATTTACCTAATATCAAGAAATGCACTAAAACTGACAGAAAAATTGTGGATAGTATTAAATATTATTTATGTGTGTTGCCTTTCATATAACAGTACGAAATGAAATTTGTCCTTTCCATTTTACATGCTAACTACACATTCTACAAACTTGAAAACATAACTACTGTCATACAGAATGTAAAATAATTAAGAAACAAAACTTCTCCTGCATGCATTTATTTCAGATATACACCATGTCAGAGTTTTTTTGTAGCCTTTTATTGGATTATATACCGAATATATTTTAGGCAAAAAAATAAACTCTTGTACGCGTATTATTTGAAGAACTACGTATAGTGTAGCGAAACCCAAAATATCAATTAGGTATGATATGCTTATTCCGTAGAAAATTCGAAAACTCGCTTCAAGGGCCGTTCAAAAATGTTGTTGTCATTGATCCATATATATATATATATATATATATATATATATATATATATATATATATATATATATATATATATATATATATATATATATATATATATATATTTCAATATATTATTATTCATCAAACTATATATTATTCAATCAAACTCTTTCTCGTACACCTTATCACCTTATATCTGAAGAACTACATATAATGTAGCCAAACCCAAACTATCACTATGATGTGCTTACTCCGTAAAAGATACGAAAATTCGATTTAGGGGCCGTTCAAAACATCTGTGGCCATTGATTCGAATATTCCAATACATTTCATTCAATCATAAAGTTTCTTGT
The DNA here is from genome assembly GCF_964235325.1 of Thermobia domestica. Taxonomy (NCBI): domain Eukaryota; kingdom Metazoa; phylum Arthropoda; class Insecta; order Zygentoma; family Lepismatidae; genus Thermobia; species Thermobia domestica. The sequence continues at coordinate 65,988,825 of NC_137463.1, read as the reverse complement.
ACGCCCTATATTTGCAGAACTAGAGATAGCGAAACCGAAGCTATTGGTTAACTCAGTGTGACGTGCTTATCAAGTAAAAAGATAGAGGTCGCTCAAAAAGTTTGTGGCATCTTTGTAAAACATCCAATGTATGTACGCCCCATATCTGGATAACTTCATATAATGTAGCCAGACTCAAACTATCACTTAAATCACAATAATGGGCTTGTTCCGTAAAAATACGAAAACTCGATTCAGGGGACGTTCAAAAATATTGTGCCTAATGACACAAAAATCCAATATTTTTCTTCTATCATTATTTTTCTTGTACGCCTTATATCTGGAGAACTACATATAATGTAGCGAAACCCAAACTATCATTTAACTTAAAATAATGCGCTTCTTCCGTATAAAATACATCTCGATTTAGATGCCGTTCAAAAATGTTGTGGTCCTAGACCACTCCAAAAATACATTTCATTCAATCAAAAATTTTATTGTATACATTATATATGGAGAACTACATAATGTGTAGCGAAATTCAAATTATCACTGAACTCATTGTGATGTGCTGATGCGGTAAAAAGTACAAACTCTCGATGTAGGGGGCATTCAAAAACTTTGTGGCACCTTATCCATTAAACTTAATAATAATTTATTCAATCAAAAATTTTTCCTTACGCGTCATGTATGGAGAAATACATATTGTATAGCCAAACCCAAACTACCACTGAAGTCAGTATGATGTGCCTATACCATAAAAATAAAAAAACCCGATTTAGGGCTGTTCAAAAGTTTTGTTGCCTCTGATCAAACTAATTGTTGCCCAGGATCGCAAGATTTTGATGCATTTTTTATCATTCCCAAAATTCTTGGCTAAGATCGGCACCTTTTGATCTTTGCTAAAATTCTTGTTTTTAATTTTACAATAGCAACACTTGTTTTATGTGTTTTATGTGGATTGATTTTTACATGATTTTCAGTATAATGTTTATCACTTTTTTATATCTAATACATTTCTGTATCAAAATAGGTTAAATCACCATGTCTTCCAACTTCCCTTCATGAAACAGTAGCAGGCAAGGCATACATATCTCTAACGTCAATGTATTTCTAATCAATTTCTTATTCTAGTTGTAGTGGGAAATCTTTACATTGAATTTCGCTATTGGTCAGAAATTTATACAAAACACAAGAATGTATGCCACAGGGAAATAACATTAATGAACGATTACACGGCAAGCACTGAATGGTTCTCTCTAGATGTAATACATTATCATTTGACGTGCAGTGTAGACACCAAATTTAGTTCTTATAAAATACTGTTTTTGGTTTAATTTTCTTACCTAAACCAATCTTTACGTTTAAACGAATACTGATAAATATATGTTATTGCTTTGTTTTACCTTGTGCAGCCCTTACGCGTCTCTAATTTCTATAAGGACATACGCACTACAGAAGCTTTCCTGGAAAAACGGCACTTTTCGCCTAGCCTTATTAGCAGCACCAACAAAATTAAAGATTTTAAGTTTAGAATTATGTATAGAGCCAAAGAAGATATGGAAGTGCCACAAGTGACATCAATGTTTATTTCATAAATCGATCAATAAACTCTTTTTACCACATAACCAACGAGATGTTCATTAACGTTGAAGACGCGTTTCTCAATAAGTTTGGAAGTAAGTTGATATTATATTTTTGTCTTAATTTACTACAATAAATTAGTCCATACTTGTCGCGCTTTAAATTTCTTTATAATTTGTAAAGCAAAAATATGTAAACAAGACAATAAGCTGATAAATTTTTAAAATGAATTAACAATATGAATTGTTAATATTACTATCCTTTAGCTGCTTTTTCTTTTTGGTAACTTGACTATCAGTAATTTTTTGTATAATTTCTCGAAATTCTTTCCAACTCGCTTCCTTCTTCAAACTACAGATGCGTTTCACATATGTTGCTTTCAGAGATAGCATAGGTCTTAAATTTTAAATGTCTTTCTTCCTAACATTTTAAGATAGTAAGTACGTTCAGAATTAGTCTTATGTTTAGTCTTAAAAAAATTTAAAATCATATTCTTATTTTTATCTATTACGCACGACCCCAAATAAACATCGTGATTCCAGACTTGAAATTTCTCTGTAGATTATCATTTCACATTTATACTGTTTACACAAATTGATATATGATTAGCATAAGAACTGATGATAGGATAAGTAGGGGAATGATGGTAAATAAATGAAAACAATAGCGCCTTCGGAGGATCCCGATGTAGTAATAAACATCTACTTAATTTGTTAGTCTTTGGATTGTATTGAAGTTTGCATGGGCTATTACGAAACAACGGAATTACTCAGAAGTTTATTATGTATGAATCTTGTAAGAATAATTTTTACGTCAAATTTCTTTTAAAGTCTAACAATCAGACGATTTCACTTTCTCATTCACTTAATAGTTGAAGTAGATCATCTGAACCTCAATTAGAAACAACTTGACAGTCATAGCGATTAAATCCGTCACAGAAATTATCATGAATTCCTTCCAAAAAAAGCTTCCACGAGAACTCTACAGAAGACGCACTAATGTCACATTCACACAATAAATAAATAAAAATAAACATAGTTGTGATACGTAATTCTCTGCCAGCTATAGCATTAGCTTCGACTATTTTCTTTGAAAAATATACTGTAAAACGTTATGTGGAAGGAAAACCGCATACATCAGAAAACATATTTCTAAAATTTGGCCAATTACTAAAACTGGCAAATTACCAGTCAACTTCAGGCAAAACATTCGTATTTAATGAATTAAGTATATTTAAGGGAATACAACTGTAAGTTCTATTTTACTGTATGCCAATTTATCTAATACATTAAGTAGGGCACTGATTTGAAAGAACTAAGAAAACATTGTGTGACTTTTTCCTATGAAAATAGCAATTTGCTCCATGATCTTACTTTTAATTTGCATGTTCTTATTCTACCTAAAAGACAAATTTCTTTGATTTACAGTTCTTTTCTTAGTCATCTCATTTATTTAGTTGTAGGTTTTTAGTTTTGTAAGTTTCTGACCAGCTACTAGCATATTTTACCGTGGCTTATTTTGCGATTTTTGCGGATTTACTGATTAGTGCTTTATATCACTGTAAATTAAATTTGTGTCCAAAAGATTGGCTTCTATAAGGTAATATTAAGGGAGTCTTAAGTACATAATTCATTGTATTTAGGAGTGAACTGTAAGTTAGTTCTAATTCTAAATATGTAGTGCTTGTAGAAGCGAGAACGTAGAGCTAAGCATTAGGGGTTGTGGATAATTGTCTCAGCATTCACATACAATATTCTAATGAAATCGACTAAATTATTGTTTCGAAGATTGCCGTAGGATGTATTCCCAAAGTCAATGTAGAATTCAACTAATTTAATAGTCTTCTTATTTCATTCTCTACGGATTATGAAACCTAGAAATTATCGATAGCAGTAAATCTTCAGGAACATAATCCACATTGCAAGTAAAAGTGTAGGTTTACTAAAGTTGTCGTGAAACATGTTTGTTGTATATAAGTGAAGGACGTAGATCCACTCTTTATTCTTTATTCATTTTAACTATGTGAAGTACTAAGCCTCGAAGAAAATAATAATGTTCGCCTCTGAATCAAATATCTAATTCAATCTTGCAAAATGTAGATAAATATTATTTTTCTATCTCGGGAGGGACTTTACCTCTACCTTTCCAGATGCTTATACCTCAAGCATTGTGTTATTTGGAAAGCCTCTAACAAATGTATGCCATGCATGATAAAGGTCTTGGTGAAATTTATCATCGGAAAGTATTTCATTGTCATAATATTTAAATAATGCAACTTTGCAATCTGGAAAAAAACACTACCTTAGAATTACTTAATGCCGGCTCTTTGCAAATGAAACTAACTGGTATGATCAAAATGGCGTAATAAAATTAACACAAAATTATATAAAAAAACGAGTAATTTTGTGTTAATTATACCTAAGAATTGTTTGAAATGAATTTGAGCAAACTTTCACTATGTTCTGGAATTTACTGTTTTTTTTTTTTTTTTTTTTGTTTCTTGATGAAATGTAATATTAAATAAGATTATTTCTGCACGTTAAATGAAGCAACATACAAAATGCCATTAAAGTAGGATGAATATTGCTTAAGTATTTGCGTAACAGACAACAGGAAAAGGAACAGGCATGAAACCGCATTCCAGTAAGACAATAATATTTTGAAACGATCAACACATTTTGAAAGTTAAATTTTTGTCTAATATTATGGAAAACATTATTGAACTCCGTAACAAAACTATTGAAACTTATTTATTTGCATCCTAATACTACATATATGAGTAGATTTTCAAAGCACCTACTTAATGCAAAACTATAAATGATGTATTAAATGTATTTCTTTCTTTCAGATTCCGAAAGTGCACTACTTAATTAAACACTTCATTAATCATTATGATAAATGGATTGAGCTCAGTGTAAGTTTTAGTTACTTAAGTAGATACTTTGTCAAACAAGAATGGTCAACCCATTATACTAAATGCTTATTTAGCAATCCTACTGTAACAATTAACTCTGCATATTCCCTTATTTGGACATCTTCTCTTTAGGTTTCAATATTTTATTGAAAAAAATGTATTTGAACAAATAGTTAAGAGAAAAGGTTCATAATTTATTAATATGAATATGGTTTTCAACATTTCAACGTTACTTTATTTAACATACGCTTACAATACTTTTACAAAAATGCAATATACAATAAATATAAACCACAAATATAAACCACAATACAACAATGACCTTTTGCACAGAAAAGCAAAAGTTTTACATTTTTTTGCTTAGAGAATTTTGTAAATATTACGTATGTTTGGAATAACCCATTAGACGAAGAATAGTTACATGTGTTCTATTCTAAGAATAGTCAATTATTTTTAAAAGGTTTCTTATGAAATTCTAACCTAGTTTTGTAATCTCTTTATGAAATTGTAACCTAGTTTCGTAACCTCTTTATGAAATTGTAACCTAGATTTGTAACCTTTTTATGAAGAAACCGAAGTACAAAAACATACTTTGTGTTTAGAATACGCTATACTTCATTTTGTAGGCAAAATGTTTATATTTTAATTTTAGATTATTGATTCTTGCATGGCGGTCTTCGACGTTTCAGTGAAATCAAATAATGCCATGCTGCTATTATTCATAAAGGAAAACATTCTACCTGAGCACTAAAACAATTTGCTCTGATATGTTAATAATGGCAGTGCTGCTTCAGGGACTTGCGGAAAAAAAATAATATTTCAGATTACTCTAGATTTGGAAGATGTTAGGCACTATACTATAATGCTCATAAGACTGTCATCAAGTCAGATCTAAGACAATCATTACAATAATTAGAAATTATAAACAGATATTTTCATTTTATACTGTCTCAGACCAGAAAGATTACCTTGATGGTGTTCGTGAACAGTTTGTACTTCCCTGGTCACAGCTTTAACTGCAATTTTTTGGTTTCTCCTTAAGTTTAGTTTTCCTCGGAATCAACAAAGTATTTATTTGTAAATATTTCCCTGATGGCTTTATACTATTGGTGGCACTTTTGTGTTTCGAAAATAAAATAATTTCTTCATGATTTTGATAAAGTTCTTTCTGTTATCTGGTTATCTGTTTCCATGTTTGTATATAGGCATGGAATAGTTCAACTTTCCACCCCAGAAACACATATACCGATTAGCGTTTGATTGATATAATTATCAAAGTACAAACTTTACATTTAATAAATTTTTAACTTTCTCGATTCTCCTGTCTCTCTTTCAAATTATTCAATTCCCAAGGATATTTCCGTTTCAATGATTGCACACATTCTCTGTCCTTGTAAGCCTTTGGATTTAATTCCTACTGTAAATGTATCTTTGTTTTAATCTCTTGTTTACATGTAAATTATCAGGACAGTGCCTGTTACTGTAAATCAGATACCTATCTCACGTGTGTTTTTCCGTCTCTCGCCAACCACAATACAAGTTAATCTTTGTAGTTTACTACTATTGCAGCTTACGTTAATAGATTTCAGCGCTATTGCCGATGTGTAGACTCAATCTCAATAAGATATATTTGTTAACGTTCTACTAAAATAGACCTGAGACTAATTTTTCAATACCTTAGAGTATATTTTATTTCGAAGGAAATATAACCTACTGTGAATAAACACCAGATCTTATAATAATTTACTTACAATAAAAGATTTTATTCAGAAACCCATAATTGTCTAGAACATTATATCGTTATTTACAGAATAGGAATAGCATACACATCAATATAAATGAAAACGAAATTCTAATATCACTACGTAAAGATTACTTACGAGGATCTACGATTTCAAATTCGGTATTTCTAAATGAAACATTTTTCCTCCTACACTTGAAATCCAACAGGAGAAATTCAAGCGAGTACACCATGTTTGCTCAGAGAAAGAAATGACTACCTATTCAATTAGAAAGGGGTGCTTATGCGGCACGATAATACAAACCCAGATCCTTCAAGTCAGAGTTAAGAAGGAAAAAGTGAAGTAGGGTCAAACATTTTATTATATGTTCCATATTCGCTGGATAAAGCGGCAGTTGACTATTACTTTTTCAGTTTCACACAACAAAAAATTAAATATAGGAGCTTCCTTTCGAAAACAAATACAATATCCAATTGCTGTTAGTTGTATTTATTGTGTACGAGGAAGAATGCTTATTCTTACATGGCATTTTAAACGTATTGGGTAACTGGATAGTGGATCTAGTTAACGATGATGACTATATCATCATTGAACGCTATTGATGTGATTTAGCCTATAGTTCATTTTCGGAACGTGTTACAAATAATTCATTACTTTCTGGTACTTCTGATAAAGCACCGTGAAGATATGTTTTATAAATTCCGTAGTTTTACTGCTAAATGACACAAGTGAAAACAAATGATTTAGTACTAAGTAGTTTTATGAAATTTCATTGTTAGTGCTGGATATCAAATCCTAAAATTTAGTGAACATTTACAGTTTGGCATTCGAAACAAGAATCGACCTCAAGTAATGTTCTCTGTGAAGCCACTGTATTCAGTTTTGGATCCCACCGTAACTTCTTTTAGGGATTTACATGAGTCAATCCATACGAAGTGGTCTAGAGGTGGTTGCTCGACCATCTCCAAAAATTATGAAAATTGGAGTGCGATGAACCTTGTGTATGAGAAGGTCAATAACATCATTCACATTGCCGTATGTGCAAGTGTCCCATAATGGTGGCCATCTTTGTTGTCGGTGAGGTGGCAATTTTTGCACTTACAAGCGTTTACGAAAACAACAGTTGCTTATTTTCATTCTCCAAAATATTGAAAATATAGAACAAATATGACAAAAAGAATTATTCTCATTGCAAAAAATGTCTATCCGACATAAACATGCAAATTGTGATCGGTGTTATCCACTAGGTCAATCATTCACTTGTTTGAGGTATGAGCAACTCCGATTCTGTAAGTGCAGCCTACTAACAAAAGGGAGCATTCAGAAGCCTAAATAACTGGTTTGCACTCGTTAACAAATATCGTGTGGTGCAATTATCTGAAGTGGTCCAAAAATGGTGAAAATGGTTACCCGACCATCTCCAAAAATCATTAAAAATTGAGTGTGACGAACCGTGTGTATGAGAAGATAATTAACATCATTCACCTTTTCCTATGTGCAAGTGTTCCTACATGGCGGCCATCTTTGCTGTCGGTGGAGTGCCAATTTTTGCATTTCCAATCGTTTACGAAAAATACAGTTGCTCAGGACGTACGAATCAGTTGGTGCCTTGGGGGGAAGGAGGAGCTAACACTCTTACCATATAGACGTGCCAATGATCATGACCTAAAACGATGGAGCAAAAAACACTCGCAAGCTTTTACACAACTGAAGACAAACAAAAGCGGGCTTAAATGCTGCATCATGAATAGTTTTTTTGAGATCTAGTATGAATCAAAGTCCAAACATTTTAATTTTTTGGGGCTACGACCATCGTCACGCACGTGCCTTCTTCGCATTTTTACCATGTCATCACTTTTTTTATCAGTATAATATCAGTTAAGATTTTGCTGCAATAGTTTATTCACATAGATAATTACTTGTGGTCTGAGCAGCATTTTTACCACTTTGCCCTCTAGAGATATTACTCCCTGAAAATGGCATCAGAATTATAAACTTCAATTTTCCGACCCCATAAATCTACGGTGCCAGTAGTATCATAGTCGTGGATATTTCTGCAGACTCTTTACATGCAATAGTATTCAGCACAATACTTATGAACCCCCACTTTATGCCATTCCAAAATACAGCCCCTTCAAAATGTAATTTTCTGTAGTTTTTCTGGTGATTTCAAGGATTGGTTTGGAAACCTGCATATATAATTAAACGCAAATTTTATATTTTCCGTGTACAACAATTTCTTGTATAAACATTTGTTTTTGCTTGGTGTTCGTCTGATTCCTACGTCCTGAGCACCTGTAATTTTAGCAAACGTTTGCAAATGCAAAAATTGGCACTCCACCGACAGCAAAGATTGCCACAATTCATTAACATTTGCACATAGGAAAACGTGATGATGATATTTATCTTCTCATACACACGGTTCGTCACACTCATTTTTTTTTTATAATTTTCGGACATGATCGAGCAGCCATTTTCACCCTTTTTGGGCCTCTTCAGATGAATTGACTCACATAATATTAGCTAACGAGTGCAAACCAGTAGTTTAGGTTTGTTAATGCTCCCTTTGGTTTGTAGCCTGTACTCTCAAAATCGTAGTTGCTCATACCTCATACAAGTGAATGATTGACTAATGAATAACACCGATCACAAATTTCCTGTTAATGTCGGATACATACATTTTTATCCGGGAATAATTCTATTTATTATATTTGTCCTACATTTTGATTGTTTTGGAGAATAATAATAAGCAGGTTTTTATTTTCTTTCGCTAAGTAAGAATCTGATTTTAAATTAATAAATTCATAGATTTAGTACAGTGTATCCATTATTAAAACTTCTAGGAGTATGCCATTATTTCGTTTAGTTTGTGAATACGTTACAATAGTTTCTTTTGGGAACGGGTATCATAAATGATGCGTAATGGATTGGTTATAGATATATGTAAGTTAATTATAGCGCTTAGACTTTGCGTTCCCGTGTATTATAGAATTATTTTTCCAACAAAATTGCATTCGATTATTCTAGCCAAAATTCGTCAATTTGTTCACATTCTTTCCTCAGGGAGCTTCTGGATAATGATGAATTATACGTTGTTTAGTGCAGAAAGTATGATTTTCTGTAAGATTTGTAAACATTACTGTATATACAGAATTGTCGAGGAGATAGTTCTAGTAATATTTAATTTCGATTGTGTCTCGATTATCATTATTCAGACGTAAATTTGATTTTGATTTTAGCGTGTGGCCTGTTGTCACTTTTCTTCGTTTTCTGTGAAGAGAATTACTCTTCCAAAGTTGTAACAATAATTTTGAAACAATGTCACACAATGCCAAAATTGTTAAATTTAATATTATAAATAACATTTTATTTGCAGCCTTTAACTCTAAAGGATGTAAAGGAATTGGTGAGTAAACTTTCAACTTAGATTCTAAAACTAAAAAATCTTACTATATGTGCACATTAATACATTGTGAAAATCATAATTAAAATATACAAAAAGATGGATGAATAACTTCCGAAAGAAGAAATACTTTTCCAAGTTAATATAAAGCGGTGACTCAAAAACGAATAATGTCTAATAAGTTGTACATTATAGGTGAGAACAATTGCTGCCCAAAGTAGCATGTAAACAGAGGTTATACGTAGTTCATTTGTGCTAATTTAAGGGCTTTAACTTTCAACCAGATTTAAATATTGCTATATATTATATTTTTTTAAAAATATACGAATAACCTATATTAATATCATTCACAAATTGGTCATTTTTCGTATTCTTTCTTAGTTTGTGAGCTTCATAAGATATTATGTTTGCTCAGATAATAATGCAACTGCTTAGGGTTACTATATTGTAATCTTTTCGATTTTTTCGAATATTTTCGTAATGTCTATGTTTGTGTGTATCACATTTTGCACGGGATTTTTCGGATCTTTTACCTAAATCATTACGTCATAAACTTCAAAATGCTGAGAAAGGAATTATTATTGCTATGGCCCGTGCATTCAAAATATAAATTATTTAACGATAAACTCTTACTTTAGAGAACACTATATATTGCGACTTGATTAAATAGTTTCTTATGAATTTCGTAAATAAATTAGCAGAGAATTCATACATATATAAGAGTATGCTCTCCTTTTATTATTGATTGTATGAATATTTTAAAATTGTGTTTACAATATCTACTTAAAGAAAACACAATAAAAATATGCATTTATTTATTATGTGTGAAATGAAATTATATTGCAAAGATTTAATACTTCTATATAACTAACAATATAGAATAGAAAGTTCTGCGCAGTTATAGCATAGTAATTCTTATTGAAGCAATGGTTGTCAAAACGTTTAGTGTATAATATTTTTTATGCCTTAGTATTTAAATGTGACTAGATGCTTGGTGTATTAATGTCGTTTCTTTAATTATTTATATAATTGATATTTTCTCCAAATAAAATGCTTGGAGATAATACAAATCAATATTTATAGTAATTAAATATTAACAATAATTAGCATTTTATATACACTCTTAATTATGTTTTACTCTCCTCTTACATAACTAATAATATGATTTTATGTGTTTTCCTTATCTGATATTATTGATTATATATTTTAATTAATTCCTTTATTCAAGACCGATCTTGCCTTTGATAGAGTTATGAACTTCCAAAGTTCAAGAAGCAGTAAAGGAAACTTAAAGAAAGTAAGTAAGTAACATTCCTTGAAACTAGTTGATTGATTTTATAGGTATTACTATTGCTGTATCATTTTTAAATCTAGCAGATTGCACGTACGTGTCGATTATATATAAAGGATTTAATAGGAACTTATAATTTCTATGGCTGTTCATTCAAATTAGTCTGTGTTAAACTAATTAGAGTGGTTTAATTTTAATATGTATAATGTCTCGAAAAATGAATGAATATGTCTGAGGGAAAACATTTTCTTCCTTCTTGCCTGCAATATTAAAACGTTTCGATTTAGAACGATTTAAATGTAATACTATATTTTACATTTGTTATTCTTTACTCAATATTTCAGAAAACAGGACTACGATACTTGAGAGATTCTTCTGACCCGTTTGAAGTAAGTAATTCAAACATTTTCTAGTAACTAATGAAAAATAAAACATCTTTCTTATAAACATCTAAATCAATTTGTTAAATTGAGTGAAGTAATTTCAGATTAAAATGAGTATACAAATGTTTCACACTCTCTGTAAGTAAATGTAACACTTATAATTTATGCTAAGAATTAATTTGTGTCGCTTAATGTTCTCTTATTTATTAAGAGAACAAATTGATGCTAAAGTTTTTGTTCTTGACCTAATTTGATTACAATAACTATATATTTTCATATTCTTGATTATTAATTTAAGAAAGTATTAATTTAGCAGCATCCTCTACATGATCGTCCAGATTCAGATCTTGAACAGTATGACACTTGGAAGTAACTTCGGTTCTATTCTAAGTTTCACTTCACAGAAAACCTATACCTACATATATCACAAATAATTATTAGGTAATTATCAATGCTTTAGTAATAAGTTTTCTCGTATGGATTGTGAATCCACCCCTAACACAAAATGATCCTTCCCTCGTTTAGTACAAACACATTGGGACATATAGAGGCCACAGAAGGCTTACCATTTTCCACGCGCTTCATTGTTTATCAACCAGGCTTTTAAAAAATACATAGTACCTAGTACGATTTGATTATTACTTACACGGGGTTTGTTTGGAACACAACTTTGAATGTGGGCCGCGGTGGCTCAGTGATACAGCGGTCACATCTCGTGCATGGGGTCCCGGGTTCAAAACTTGTTTCCACCAAGTGAACTTTGTGGTGGTCCAACACCGTTTGCGTGTGTTTCCTCAGGGTTCTCTCGTTTTCTTCAACTTTCTTCATTCCACCTTTTCATTCATTAATCATCACTGTCCTTTTTAGCCTATTCGGCATTAGAGTGGGACGTAAAACTCAAAAAATTCATTTGGATAAACCGTAACCGTTTGTAACATGTATACACAATCATTTATGTGCGCTTGGCAACAATCACAAATCATTGTGTACTCACTTTTCGGATATCTCTACTTTCAATAATACTTCTTGCTGGAATGCTATCACCTATTACTATGGATTGATGGGAACAATAATACTTAATTAAGAGGGTAGTGTGTATTGTCAGTCACAGCGAACACCTAACAAGATTGTGTTTTGCAACACGAGTTACAGCTAAATCAGATGAGCGGACAGGGATTCATCCTCACCAAAACTGTATATGTGTAAGATGATTGAATTTAACATTCACTGTAGATCTTGATGTTGTGGAATGATGGTTTTGGCGCAACCAATATAACTTGGTCTTAGATCATGATACCTCAACAGTTCATGAGAAGCATTTTGAGTACAATGTTGTGTAAAGCATGGTTATGTTTATCTACAGTGCAAGATCTATTCTCCCAACAAGAGTTCAGAGCAGAATTAGTAGCATTACGAATATACTTTGTAATATTCGTTATATTCTAATAATTAGGTTCAAATAAACGTTTATTGCTGCACGTAACGGAATACAATATGACAATCCTATAGGGTGAGTGTATCTTTGTATCAACCTGTTTGTACACTTGCATTTCTGTTATTGCCTCCGAGGGGGGACGACCAAACTAGCTTCGTGCTACTAACCTTCATTAAACTCGTCAATATTGTGTGGCGCAGAACTATGGAATACGTCGCCTATAGTATGTGTCTTTAGTAGCATGTTGAATGAGATATGTGAAGATAGGAACGTATGCCTTTCTCAAACCATTTACTGTTTACTATCATTTCTATAACACGTCTACAGTGGATAGAATCTCGTCAAGAAATTCCCCTTTCCAGATGTTCAATGTGATATAAATTGTAACTGACATTTCGTGTTGCAAGGAAAGGATTGCCTCAATTAATGAACACCACACTGAATCACTGCTAAATCATAACTCATGTAACTGAGAAGCGACATAAATAGAACTAGATAGATTTTTGGTTATCTTTAATAACAGTCTACTAACTGAACTAATAAAGACACTAATTAGTGGTGAAGGAGGGTGAATTTTTCGTGATTTAGTAACTGACCATAATATATTTTACTTGATTTTTCAAAGTTAAAATTAGCAAAGGCCCCAAAAACGTTATTGTGGCAAACAACAAAAGTAGGCGGTAAACAACATAAATTGCTGTTTTCTATCCCTTTGGTGAGATAATGTAGTCTCGTTTTCGTTTACCGTCAGAAAGCCATCGATGAGAGGATACCATTTGAATGAGTAGCGTACAAATCTGTTGAGTGAGAATACTATTATTTTCGTTCTAGACGCAAGTATACTATCGAAGCCTCATGAAATATATTTTGTGATAACCTGGTGAATATTTCTATCATATCTTCTACTTCGTGAGTTGATAATCGATTCCCTTTAGCAGGACGTCGAATATCATACCTACTTTCTAGGTCATTTGTTAGTCCAGAATTGATTCTATAGTGGAATAAAACATCCAGGTGATTCGTTACTTTTGATGATTCATTGTGATAAACAAATAAGAATTGACGAGCTATGGTAGTTAAACATTCACGAATCGCCTGCAATAACTATAACAACACTCTCATTTAGGGATAAAATTTACGCTGAATCCATTTCGAAAAAAAAAACTCGATTAGCATAAATCTTAGAACAGAACTGAAGATTTAATATTAACGTTAATTGTGAGGATCAAGTAATGTATTAAGTAGCCTGCTTATTGCATACGCATTTACAGTGCTTAATATTTTTTGTTATTTGTTGGATTTTCTGACGCATCTCATAGAAAATAATTTATTAACACGCTTATATAGTGTGTTTAAAATGTCCGGGCAATCTTTGAAGTAAAGTACTTAAAATGCGAGAAAATTATGTCATTATTATGTTTTCTAGTTACATTCTAGGAATGACACTTAACATCGGAATATAATGATTTTCTTAGTCGCTGCAAAGTTAATGTACGTCATATTGTGACCAAAACATAAGTCATAATTCTTCAAACATCCTACACCACTGATCGCACCTCAGTAGCGTTCATGCTATTCCTCAAGTTTAAATCTGCCCTCAAGGTAAAGAATTTTGACTATGTTCCATAGATTCAAGAATATGTTATGACACTTTCGAATAACATTGTTGGGTATTATTTCATAATTCGTTGAAAGAATTTTACCTTATTTTCAGTTCTAGTTGAAAATCTATGATGTCAAACTGACTTAAACACATGAGATTATTGATAGCAAATAATTTAAATTGTAAGTACTATTGCTCATACCGTAATCTAAGACATGGTGACACAGATGCACAATATATGGATACTAGAGTAACCTTAGTAATTTTAAATAACATTATCTTTATAATAATTATTGGCATATGCTGCTGTGTGAAGTGAGTAATTTTATCCTTAAATTATGTTCTAGAACGCTTTAGACGAACTTAAACGCACTGTAGAAAAACATGGGAAATATGTATTAGAAAGATGGAAAGTAAGTATTTTAAAAATTATATGAATAATAATATTTATTTATTTTTTATTTTATCCATGTATTTTAAATGAAACATTTCATTTCATGATTACTGCAATTTAATTGCAACTATGTTCGTGATTATATAAATTGAGATATAGTATATAGAGGTTCAGTTATTTTACAATTAATTTATTATTTAATGTTACGGTTATTCTTCATGATTATCCTAAATAAATAACCTAGTTATAATTCTATGGTCAAGAGAATGTATACAAATATATTTTCACGTCAGTGCTTCCCAATGAATCAAACCATTCTTGGTAAACAATTTAAGTATTTAAGGGAGAGTTTTATCCGAGCGCAATATAATTTAAAACAAGATTGTTTCAAAATTGAAAATTATTTTAATGATTCACAAAATTTTCCTGGACATTCATATCCCTGCCCACCCTGATGGCTGTTTTCTCTCACAATTAGATCATAGAAACTGCTACAGGTTGTTTCCTTTTCTTCTCAAGTATCGATTATAATTTTTTTTTGCCAATTTTAGAATGTTTCGAGTGTCACACTGGGGTATTATTCTGCGGTAAATGATTGTTGTAGAATTAATATAACCAACTCTTAGGTTGTTGAAGAAACAAAAGGTCTTGCATTATCATCCAGCACAATGGCATATTTCCAGTTCACCACATAAGTCTTTATTATATTATTTTTGCATTCGAGGCTACTAACTTATGTCAGTATTGGTCCGAACTCACTATCTAGTTTGAATTTAGTACCTGAGATTGAATTGGTCTGGTCTTGTTTCACGATACTTAAAAATCTCTTCTTTTATTTGAAATTTGTTCTCATGTGTAGGAATCTGTTTAATCTTATATGGAATAAAATACTTTCCTTGCTTCATTCTGAACGTTTTGTTAACTTCAACGAATAAACGTTTTAGGAATATTTCGTTTTAATGTCTGTCAAAAACAGAACACCTGATAATCACAGTCTTGTCGATTCTTCCTTGAAAATTCAGGTGGAATCCATAAGAAGTACTTTTCGCAAATTTCAACTGTCTGATATCGTCCCAAACTGTTTGCTGACCAATAGAGTTTCCGACGTAGTGCAAACTACATATTCTTTCAAAATTTGTTTAGTGTGATATTGTAAATCCTGGAATCTGACTCTTACATTTGTTCATATTTGATGGTTAGTGTTCTTTGTTGAATATATCAAATAACCTGCTACATGAATAGGCAGATAGTGCCATCTCTTTTAACACTACACATGTATACATCTTTTATTCGTTTCCTGTAGTAATTCGTGCGATAAACTGTAAAGGAACTGAATTCAATGAACACACACGTTTGAGGCACATAGATATTAAAAAAGTGTAAACAAATCTTCAATACGAACATCTATAAGTATCCGTACAAGGAAAACACATTTCGTACGATTAATGAATCTATAGGAATATAATTTAGAAATTCGAAACAAATATAAATTTCCCTTATAAATATATATGTTATTAGTGACCGTCCTTTTATACTTAAACACGAATATATGATAAAGTAAAGATAGTTCGCACAAATTCAAGAAACATGCTTAACCCTTCTTCGGGCAAGACATGTTTGTAATGTAGACGGGCAAGCGGGGCCTATCAGGCCCAGTACATGTTTTAAGTGCTGAACACACAAAATTCCATGTTTATTGTTGAATACTATTCCGACTAATTTAGAATATAAATATTTCTGTCAAGCAACACAATTTTATGTAAGCCTTTTTAAAGCCATACAGAATAGGAAATCCGGTCCAGACATTTTTGTAACAATGGGGCCTGCCAGACCCAGTATACACTTTAAGTGCAGAACACGTAAAATTCAATGTCAATTGTCACATACTTTTCCGACTAAAGGTTACAATAACCACGTGTTCAATATATAATTATGTGACCATTCGATCTAGTATTTCACAGGAATTGCACTAAAGATATAAGGGACCTCTTAGGCCCCGGTTGCCCAGTTATGTCATGAAAAGGTTTTCAACATTTTAAAAAAATAATTCATTAGCTTTACCAACTCGATATATTCATGATTTTAACTTCGACTAAGGATAGAATAATTCAAAATGTTATGTCATCGAAATATGTACGGTTATTGGCAAATTCTAAAAAAATGAAGCTACTGGGCCTGGAAGGCTCCGGTTGCCGGGATAAGGGTTAAGATACCCAACACTAATGAAATATTTGTAATCATGATGCAATATATTTCAAGGACATTTGCCTTTAGAGAAACATTCACTATTGTTACAGATGTAATCTGTATTGAGAAAGGAAGAGGGAGAGAGAGAACTTTAGTGCTTTTGATTTATGACCAACTTAGATACTGATAAGTGAATAATAATAAATAAAGTATGTTTTTAAAGTATTACATTTAATTGAAATTCTGTTGCGAAAATAGAGTGGAAAATGGTGATAATACAAAACAGTTTTATTAAACTGTAGTTTGGAATATTCAAAAATGGCAAAACGTAATTATATATTGAATAATAGCATATCCAATAAATAATTTTAAATATTTTCTTCTTTTTCTCTTAGGGACTGGAGAAATCTATTCAAAGGACATTTAAGGATGCGAATATGATAGGTGAACTAGAAAGAAATGTAATGCTCATATATATAAAATGTCATATTTTTTTATAAATTGCCTATCAAGCTGTGATTGATATAGTAGATATTTTACTATATGAACAACAATTTCTGAAACTCAATATATAAATTAAAATTCTTCCTCATTGATATTAGTTTAATAGTCATTGTTTCGGAAGGAATATACCATAACTAAGTATAGCTACTTTATAGTATTATTATGAAAGCTATGAACACTAACAATTTTAATGAATGAATGGCATATGTTGGGAATCTACTTTCCATTTATGAAGATAAATAATTCTCAAGATCCATTTTGAGTGAAAATCGTGTCCGAGATATTAAAGTGGTTTTGAATTTGTTTCATTATTTGTTCTTAAAAGAATGGTTTCCTTTTTCAGTTGTAATGTCTGATACAATGCAAACATCCTTTATTTCTGCGTGCAAATCAAACATAGTGTCATATGCTTTTGATGAGTATATTTGCACTACTTGCCCTCTTTGTGAAGTAAGACGGGTGGATGTCGTACATTTTTCAGTTGTTGAAACTGTTCAGAAAAGTTGTCGCTATCTCTTATATCTTTTGTTTTATGGCTACCAACTGCAAAGGGTTGTTTTACAACTTTCCCTTTTCAAACGATGGCTAATTGATGAATTTAATATATTTTTCGGAACGTTAAATCTATTCCAAGACGCATCTTCTTAATTTATATTACACTTTTCGTTTCGTATAGAGCAGTACTCATATCGTAAAAGAAATGCATTCTTACTACTGCTGATTTCTCTAGAGTAATATGCGTAGAAATGGAATTTTAATTCTAAAACTGTACATACTCGAAGCAATCATTTCCTTTACACAGTGTCGTTCCGCTGTATGGAAGTCAGTGTTGAACCGTAAATATTTCTTCTATAATTTTCAGTTATGTGATAGCGTTAATGTACTAGATGGAACTTAATGTATGAATGACGTATCGATTATAAAAGAATAGTTTCTATGTATGTATTACCATTTCTGACTTATGAAAATCCACATTGAAACCGGATCTAGTAGTAAATGTTTACCACTTTAGATTTTAATAGTGTAACTCTAATGAAAATGACCTTGAATCCTTTATCTGGACGTTCAATCGTATAATACAACGCTTGTAGCTATGCCCTCCTGGTTTCTTTCTATGGTGTCCTAAGTTCATCTAGAAAAAGTTGACTTGTTTCGCGTTTGGCCTGAATAAATGGTTACGGATGAGATGGAACCCTTATTTATAACATTCAAGCAAATAAGAAACTATCTCGATATATTTCTACTGTTTTTGATATCTGTTAATCTGTGTGGAAACTGGAAGTGTTAGTATTCAATTATTTCTTCTTTTGGCAGTGCGTACTGAAATTTATGTTAAGATCACTCAAGACTGTGATTTAATTCCAAAAAAACTCTCTTGTCAATTTTTTTTTGCTAATTTTATTCTAAGGCTATGAACGTTAAAACTGTAATGGTTGATTTTTGTCACCTAAAATTTCAGGGAATAATTAACGAATAAGATTAAACCTAGGCTTGGGACGCTGAATCGATTGTATAAACCCCGAGATCAGACAGATTGATAAATAAGTAAATATGGGCACTCTGTATCATTTCCGAAATATATGCATAACATAGTGGGTGGACAAAGAGAATCCACCTTATCGACATTGAAAGAAGTTATAATTAAATGTTAAGTTTTAAATCTGTTATATAAAGCCTATATATAATGATGCACATTTGTCTAGAAAACTTCTTTTATTTACCGGAGAAATAATATTGAATTATAAAGGGAGAACAATATCCTTTTTAATTTGGAAATAAAGCTGCAAGTCTCTTGTAACATGCTCTGTATATATTAACGGATGTTAAACTCCATAACCATCAACCAACAATTATTTCCATTTTTTTTCAATTCAAAAAACAATGAATTGCAATTTCCAAAATTTTCCTTTTTTTAGGATTGATGATTTCGGTTTCTCCTTCAGCAATGTTCCTAGTGGATTTATTTATATTTGAAAAATTCTTCCGCAACATTTTGGAGTAAAATATTTTAATGACAATTTTACTTGTGACAATCGCAATACAAAGTATATAAAAACATGCATCGAAATTTTATTAATGAGAGTATAATTCTGCATTTCTTATACACGTAAATACATAGCAATAACCGAAGTTTAAAATAACACGGACAAAATAAAGAATTTCAAGTTGGGTCTTTCAAGGTTAATCCTGATCTGAGAGTTTCAGTTTGCTCTTATAGGTCATTTACGCAAAAGAGTTCAATATATTTTCTTGTAGTGTAGCAAAGAATGTGAGTAAACGAGTACTGAAATCGTCAACTCGTTTTGTTAGATTTTGCTAATAAATCTAGTATTGAATGCCACAAATTGAATAATGAAATAATAGCTTTCATGTCATAAGTGAGCAAGGCTAATCTAAAGTGCTGTACTTTTGTATGAGAATCTAATTTTATAATTTTAATTTGTTGAGATTCCAATATATATATATATATATAAATACAAGAGTTACTTTTGTTTTCATTTAAAAAATGTTTATATTTTTTCCAGAATACATATAAAATAAAGATTGATAACGAACAGTTAAAAGATCAATTTGAGGGAGAAATTAACCAGCTAATAGAATCTCTGAACAAGTCCAAAGAATACGACGTAAGTATACTTCTAATATTCCGTTTGTAGCTATTTAAAAAAGAAAGCCAAAATATGTTAAGAGATTCAATTTGTCCTAGAGAAACGTCGTATAATTCAAATCTAATTAATGTTCCAGATTCTGATCTTATCATATATTTGTGATCAATGTCTTTCTAGTGAAAGTATGACGTTAAGGTCCAATTAGTATAATAAATGCCAGTTGTTCATTTCGATTATAAAGTGCAATAAAACAAGTGAGTTTATATAATACATTTGAAATTAGGAAGCATTTCTAAAGAAACAAAATGTGCGGAATAGTAATTGCCTAAATTAATTATCGCTTTTAAGTAAGGAAAGTCAGGAGTTTTGCTATGATAATATAAAGGGTAGTGACACTGGTCACATGCAAAGTTACGAGTACTACCAACAGAATAAAATATCAGTGTGTGACCTTGGATTGGAGTGAAGAAGTACAATTACTTATTCTCCAAAATAAATCTGTTTTTGCAGCGAAAAAGCATTTGTTGACGGATAGAATTTTCTGCCTTCATTGCAACAAATATGGTACTAGAAGATATCGTTTGTTAGTGAACCTATAAGAGAAACCTTTCTGAAAGTATTATCTGCCATTCTTGAAGATAATTCAAGGTCAACGATTTTGACGTGAGTGACAGAGATCGCTCTTTTCCGTCGAGAGCGTTTAAATGACTGTAAATTGGACGCATTATTGGAAAATATTCATTCCAGAAACCTTTGAAGTTTTCTGTTACTAAATATAGGTACGACGACTGTGACAAAGTCTGAAAGAACAAGGATAGCGAAATAATGAAACTGGGTTCCACCAGAATGGACAGAAATGGATGTTTAGAAAACATTTAACCATTTGTGAATTTTTGTTCCAAAAGCAACATAAAATATTACATAAATAATTAAAAAGAAAACATAGAAAATCTTTGTTTGCTTTGGAATGTTACATGCTATAAATTACAAATACGTTACAATAATTTTACACACATGAATAACGTCACAACAGAATATTTATATAAACTAGGTTTAGGCCTGCACTTGATGGTTCAAGTAGGTGTAGTCTATTGAGGTTGTAATTTTATCGAGGTTTATGTATTTTGTTGTATTCAGTGTACAGAACTTCAAAATGTTGAGAAACATGGTAAAGCGTAAAGTAACCTTATTCGATTTGCTGTCAATATTTACCTGTATCTTCGAAAAAATATGAGGGTGATTATAAAATTATCCTTTGAGTTCCAAATCCAGTGAAAATTGAAATAAGAACCGAAAACAATAACTATTCTTGACATACTTCTTCACTTACACAATTGAATTCCAACATTTAAACAGAACTAAGACTGTTTCGATTCAGTGTGAATTGAGCGATATGAAGTCATCAACTTTATTATGTAACGTTGTATATAAAGTCGAAGAAACAGTACACTTGACCACAAAGTTACTTCTTGCAAACATTTGAACATATTTTACTATGTTTTTAAATTGTTTCTACTTCAAATGCATACATGAAGTAAATTCCAAATTAAATATTAAGTAACATAATTTCTCGAAAATTCGAAATATACGACTTGTATTTGACAATATTGTAATTTATATAATACAAAACATATATTATTTTGTAGTATATAGTATAATTTAGATTGTAGTAAGAAATTAACTTAAATATTTGTAATTCCGAATTGTACCGTTGTATGTCAATAATTATGAAGTATTATTTTATAATATATTTTATATTTAGTAATAATATTTATATATTGTATTATTTTTAATTGGCTCTAGAGTAGTTTTTTTACTATTCTTGGTATGTATTTTTATGTTGAAATTTTACGTTGGTATTACTAATTATATCTAACGATTTACTGCCGTTCTGAGAGTTCGAAAGCATCTGAACATCATTTAATATATCAAATTAACACAAAAAGTTAAAACTATTTTATTAAGATAAATTCAATCACTAATTTATGCTTCCAAATCTTAATGTAGGTCAAGAGAAAGAGGGATGTAGCTAATGAGTTTCGAGCACTTGCTGGCAAACTACTTTCAAAACTAAAAGTAAGTGGAAATACATAAGTATTTATTACACATATACGTGTTCTAGGATTCATTATTTGGAGAACATTAACTAGATGTCTTCTGAATGCGAATGCTATATGTTATGAAATTAAAGTTACAAAAGGGAGTCGTGCTTGACTCAGACTATATTCTTACAACAATGATGAAGTCAATCACATACCATTTATTATCAAAATCACAATAGCAATGTGCTTTACGAGGGGAATTAAAGTAGTTTTGCTTACGAACACAAACACAATGTCGCAAAATATAGGCATACTAGCACAACCTAAATATAAAGATACTCCTACAGTATATGTACCTAAATAGTAATAGTATTAATAGCATAAGAAATATTTTCAATACATTGCCAAATTTATATCAAAGTACGTAGTAGATCAGCCAACGAAGGACAATGTCACAAAATTTGCATATAAAGATAAATAACAATTCACTTACTAAACCAAAAATATCCTATACATATTAAGGTACAATGCATCTTTTCGTTATTAGTAGAACGTGATATCATCTTGTAAATCATTGGCTGTTTTAACGTCTGGAGGGTATTAAGCGTCAGGTCAAAACACGTAGATATATATTTTAAAATCATTACTACAATTCTTAAGTTCTAATTAAAGTATATGTACAATCAAAATTTATGATTGTGTTTTTTTTTTGTAATGAAATTAAATATGTGAAATCATTTAGTAACACACGATTTTCATTAATGTGCAGTCATTGCAGCTGGAGACAATTAAGCAGGAAAAGGAATTATCTACTATTGAGAGAAATGGACTAACAAGTATTGTGTATGACGTAAGTTTACCAGAAATTAGTGACTTTCCTTACCAGTTAAAAGTAACAAAAGTTGAATTTATGAAGATAGAAGTGCTTTAAACTATTTATTCAGTTACATTTATTGTACTTATTCTAACAGCAAACACTTGCCAGAAGTCGAGACATTAGTTTAATATAATCATCCTATTATCTTGCGGGAACATACACAATCCCATACATACAATTTTTTAATAAAATGACTTTTGTAATCTTTACAGTATGAACATACTAACTATCGCATATAATATTAAAAAATATGTTTATGTGTTATTGATATTAATATTATTGGAATTGATATTAATAATATTGACTTTTTATGTGCTGTGAGAGCAGATTATCTTTTCAAGAAGGTTTTGTCATGGCTAACACATTCATTTTTGTCAACATGCTTCATGGAACACTTAATAATATCTTTTATAACTTAGATCACCATTATCGAAATTTCTATCACTATATCGGACATTTATTGATACTCTTCTCCTATAGTAACTGTTTTGGAATATTTAGTTACGTACACTTAAATACAATTTTCAAAATTCTAAATCCAGACGCTTAAGAAGACAAAAGAAATCATAGTATATAAATAATATTAGGTGAAGTGTAATTTATTTTATTCAATTGCTAAGAATAGTTACATTGAAACATGGCACTTTGTTATAGATGTTCTAGTTCAAATATGGAACATGTTTAGTGGTGTAAATTTTCATGACATTCACAAATGTAGAAACTGAATAAAAATTAATTTTCCAACTAGAAATGTCATGAATATAATAAAATAATTAAAATATTTATGGGTGCTTTTACTTATGTCTTGCGAATTTCTGGCAACCGTATAATATGGGGTTATTAATCATTTTCTTTAACTTCTAGGTAGAATAAATACTAATTTTCTTGTTATGATTTTGAATTAACTATTCCCATCTAAAAAGAACTTAACATGCATATAAATAATCTACTAAATTGTAGTGATATTAACCTTTTGAGATACCTAGTAATTTGATTTTTCACAATCGGTAATATATATCTTGAATTTTTCAGATCTGGTCTCACATAATGCCTTTAGATGTTACCCGACTTCAAAACGAGGCAAATCATGTTGCGGAGTTATTAGAATATGCAGCAGATATTAATCAATCGGAAAATAGTCGAAGATATTAATGCGTTTCTAGATTATTAGTGTTAATACTTTTATAATTTACAGAAATGTAATGCTCATTTGTGTTAAATAACGCTTGCAAATAGTATCTTTTATTATTCAACAAAATTGCATCCAGAAAAATCTAATCTACATAACAGAAGTTATCTAAATATTAAATGACATTCACAATTCATTACTTGTATTTAAAATTTTGAATTAAAAATTACATGCTTTAACATTGTTTTCATAGCCACGATATCACACACACACACACACACACACACACACACACACACACACACATATATATATATATATATATATATATATATATATATATATATATATATAAAGTTGTCTTCTTGCTAATTAAGTGTGGTTTATTATATCGGCTGAGATGGAGTAGATAATTAAATTTAAGGTGTTACTCACAAAATGTACATTTAAGTTGGTTCTAATAAATGTTAGTAATTACACACACACACACACACACACACACACACACACACATATATATATATATATATATATATATATATATATATATATATATATATATATATATATTATAACCACGCTGTTATACATATTACAAAATGAAAACATTAAGAAACATGAAAATATTAGGTTAGAAACATGACAACATGACAATATGGTTTAAGCGCAATAATCATAGAAGATCAGGAGTACGTTTCAATAATCATTGTAACAAAATTAATTTTACATCCTGAGAATAGATACACAGTTCATTCTTGTTTTTAAGAATAACTGTCTTTTAATTTTCAGAATTCGAAATTCAATTTCTATGGATATAATTTGGGGACGGCATATGAACAATATAAACAAAAATAATATTTAGATACACACATGCGAAATTTATCGTCCATATGTTTACAGGCTCTACTAGCGATTGATTTCTTTTGCCGATGAAAATAATGCAATTCAGGAAACTATTTAAATACATATTGCTGTTGTATAAATACATATTGATTTTGTTTAATTTAAGCTGCCGAAGAATTTGCATGATATTGTTGATATCAGTATAATACTTGCTACTGTAAAAGAACTGATAGTATTAACTGAATAATTGGATGCTAAAAAGAGTACATATTGCTTTTATTAGTATAAGCTGTAGAAGAATTTTCATGCTATTCTAGACATTACTAAAATACTTGCTACTGTAAATGAACTAAAAGTATTAACTGAATACGTAGATGCTAAAAATAGTTTAGTATAGTTTGTTGGTTAGAATTATTGAAAAGAGAAGAAAAGGCTTCTTTCCAGAAATGAATATTTTCATATAAAATTTGTTGACTAGATCTAAATGAAAAAATAAGTAATACAGGACAAAGAATAATATAAATGACTAACTAACCTTAATTTTATAGTGAATGTAAATTAAAATAAAGTGTACAAATGCATTAACATTATTTTGGTATGTAACAAAATTGAAATGCTTTTATAAGTTATTGTAAATGAATTAACTCATACTATATTATCCAATTTTAACATATTTAAAATAATAAAATATTACTTATTTTCTATGTATTATATTTTTTATTCTTCTTTACACTTCATACAATTACTTACTGTGTATCCGTCTCGGTTTTATTATGTCCCTACTTGGTATAAGTTCATGTAGAAACAGGTTACATATTTTCAAAACATATAGGTCGATACTAAATATCGAACAGATTGACATGGTACATTTCTGCATAATTGGTGAAACACGGATACAATGGTAAGAGGTTTCCTATAGAGTTAAATCATTAAGTAAATATTGCCCGTGCAAAG
Organism: Thermobia domestica; assembly: GCF_964235325.1. Lineage (NCBI taxonomy): Eukaryota > Metazoa > Arthropoda > Insecta > Zygentoma > Lepismatidae > Thermobia > Thermobia domestica. The sequence goes on along the minus strand of NC_137463.1, from coordinate 65,962,952 downwards.
TATCGACTCACATGTATATTTAATTTCATTTAAATCAAACATAAATCAGTTTCAAACAGATTTACAGTGACGTAATATTATAAAAACATGTTCATTTTCTGGTTTACAAAAACAATATTTGAAGTATAGTACATTCGGATGTCTTTGGCATGACTCTTATTTATATGCGAAATCCTTATTAATGTTTTGTTATTTGCTGCTTCAAAGCATGTTTGAATCTATCAACTGGTAATGGAATCATCGTTATTATATTCCATTCATAGAGCACATGAAAATAAAAAATCCTCTATTATTGCAAAGCTTGCTATTTTTAAAGAATATTAGCTTACAATTTGAATAAAAGTAAGCGACTAGAAAGAGATTTGGGTCAGAAATTGCTTATTATCCAATTTTTCATATTTCCAACAGATAATAATTTATACTCAACTGAATCTTTGATAATAGAATACAAAGATATTTGTCTTGCTACTATTATCAATATTAAATGTATCAAACTCAACATTGTAGGTATATAAATAACGAATTTTAGTCGTATACAGAATCGGGGCAAGAGTAAATATGTGCTGCTAAATGAAATGAAATAAAACAGAAATCAAATCTTTCAGTTTTATGTCCGACTGTTACCCCGGCTAGGTTAAGACGACGATGACGATGAGAAATGGAGGAAATGGTGGAATAAAGAAAGTGAGAGATAATGGGAGAAACCCGAGGAACCCACACACATGGTTCTATTCACCATAAAGTTCACTTTTCGCAAGCTGAGATCGAACAGGGAATACTTGCACCAGAAGTGTACACTCTACCACTAAGACTGTACTGCTAAAAGTTGGCATTAAATTGTAAATTTACTATCCTTGAATTAAAGCACTGTCTAATATTAAAAATGATCAGTTGTTGTACCATATCAAGTAGAGAAAATTAACATGCCTGCTGTTACTTTCACATGTACAGTGTTCGAGAAAGTTGAGGAACCAGATTTTGAAGTCTTTCGTTGGCACTAAGATTTAACTCATTTTCTTTTGCGGGACAAAATGTAGAATATATTTCGTTTATTTAACTATCTACCGCACAATATACGTAACAAAATGCATTGTTCGATAGATAAATGTTGTTTTTGTTCCCTGGAATATATACTACTTCTTTACATAACACTAGCCAACAGGGAAAATGTAACTGGAATGAAATAAATATTTCTTAACTATATCGACAATGGAAAACTGATAACGAAAACGACAATGGAAAACTCGAATTAGCACTTGTTTCCAAGGTAAAGGGGCATGCTCTCAATTATAAGTATTATACAGGGTGCGGCACGTAAAACCGCCAAGTCGTAATATTCTGGTATATTGTGTTTTTGGCAACACTTAAAAAATCTACCTTCCTACCAAGAGATGGTGGCAGTCACGTGCAGCCGCAGCCAGTGAAACTTGTCGAAACCAGTTGAGAAAAAGGCCTCGTTGTGTTAAGCCGGGTGAGTGTCAGTGTGTGATAATGCCGTATTCGATACCCGAGCGTGTTGCCATTGTTGAAGGGTTCATTCTCACTGGATCTTTTGTGAAAACAAAGAATTTGTTTCGGGAGAAATTTCCAGGACGTTCTGTGCCAGCAAAAAGCACCATTGAGGAATTGATTGAAAAATGGCGGCGTACAGGATCGGTTCAAAATGCTCCCAGGAACAGACGACCATATGTCTGCACACCTGAATTAAAGAAGGAGATAATGACAAGAAGTCCTCGAAAGTCAACCAGGAGATTGAGTCAACAGGTTCATGCGAGTGAGAGAAGTTGCAGACGTGTTTTAAGGTGACTGAAGTTAAAACCGTACCGGATAAGTGTTGTGCAAGACCTGAAGGAGCCTGACCTGCAGAAGAGGGTGCATTTCTGTTCATGGCAGTTGAGCAATGTTGCCAGTGGTTTCTTGAATCCACTAATGCTCATCATGAGTGACGAGGCGTGGTTTCACCTGTCTGGGTACGTAAATTCCCAAAACAACCGGTATTGGTCGACAGAAAATCCACACGTAATCCACCAGGTAGCCTTGCATGATGAGAAGATTGGTGTTTGGTGTGCCATTTCCACCACACGCGTTATTGGGCCCATATTCTTTGAGACGACAGTGAACAGTGACGTGTATATGGGAATCCTGGAGGAGTTTTATACACACTTGACCGAAGAGGAGCGTCAGTTATGTTACTTTCAGCAGGACAATGCAACATGCCACACATCAGCTGCATCATTGTCCCTTGTGCATGTTATGTTTACACCAGAAAGGACAATCAGCAAAGGCTTGTGGCCTCCTAGGTCACCAGACTTGTCCACGGGTGACTTTTACTTATGGCAACTGTTAAAGGGAAGAGTATACGAAACAAATCCACACACAATTGAAGAACTCAAGACCAGGATCCAGGATGTCACCAATAGAATTACAACACAAGAACTGACAAGGGTATATAAGAATCTCCTCAATCGTGCTCACATGTGTGTTGAAGTGGGCGGAGGACACTTTCAGCACCTGCTGTGAAGGCTGCTGTGAAGGTGAGTAGTCATATTCAATACATTACATTTCATTTATGTGTTCACTTTACGGGCCGGTTTTACGTGCCGCACCCTGTGTTTTTGTAGCATTCACTGCCAGTCTCTTCCCATATACGCTTCGAAGTCCAGCTGATGGTAAACAGAGTGAATAATATTAATGCAGGCAACAATATATATGCGTATTTTGTCTCTACTTTTAGCCCGGACTTGTAACTACAAGGGGTGAGGGGGAGGAAGGAAGGAGCGAAGCATGTTTCATTTAAGCGTAGTTTGTCTGTTACAAGCTGTATTCTGTTCGTGTGCTGGAAGAACGTGTTACTGACATATAGTTATTTCTTGTGGCCGTTGTAATTCATATGATTCAATATAAGTCGCAATTGACTAAACAGTGCTGACAATGTTTGCTATATTTGCAGACCAGCTACACTGAAATTGCAAAGGAGGCCAATAGCGCCATTTATTAGGAAGATCTACAGGCTATACTTTGGCTGTGAAATCGGAGACCAGGACAAGCCCTGGGCTCCTCATGTGTGTTGCATATCTTGTGTTTGCTATACTTAAGATCTCGTGAGAATCATAAAACCATGTGAATGATTGTTACTTTCGTATGACGACTGCATGAACACATGGTGTTCCTAAGAAGAAAAGGTCTTTCTTGATATCCTAACATATTGTCGCCATGCAAGCAGTGGTCGCGGAGACGGAGTGCCTGTTACTGTCCCATGTGCCTTTGTTCAAGAGTCAATAAATATACCAGGAAATAAGAGGGTAGAAAACTATGGCAAATCTTATGCACTGCTATGATGGACTGGGGTGCAACATGTCCTTAAAGTTACATTTCTTAGATTCCCAACTGTGGTGCTGTGAACAACTGGTAGGGAAAACAATTCCACCAGCAAATTTCGGACATGGAAATTAGATACCAGGGGAGGTGGTGTGCATCAATATTACCTGATTGCTGCCTTCCTTCGAGGAATAACAACAAGACAAGTACATACATAAACTTATATAGGCATTAATATAAATACACCATATCTTCAAAAGGAGAGCTAATTTTGCATTTTCATTAACATATTCGTTATCAACATACCCAAAATCATAAAGGTTACCTGTTGTCATGTCAGTTACAGAAAAAAAGCAAATTTTGTGTGTTAGTGTAATATTTGTAACAAAAATTAAATAAATGCATTATAAACAAGTGTTGTCTCTAATTTCAAATGCATTTTTAAAGAAAACTACTTGCAGAGGGTTTCACAATTAGAGGACACTACTCACTGACATTTTCGAATTGCAGATAATATTTAAGTAAGTCTGTGCTAAAAACGGGCATGAACTACAGCTAGTAAATTATTTTTAGAATTTACGTCTCTAACTTGCAACGTACCCCGTCCAATATAATATGGAATAGCAGTGACGTTGGGTGGAAGTGAGCCGGAACAATTAAAACTGCCCTACAAAACTCACTACACTGAAATTACAATTGAATTTAAATTGTTTTAGAATAATGATTATATGATTTAATAAAATATAACAAGCTACGAATCTAATTAACTCAATACCTATCGGGTTCATAGGTCAAATGAATATATTAATTGTAATTTTACTGCAAAGAAAAAGCTGTATATGATCGAAAATATTTATATGACAACTTGAATAGATAGATATATATATATTACAAACGCTATTCATACAACAGAATTTAATCTATATGTATTATCAAAGCATATAATTGAGTCACTTACCAATGAGTAAAACTGCTTGTCCCTTTTACAACACATATATGGGTGTTTCAGTATTCCTCTCTAAATATTATATTTTACACTTCTTCATAGAATCAAATGTTCTTACGAGAAATAGAGAGAAAATTCTTTTCTATATGTCGTGGAATTTCTATTTAACGAACAAATAAGTAAGGCAAACTGGCCAACCATTAATCACATCACTCGAAAAGAACCAATTTCTTCAATACGGAATGTAGCTTCACCCACAAAATGTCTCCTTAGGAATGAAACCTTATAGGAGGAACATAACACAATAATATTTTAACGCAGAATATAATATAAATCAGACTCAAAAGTAAGGTTTCTTTTCACGGTGTTAATCCACTTTACGTTAATGTCCCTTCGAACCATAGCTATGCGTATTCTATTTAACAAGGCAAAGCTTCAAAATTCGATGTGTTCCACCTGATACTTTAAGTAGCTATATCAACCCGAATCCGAATCCGCTACCAACAGACATCGTAGTTCCATTTTCTGGCACTACGGCGCTGCGAAACTGAAATAATATCATAAGTCTCGAGTTCTGCTTTTTTTTTAAATCTTTCTCTCTTATTCTCTCTTCCAAATATCGTTACACAATCCCATTGTGGGGATAAAAAAAATATTCTAATATATTTTTTTTACATAACCATATATATATATATATATATAATAACCTTTTTTTTTACTTTATGAAAGATAAATTACCATAGTCAACTGTCGATATTAGTATTCAAACTACCTATTTGACCAATTTAACTACCTCAAAACAAAAAAATATGTGCACTAAAAAAATACTCTACAGTAATCCACTCACCTTTCTACTAAGGTTAATTAGTCTAATTAGTCATAAGTCACAGTAATTCACTTTCATAATTACACAAGATCAAGTTAATAAAGAAACACCCTAACAAAAACATTCAATATAGAATTCACTCTACATATATATATTAATTGGTTACATATAATATGCCTTATAGCATTAGATCATAAGTATATTTTTATGAAATTCCAGACATGTAGGAAAAAGAAAAATAATGATAATATGATTACTATGATTCCATATTCCATTCATTCATGACCTGAGCGTCGTCCATCCAGCAGAATCGATACTCGAAGATACATTCAATCCAAATACATACAACATAGAACGATGATTACAATCGGTTATACAAGGACAAACTAACAATGCCGATCGGACTTATCTGAAAAGATAACTATATGAATATCCATACAACACAACCACATTCATTCACAAATATAATGATTAAAAATGAGACCTATGAATATGTATGATTTGATGAATGAATCTCTAAAATTTCCTAATAAAATTTACAAATGATAATGTAACTACATTTCTAGAAATTTTACAAAACATACTTATGTTGCTATACAGTTATCACTAATCAACATTACGGGGTTCTCGAAATCGTTTGGTTAATGATACATGAGACTTCCTAATATCATGCTCATTATTAACTGCTTGTACTTGAATGGTATTAGGATTTAAAATCTTGACCACAGAATAAGGCCCCGACCACCGATTACAAAGGCTTTTTGTTATTTTATCACTTAATGAGGACTGGACCTGTGCTTTTATTAATACCTTGTCCCCAATTTGGTAAGATGTCGGTACCCTCTTCTTATCATATTTTCGCTTCCTCTTTTCCCATGCATGTTCCATGTTTTTGAGAGCACTTACCCATATATTAGGATCTCTCTGTCTAATATCAGTAGAGTCTATCCTCCACTTGATATCCAATGGGTCGCATACATCGTATGTATACACTAATTCCATGGGACACTTTTGATGTTCGGAATGAACTGATGTATTAAGCGAAAATTCTATCTCATGAATCCCACGATCCCATTTATTTTGTTTATCCGAAAAGTAAATTTTTAAACAATCTTTGATCACTCTGATGTATCTCTCACTGGGATTACTACCACTATGATAGGGTGCAATCCTTATGTCTCGGATCCCGTTAGCATACATAAAATCTTTAAAGCGAGACGACGTAAAGATACTGTGATTATCATGGGTCAGAGAGTGAATAAATCCATGTCGACACATTAGTTTGTATAACTTATTAATTATTGTTTGACTGGATAGATTCCGAAAAGGTTCCAAAAATACCCTTTTCGTAAATGAATCAACCACTATCAAGCAAAAGCGACCAGACTGCGTATCTACCAAAGGACCTATGACGTCACATGCCCAATTTCCGTTCGGAAATTTCTCAAAACTAGAGACCAATTGTCCCATAACTTTCATATTATTACTTTTACTCAATTGGCATAAAGGACACGATGTTATGTACTCTCTTGTTTGCGGTATCATGCCCTCCCAAGTATAGCGCATACAGATCTTCGCGACACATTTAGAAAATCCCAAATGCGCCCCCGGCAATATCGATTCGTGATAGAATGCAATTATGTTATTGGTCAAACTTTTGGGGAGACAGATTTTGTAAGGATTTTTAATTGCTCGTGTTTTCTTACATAATATTCCTTTCACAATCTTATAATCAGGTACATTCTCCTTATTCTTAATTCTATCAAAAATAGCTTTCAATTCTGGGTCCCTTTTTTGGTGTTCTTCTATCGATAACTGCGCATAAGGCATATTCCATAAATTTACCATCAACATATTGATTACTTGTTCATCCAGGGATGGATCCTCCTGGAAATCCTCAAAATCTTCAGTATTATGTATGCGGGAAATAAAATCCGCTGGTACATTTAATGAGGATGGAACAGATTTCACAGTAAAATTAAATTCAAATAATTTATACAATAGGCTACCGTATTTTTTCACCCTTTTCAAATTTTTCAATGCGTACGCTAATCCCATATTATCTACACGCAATTCAAAAGGTGCGTGAAGAAAGGTTCGAAAACGCTGCATGGTTTCTAATGCGGCCATAAGTTCTAAAATAAAAATGGGCTTGTTTACATCGTATTTACGCAATTTACGGGAGAAAAATGACACTGGAATTAGTTTCCCTGTAGCTTTATCATATTGTGAAATCGCTCCCCCCAAAGAATGGGTCGAAGCATCCGATGACACAACAAAGCACGAATTTAGATCAGGAAGCTTAAGTACAACATAGCTTTCAAATAATTCTTTCAATTTCTTTAAGGCTTGCTTTTGCTCATCACCCCACTCAAACAACACCTTAGGAGATCTTAACCTAGAGATTGGTTCAAGAACTTCTTGAAACCCTGGAATGTATCTACTATAATATTGAGCGAAAGAACATAATGCTATTACACCACGCCTATTCTTTGGAGCTGGCAATTTCCGTATAAATTCAACTCTTGATGGATCCATGTACATATTACCACCTTCTATAATTTGTCCTAAATACGAAATTCTCTTTTGGAAAAATTTACATTTATTAATGGACAAGGTTAATCCATTTTCTTCCAATTTACGTATTACCATATCCAAGGTATGTTTATGAGATTCTAAATCTGGGCTACTTATGATTAAATCATCTGCATACCATGTTACACCCTGATCTTTCATAGAATAAAAGATATCTGTGATAAGTTTACTTAATAGAAATGACCCATTAGCAATGCCAAAAGGAACATAACGATATTCAAATAAACCACGATGTGTGAGAAAGGCTGTAAATTTACTTGAATCCTCACTAAGTCTAATTGTGTGGTACGCTTTCATTACATCTATCCTGCTAAAGATCACACCATCAGATAATTCAGCAAACACATCCTCTATTCTAGGAGTATATTGAGAATTCAACACTAAACGTTTATTTAGATCAGTATAATTAATTACAAGTCTCCTGGATCCATCTCTATTACCTACCATAAAACACGGAAAAGAAAACTCACTAGTACTAGGGCGTATTATGTTTTGTTCTAAAAGAGAATCTAGAATCTTATCCATTTCTCTTTGAGCCTTTCGCGACATTGGATAAGCCTTATGTCGAATAGGTGAATAATCTTTAAGCTCGATCCGATGTTCATAATTAGGAACTTCACCTACACGATTAGAAAAAACAGTAGGATATTTAGTACACAAACATTGTACATACCCTTCTAATGTTGGATCCATTTCAAGAAGAGCTGGATCAACATCTATGGAAAACTTCTGACTCTCATTGGTCATCCTGGAGATGCCTGGATAGAAATCGTTCAGATGAGGAGACATGGCAACCCTGGGTGGAATACTCTGCTCTTGTCCCAATCCATGGATTCTCTGAACAGGAACACCTGGGAAACTCCGTACTTCTGTATCACTAGCCGACGGACTTGGGATGGCAACACTGGACACCCTTGGCTGACTCTTCCTCTGCCCCATCATCCATTGTTGAGATGTCTGGACAACTCCTTGACCCCTGGCTGGCACATCTGGTTGGTCCTTCCTTTGATAAGTTCCATGGGTAGACATAGGTCGATCAAGGCTGGCAACCCTGGAGACGCTTGAGTGGTTTATCCCTTGGATCCTCTTCCGACGTTGAGAAGATTTAACAACTCGTTGAGACTTGGACTGGACTACATCCTCAGAAGAGATGGCAACACTGGCACCTCCATATGGGTTGACATCACTGATGATCCCACTAGACTCGGCACCTTTGGATGGAACTCGCCCATTGGATCCTATTGGATATAGGAAATCTTGTTCCGCACAACTAATGTGAGGTGAAGATGAATTCACAATAAAAGTTTTCCCAGCGTCCATATCATCTGGACCACACTCATCTCCTGCCAGAATCGCAGAATCCGCACAAAGAAACATTTGTGAAATTAAATCACCTCTCCCCCTGTAACATAAATCTTGATTAACAGAGTCAAAACTATTTTCTTGCTGATCACCACTAGTGGAAGGAAAAGGATGTCGTATAGAAGAAGATTTATCGTATATTAATTGCACTTCTCCACCTTCGATACCTAAATGTAATAGATTGTTATTAATGTCTATTGATGCTTTTAAATATTTAAGTTCAGGTATGCCAATAATAAATGTTGGTCTTAATCGTGGTGCCAAAAAGAATTTTAATCTATACACACGACTAAGAAATTTCAACGGTATACGGACAGCACCCTCCAATTCAACCTTATTATTGTCCACACTAACTCCACTAAATTTATCAGGCAGTATTTGAATCGGATGTTTAAGTTTATTATTCCATGTTAAAAACTGCTCTTTATTGAGGAGCGAAACAGAAGAACAAGAATCAAGACTCCCAAGAAATGTTCCACCGAGTATATATGCATGCACAAATGCAGCAATCATTTTCGATTTATCTATTTTGGATGGCATATCAACACTATTATTCACTTCCTTAGGTTTCAAATACGTTCCCGACACCACCTGCGGGGATCGACCCTGGGACTTTTGATCACACACATTCGAGGTCATATCGTAACCACCTTGAGTGATCAGGTTTACCACCTGTCTATTATTATTATCCTTGGGGACAATCCTAACATTATCTTTTATCACAGTTGACTTCCTGCTCCCCTGATTCGTGTTCGTTTTAATACTTCTATTATTAATCACTCGTTGACGTCGAACCCAACACCTCGAAACAAGATGCGGACCCCCACATTCAAAACACTGTGGTCTTGGATTACCAAGTGTATTCTTCAATTTAAGTTCACTTTTATTTTGTTCTACTAATGCTGAGTACGTTGAAATATTTTTAAGATGCGACATATGCTGCTTGACAGCATCTATTACGGCACCAAGACTATTTGGAGGAGTATATCGGAAAAGCTCATAAGATAGTTGGGGGTTCAATCCACTCAATATAATATCTTTCACTACACTTTCATGTAAAGCACCTTTCACAATGGTATAACTATCGCACACCTTTTCGATATATGCCATGGCAGTCTCATGTAGTTGTTGCAAACAATAAACATAAGTATCCATTATATATTTTCGACCAACACCCGTAACTAACTTAGTAAACAATGCATTACTAATTTGCACCCAATCATTCGTTACAGATATTTGTGAAATTAGTTCAGAATGTAAGGGATTTGCAGTTTTACCCAATGCGGCCATAACAAGAGATTCAGTTGGAAATATATTACGTTTAGCTATTCTATATACAGACAGCAAAAATTCAAAAAAGAGGCGATCATCCAACCCATCACACATTGGTATTTGCATACATAAATTTGAGAAATTCTCACCAGCAGCACGAAGAGTAAGTTTATCCATGTTTACTATAAAAGGTGAAAACCCTCTTAATAAGCGACTTTCGTCTCCATCCCTATTATAAATGCATTGCATTGGATTTGTTCCCTCATTATTGAAATCCCATTTTGGCATCGAAACTTCGGGCTTTTGGTTACCCCCTGTGTTATACCAATTACTCATGTCAACACAATATGTTGGGGACGATGTTTGTTTATATTGTACAAAACCCGTGTTAACATATGAATCCGTTTGAACCTGCTGGTTGACATGACTAGGCGTCATATCATTTACGTCACTGTCCGACGTAACTAACAAATTATAATCACTTGAAGGAGACAACGAAAGATCACTCCTATCAAAAAATGGATTTGTACTATCATGTCGAATAACATAACCATGATCCCCATTGGGCATATTATTTAATACTAGCTGACCGGGATAACTAATACTAGAGCCCTCAAAATCCATTGTAAGAGGGATTTACCTCCTCTATTTATTCTTTCTCGTCTTTAATTTCTTTCCTTTTTTTATGTGAATGAAAAAAAAAACAATTTAACTTATTATGAAGATAGTAGCTTGATAATATCAAAACTAACATACACAGTAAATAGCATTTATCTATCTTTTCAGCGCTGACCTATTTTTTTTTCCTGGTGCTGCAAGGACACGTAATTAATATAAACAAGAAACAGGTTTTTAAACACCTGCTCACAACAGAGCAAAAACATGCAATAACAGCACCCACTTCTTATCGGCAGACAGAAACGAGTAACCTTGACTTGTTACGTATCTGGAATGTAAGCTATCTACCCTAGCTAAGGTCAACACACCACGAAAGACAAAACATCGACACGCCAATTCATACAACGATGTCCAATGACTCATAGAAATAACTTAACTTTATTCTTGTAGCTTCTTTTCCTACTTTTCTTTCTTTTTTCTTTCTTTTTTTTTTTACTGCCGAATAGCGTAAGCAAACTAGCAGACAAAATGCATAAATTCTTAACAATCGAGCTAAACAAAAATACTGACGACCGTACTTAACTAAATATATATATACATAACATGTACACTCGTCTACAACAATCAATGACCTGATTATATGGTACTCTGTCGGCTTAACAGACAGACAGAAACTCACGAACATGAATATAGCTACTTAAAGCTGTGCAACGTACCCCGTCCCATATAATATGGAATAGCAGTGACGTTGGGTGGAAGTGAGCCGGAACAATTAAAACTGCCCTACAAAACTCACTACACTGAAATTACAATTGAATTTAAATTGTTTTAGAATAATGATTATATGATTTAATAAAATATAGCAAGCTACGAATCTAATTAACTCAATACCTATCGGGTTCATAGGTCAAATGAATATATTAATTGTAATTTTACTGCAAAGAAAAAGCTGTATATGATCGAAAATATTTATATGACAACTTGAATAGATAGATATATATATATTACAAACGCTATTCATACAACAGAATTTAATCTATATGTATTATCAAAGCATATAATTGAGTCACTTACCAATGAGTAAAACTGCTTGTCCCTTTTACAACACATATATGGGTGTTTCAGTATTCCTCTCTAAATATTATATTTTACACTTCTTCATAGAATCAAATGTTCTTACGAGAAATAGAGAGAAAATTCTTTTCTATATGTCGTGGAATTTCTATTTAACGAACAAATAAGTAAGGCAAACTGGCCAACCATTAATCACATCACTCGAAAAGAACCAATTTCTTCAATACGGAATGTAGCTTCACCCACAAAATGTCTCCTTAGGAATGAAACCTTATAGGAGGAACATAACACAATAATATTTTAACGCAGAATATAATATAAATCAGACTCAAAAGTAAGGTTTCTTTTCACGGTGTTAATCCACTTTACGTTAATGTCCCTTCGAACCATAGCTATGCGTATTCTATTTAACAAGGCAAAGCTTCAAAATTCGATGTGTTCCACCTGATACTTTAAGTAGCTATATCAACCCGAATCCGAATCCGCTACCAACAGACATCGTAGTTCCATTTTCTGGCACTACGGCGCTGCGAAACTGAAATAATATCATAAGTCTCGAGTTCTGCTTTTTTTTTAAATCTTTCTCTCTTATTCTCTCTTCCAAATATCGTTACAAACTGAAAATTAAACTTCAAGTGTGCTTTTTAAAAACAAATGAAATATCGCAATAGCGATTTTCAACACTGAATGGTTCAGAAAAGACACTCACAGTCCCATTTGAAAAAGCAGGTTAAATGCGAACATTGCACATTGAATAAAAAAGTTGAGAGAACGCCTAGACAGATGCAACCCAACTTACAAGTAACTTTTCTCGGCACTACAGCAGTTGGGTCAAGTATTTATGCAAGTAAACTTGTGAGTAGATGACGCACGGAACATTTCTCCATTCTGAGATCAATCTATTTGGTTCAGAGTGTGCTGTCCAATGAAGATTATAATTTAATTTCAATATTGCTGTGTATGTAATGTATTATTCCTTTGTATACTGTAATTCAAAGAAATAAAAATACTGATCACACATGAGTCAGAAAATACTTTTAAATAGAAGAACATATCACATCTAGAACTGCTGGAAATGAGTTTTTAAGTCACTGTCTCTAGTGACAAACCTATAATTCCCCGCATGCAATGTCTTCTTTCTGGAGGAGAGAAGATCTTGCTTATTACACTGAGTATGCACTGAAATTGAAATTGAAATAGGAACACATGAAAGAAATCAGCTTTTCCGCGTCTATCGAATGGAAGTTGAATGTGCTAACCACTCACTTAACGTTCCAGTTAACCTTCCACCAAAACTAATACCTAGTTAAAATCGTTTCATGGAAAAATATAAACAAAATACTCAAATATTAAAAAAAAAAAAACAAATATAAACACAATATAAATAAAAATATAAATAAGAAAATATAAGCAACTTGTGTGAGTGCCTTAGTGACTTACTCGAGATTTCCTTGTTTAACTCAGAAGCAAGTTACATAGACGTTGCTCAATGATGAAAATATCACGAAATGTTTTTCAAGTTGAGCCTCATCCACAGAGCCGTAACTTGTGGGGGCAACTGCCCCCAGAGAAACTCACGCCGTTCGAGGGGCTCATTTTGAGACAAAATTTTCTTACTTCATATACGATACGAACATGAAATTCGAATAAATCATCAAAGAGGGTCGCTACATTATATAAACAAAACAGCCCACAGGAGGTAAATAGAACAAAAATGAGTCGTGGACCCATTTCAGTAATATTTATTCGTATGGTTTTGGGATTTATCAATATTGTACCTTAAATAATTTTGCCATGTATAGAATGGATCCGGGTGGTAACCAACGGAACCAAAGACCTTCCCGTGCAGGTGGGCACAGAGGCTCAGGGGGGCATAAAGATTAATAAAAAGTTGAAGATCGGACTCAATAATTAGAAAATCAATTTTTTTCAGAGGCCCAAATATGCTTATTAATGCTGCCCGACCCCAGAAAAGAATCAAAGTTACGGCGCTGGTCATCGATGCAGTGATGGTCGCGATTTACATTACATTTCGCCTTTACCATAACTTTTAATTTTAAAAGAAAAAAAGATGACATGAATTATTTTCTCATTTTTTTGAATTGTATCAATACAGGTATCAATAGACAGTTCTGTGTTTATGTTTCATAACTACGAGTTTATTTTCTTATATTCATATGAGGAGTTAGTGGCAAATAGAAACGGTGGCACTACCCGAGTAATCCCGGGCGTTCGGCTCCTGATCATGAGGCGCAATCCACTAGGAGTTCGAATTTTTCTGAACAGCAAGGTCGGAATTTTAATTGTCCTCTGTATTTCTGTGTTCGTGTTCTTGTGGTGTTTGGAATACGTGAAAAGAACATGAGGTGCCAGTGGCGACCAATAAAGCGGTTGGGGCGATCAGTTTAAAAAAAAATGTGTATGCAGGATACTCCCATTGCAGATACTTGGGTTCGAATCCTGTCGTGGTAATTAGTATTTTTTTCTGAATGGGAAGTTAATGTTTATGTAAGTTGTGTTGTAATTATGTTATCGTTTATTATTATTATTATTATTATTATTATTATTATTATTATTATTATTATTATTATTATGAATATTATCTACTTGGGCCCTCTCTTATTTTCTTTATTTTTAAATGACCTGACAGAAAAAATAAAATACTCTAAAATTCTCCTATATGCTGACGCTATGAAGTTATTCAGATTAGTCAACAATGAGTTCTATAATTATTTACTGCAACAAGACTTAACCCTGGAATACACAGACAAAAAAAGCTTACGTGAATACACAGGTGGGGTGCCAGCGCACCCCATAATTAAACGCTACTAAAATTATAATACACGAACTTAAATATATTTAGTTTACTTTATCAGTTACAAGAATACACAATAGGAGTTTGTATGTATTTTTGAACAGACACAGTTATTCCTTGCTGCACGAAATGCAGGCTTCCTTTCTGTGCTCAACGCAAACAGCCTTTTTGCATCTGAAACAAAAAGATTTAGTTTTTCTGTCCTTATTCCTAGGACACGTACGTCATCGTGCTTGCTCTGGAAGACTAGATGTTGAATCAATTACAGGTAAAAGCTCTTTCTGAATTCCAAGGATATTTCTTATACCAATAGATAAATTAGTCGGAAGATTCTTCTTGAGGCGCTCCAGCATGTAGGGTCTAGATAACTGCAACCCAAGTTTTTTTTTAGAAACTCCGAACGGATGGTTGAGAATTCCATTTATGACCGTTTCCTCCTAATATTGAGACTCCCCTTATAGTTGGATCATTTTCGATGTTACCACTCGTGTCACTTTCACTAATTTAATCATCGACTTCCGATTATACTTCAATATTGTCATCGGACTCTGAAATTACCTTCAGAACCATAATCTTCTTCTAATGTGCTCAGTACAAAGTCTGTAAATTTGCTTGAACCTGCACACACTTTCGCCATCATGCAATTAAACAAATATGCACGCAAAGTATTTAAAACGAATTTCGTCTATACTTTGAATTTCACATACGTAAATACACAGGTGGGGTGCTGGAGAACCCCACCCCTTGAGTATATTCTCTTCTAAAACGAGACAATTTGCTTCACACCCACCACTGTGAATGACACGCTCCAAAATGAGAATACACGGAAGCACCAACCAATGTGCCTGAGAACAGAGCCACAATACTAATATGCTCCAGCATTCCTCTTTGTATTCCAGGGTTAAATGCAGTAAACACGTGGTGAAGAAATAATTTTCTAAAAATTAATAATAAGAAAACAAAATTTATGACATACACAAATAAACACAATATTATGTCAGTAAATATGAGGTCAACGGTGTACAAATTGAGAAAGTAAGGATTATTAACCCTACAACGGACGGGTTGGGTCTCACAGACCCAAGCATATTTAAAAGTACTGCATTTCTGAACGATTTTAAGCTATTGTTAAGTCCTTCTCTATACCTTTCAGGTAATGTCACTAGATGTCAGGAATATGCATATGTTACTTCAGTTGCAATTAGTCTGTGTACGAGTGAGGATTGAAATTGCTTTCGGTCTGTGAGACCCAACCCGTCCGTTTACGTCAGTCTTGTGGAATAACTGTGAGCTGCGCCAATAATAGGTTTCTTTATGGCATACTGAGTAACGTTTCCCGTAAAAACTTCATATTGTTAACGAGAATAAGAATATAAAGTGCTTATTTGTTGGTGAATGTTTTGGCAGCGTATCTGATCGATTAGACATGGCTGAAGTGCTAAACGATGATCAAATACTACTTGAATTGGAAAGAGAACCTAGTGAATTCGATGACTCAGATGCAGATCCAGATTTCCAGTTGGAGAGTGAACATAATACAGACAGTGAATTAGAAGATTGTGTTGAAGCGGTTCCTGATGATCGTAATTTTTTTTCTACACCTGTGCAAAGGTTGAATGTTGATGATGGTGAAAGTGATGTTGATTCTACGAGGTGTGGTACAGCATCAAAGTATGTTGGACGAGATAAAACAACAAAATGAAACAAAACATTTTATCCCTCGAATTGTCGAACAAGAAGTCATAATATTGTTACTCATTTGCCTGGAGTGAAGGGAGATGCGAGGGAGGCAGATAATCCTTTAAACGCTTGGCTTTTGTTTTTTGATGAAAATTTATTAGATATTGTTGTGACTAGCACGAATACTTTTATTGAAATTGTGAGGCCGCGATACAAAGATGATCCATTTCGGGCAAGAGAGTGTACAAAGGAAGAAATAAAAGCTTTCTTAGGTTTACTCTACCTTGCAGGACTTTTTCATGCTGGACACGCAAATATTGAAGAATTCTGGGACACGTCTGGTTTTGGTATTGAGGCATTTCCAGCTACTATGTCCCTTAGAAGATTTAGATTTCTTTTACGATGTATCCGATTTGATAACGTTAAAACTAGGAATGAAAGGAAATTAGTGGACAAGTTGGCCGCCATTAGAGATATTTTAAATATTTTTACTGATAATTGTAATGCTCATTATACAACAGGAGAATATCTGACAGTGGATGAAATGCTTGTGGCTTTCAGAGGGAAATGCAGTTTCAGAATGTATATTCCTTCTAAGCCCTCAAAGTATGGTATAAAAATTTTCATACTGGCCGATTCAAAAACTTTCTATGCAAAAAACTTAGAAGTGCACGTTGGTGAGCAGCCCAAAGGACAATTTAATTGTAGTAATAAGGCCAAGGATGTCGTGCTAAGACTTGTTAACCCCATAAGTGGTACTGGTAGAAATATTACAATGGACAATTGGTTTACCTCATATCCGCTAATGAAGATCTTGCGAGAGAAGAATCTTACTTTAGTCGGCACAGTGCGTAAAAACAAAAAAGAGATCCCTCCACAATTTCTTCCGGCGAAATCAAGAGAAGTGTATTCTTCTTTATTTGGGTACCAGGAAAATGCAACAATTGTGTCGTATGTTCCGAAGAAAAACAAATCAGTTGTTCTTCTGTCTTCGATGCACGCACCATGATGGAAACATTGATGAGTCCACAGGGGAAGCTAAAAAACCCGAAATTGTGACATTTTATAATGAAACCAAAGGTGGAGTAGATGTGCTGGATGCGATGTGTGCTGAGTACAATGTAGGGAGAGCAACTAAGCGTTGGCCATTATGTTTGTTCTATGCACTGACGAATATCGCTGGAGTTAATGCATATGTCGTTCTGAAAGCAAACAAAGGAATGGATTCTCAGAATTTAACTCGACGTAAGTTTATAAAACAACTTGCATTGCTTTTAATTAGACCTCATATGGCAACGAGAGCTCAACATGGAAAACTGCCCAGACATATTAGAGAATTGGCCGGAAGGATCAGTGGTACGTCTACTAACATCAGGCAGGCCAGTGAAATCAACAATCAGAACAAAAGAGGACGTTGTTACCAGTGCCCAGACAGCAAAACCAAATACTTTTGCACATATTGTAAAGTGTGGGTATGTTTGAAACACACAAAAATGGTATGTGACAACTGTGCTGAACGTCCAAACTAAAACGCACTATAGACTGAACATTCAAGTTCAAACATTCTGAGACTGAAGTAGCTTAAAGGTAACTGCATACCATCCAGAATATTTTATATATAAATAATAATCGAAAACATTAAGGGATTTTCTAAGAATTTGTAAAATTACCTCTTAATCAATAACTTACAGTTTGCAATTGTTTTGTATAACATTTTAAGAAGAATAAAGGGCCATTATAGTTGTTTGTGCAAAAAAATAAACGAATTTTAACATAGATGTATGTTTATATATAATATTTTGGTGGGGTCCTGTAGACCCAACCCGTCCGCTCGTGTAACTTTTTTTCACCCGTCCGTTCTAGGGTTAAAGACCTAGGTATTACATATTACACTCAGTTAAAGTTTTGTAATCATATAAATTGTATTGTACAAGGTGCCAGAAGGATAATAGGTTTTATTTTTAAACAGTGGCCTGTATTTCAAGGAGATAAAACGTATGTATTTCTATATAAATTACTTGTAAGATCAAAATTAGAATTTGATTCGGTAATTTGGAAAAGCATTTCTAAAACTTTGACAAACAAGATTGAATCTGTGCAAATATGTTTTATTCGACTGCTATGTTTTAAAATGAAAATGAACTATTACTCACATAGTTATGAATATTGGATTGATTACACTGTTCTACAAATTTTGATCGAAAGTATGTAAATTCTTTGAAATTGCGATTTTTACATTCATTTAACCATAATATGGAATGAAATGATAATAGAAGAATTTTCTTAGCTCAGGTTGTGAAAAAAACGCCCTTGTATAACCGTAGCTGTATACAGGGTGGTCGTGCATCAATGACGGAAAATTCGGGAGATGAATCTACAGGAAAAAGCAAGTAAAAATGCCATATGATCATTGAGTGAATGGGGCTTCGTTTGGACGCTAGAGGCGTCTGAAATATCACCTTCCGAAGCGGAAATTTGCAATATCACAAGAACAAGAAAAAAATATACGAATGTCGGGTCAAAAGATATCAAAGTAAACCCTATCCGAAGAATCCAATTATGCATAAGTGATAGCGCCAGAGTGGCGGCGCTAGAGGGGGCACAAAGAAAGTGAATGTAACATGGAGAAAAGTGAACAACTTAAACTGAAAAATTGTAGGAGGGGAATGTTACTTGAAACATACAGCAACAAATGTTAATGAGCAAAGACAACAATGGCTACGCTATGGACACTATGGGAGGCGAAATGTAGGAATAAAGTATCTTTGTAACGGAGAGAAATAAGAATGTCGGGTCAAAAGATATAAAAGGAAACGCCGTCTGAAGAATCCAATTATGCGCACGTATTGCGGAACAGTGGCGGCGCATGGGAGCTACAAAGAAACTGTTAAACACTCTTAGTGTTGATACGTGGAAATCGTACAAAACTCGTACGGAAGATGAGGCCCAGTGTACTGTAAAAACTAGAGGTATTGTACTTACCGTGGTCAACATAATGCTGTCTTAAAGAAGGTGTTCAATATGTCCTCCTTGTTCTTCGAGACAGGCAGTTACACGATGGCGTAAGGATTCTCTGATTTTAGCAATACGCCGGAGTTTGCCGTAGTGTGGCAAATGCAGTTCATAAGCGCTAGCGAGATCTTCAATGCCAAGCACGAGCCATGTATACACAAGACTCTTCATGTAGCCTCACAGGAAAACAGTCAAGGGGATTCAGGTCGGGTGAACGTGGAGGCCATACTTTGCTTTCACGATCTATCTACCTGCGTGGAATTTTTTTCCTTCAGATATGCACGAATAGTGGGACATGAATGGGAAGGACGCCATCATGCATAAACTACATACACTGCCGTGTCCTCAGTGGCACGTCTTTAACTAGAATAGTTATTACCTAGGTTAAAGACTGGAGATACGGTATTGCATGCGTTCAATCGCTGTGGTAAGAAGTGTTGTTTCACAACGTCGTCATCAATAATAGCAACCAACACACGAAATTGGAAACGCTAATGATGCTTCGTTTCTACAATTGCATGCGGGTTGTTGGATGTCCATCGATGGTCATAGCGGACATTTGTGATGCCATCCCGTGTGAATGCCTCATCCAAGAACAACATCTCTGGTAGGTCTTTTCTCAGCGTTTCATTCACTTTCTTTGTGCTCCTTGGGCCGCCACTGCTTTGCCATCACTTATGCATAACTGAATTCTTTGAATGGGGTTTCCTTTGCAACTTTTGACTCGACATTCCTATTTCTTTCCGTTACAAAGATACTGTATTTCTACATTCCGCCTCCCATAGTGTCCCTACAGCGCAGCCATTGTTGTCTTTGTTCATTAACTTTTGTTGCTGCAATTGCAAATAGCATCCCCTCCTACAAGTTTTCAGTGTAAATTGTTCACTTTTCTCCATGTTACATTCACTTTCTTTGTGCCCCCTCTAGCGCTGCCACTTTTTCGCCATCACATATGCATAATTGGATTCTTGGGATGGGATTTTCTTTGAAATCTTTTGACCCGACATTCGTATTTGTTTCCGTTCTTGTGATATTGCAAATGTCCGCCTCGGAAGGTGACATTTCAGACGCCACTAGCGTCCAAACGAACCCGCATTTACCCAATGTTCATATGATATTTTTTGCTTGCTTTTACCTGTAGGTTCATCTCCCGAATTTTCCGTCATTGATGCACGTCCAACCTGTACATACAAATGTATTAATATTTATAGAACATTTAAGCAAAATCCTTGTAAAAACCTACATTTCACTTTTTTTTATCTATTTCATTGTGATGTGATAAGCTGGGAAGTTAAGAAGTACCCTAACCTATAGCCTTCTATACCCTTGTAATTCCTTTTTCAAAATTGCGCAAATACCAGTTTCACAGCGATACAGAAAATAAAGTAACCGTGGTCAAGTTAATCATTAACGATTCCGTAATAAAAATCAGTATTAACATCAAAATATGAAAAATAAGTACAAATACCTTTTTGTGCAAGAACTACACTGCAATGTAGACAAAAGTTTTAAGTGATCCCTTGTACAGGATTATGTTTATTTTATTTTGAGCGTCTTTGCTTGGCTTGCCTTTTGTAGGTTACATCTGGAGCATCCCTTGCAATAGTCCAATAGTCGGCCAATATGTTAGAACTCCACTTTCCCTCACATCTCTTCTCCATGGCTGCAATATCTTGATGGAAACGCTCACCATGTTCGTCACTTACTGCTCCACAATCTTCGGGAAAGAAGTCTAGATGTGAATGAAGAAAGTGTTGTTTCAGAGACACATTGCAACCAAGATTTTCGTAGCACAAAAACAACTTTGCTACCCGTTGTTTGTAATTTGTTGCTCAGTGTCTTCCCAAGAACTGTGAACAAACACTCTTCAAGCTTTCCCACGCAGCTTTCTCCTCACCTTGGAGAATTTCGTCGAACTTGTGATCTTTGAATAGTTGCCTAATCAGTGGCCCTATGAAAACATCCTCTTTAACTTTGGCATCAGTTAATCGAGGGAATTCTCCTCTTAGGTACTTATAGGCCTCATCCTCTTGGTTCATGCTCTTAACAAAACTTTTCATAAGACCTAATTTAATATGTAAAGGGGGAAGCAAAATTCGGTTACTATCTACCAGTGGTTCGTGCTGCACATTTTTCACTCCCGGCTGAAGACTTTCTCTGGTACTCCAATCACTTTTGCGGTAATGAGATCCACGATCTCTACTGACCCATTCACATATAAAGCAACAATACTTTGTATACCCTAACTGCATACCTAGCAACAGTACTATTACTTTAAGGTCACCACAAATGAGCCACTAAAAATCGTAATATTTAATGGCTTAAAGTAAACGTTTCAAGTTTTCATAAGATTCTTTCATATGAACTGCGTAACCTACAGAAATTGAAGGAAGTTCATTTCCAATATGTAAAAGCACTGCCTATAAACTCACCTTGGACGAATCTATAAAGAGCCTCCACTCTGTAGGTTCGTAATTAATTTTAACTGCCCTCATGAGAGGATTTACGTCTGTACATGCCACAAGTTTGTCTTCCATAGTAAAAAATGAAGTGAACACCATCTCCCTATTCCGATACACTGAAATATTTACTTTTTCCTGCAATAAATTCCATTGTTTTAAGCGTGACGCTAAAACTTCGGCTTTGCCTTTCGAGAGGTCCAAGTCTCTGATTAGATTACTTAGTTCCTGTTCAGTAAGTCTATGTGGTTCACATGGAGGTTCTTCTACAACAAACGTAGGGTCCTTCGAAGTACTTGATTTAGGAGCCTCAACTTCTTGATCATCATCAGAAAAACGATCGTATTCTTTAGGCGGGTCAGGAACAGGTAGTCCTTCTCCATGTGGAACAGGGCGCATTGCAGAAGGAATGTTAGGGTATATCAAGGCCCGCTTCTTCTTCGTGGAAATTCCCTTCTTAACGGAAGGAACCATACAAAAATAACAGTCTCTGATGTGGTCGCTTGGCTCCCTCCAAATCATGGGCACTGCAAAAGGCATTGAGCGCCCCTTCCCATTAACCCAATTTCTTAGTTTGCTGGCACAAGTGTTGCACACAATGTGGGGTGCCCAAGATTTATCTTGGTCTCCAATTTTACAACCAAAGTAATATTGATAGGCTTTTCTTATTAGTGGTGTTATAGTCTGCTTTTGTGAGGAAAAGTTCACTTCCCCACACACGTAGCAGAAGCAATCCGGACTGTTTACACAATTTCGCGGCATTTTTGTTTATTGAAATCCTCAAAATGTCACTTGAAATAGTTCCGACAACTATTTAAAAATATACATTCGAAATACCAGTATTTTTGCGTACTTGTAGTTGTATTTTTTTTGTCCTGCACTACACAAACGTCACACCCAAAACGCTGATAACTGCACTAAAACTGTCTTTTCTAACAATAGCAAAACACTACTGAGTTAAGGAACACAATGAAACCAAGCGTTCATATAGTTTGTCCAGTGTTGCCGGATCAGTGTAACATTTTACCCCAAACGAAGCGAATATATTTATTTTTAAAGCGTTATTATTAGACATGCCTGTAAAACGAAAAGTAGAGTTAATATTAGAGCTGTGATCAGCACCACAAAATCAATAAGAATTAGCTGATTTTGTTCAATTTACATTTTAGTTGTTGAACAGTGTTATTGGGGTTTAGAAAACCTTATGAATAGACGAAAAAAATTCGACAGAGTGTGCATGCAAAAAAAAAATACTAGATAACATTTATAACAGTGAATGTTGTTTGCAAAACATAGGTTTTAAAGTGTCAAACCATAGTATAAGAAATACCATGATTTTAGTTCCTATGAATTGGAAATGTGAAATCTTAAAAAGATTGACATATTCTTTTAGCTCATTTTAGACTTATTGTATTAAACAATGTGAAAGTTTTATGTGATCTGACTGATAGTTTTTAATCAATGACGTTTAGAAACATTAAGCCAAATGCAATTTTATGACTGCTGTTCTTAGCTTCTTGTTGTTTTAGATGGATGGAAAACTTTATAAGTTTTACTGCGTTGACAAGAAATTATTTCTGCTTAACTGACTTTAATCTACATTGTGTTTTATATTAGTATCCTTCTTTTTATTGTTTTCTTTCTTATTATTTATTTTTAGTAGTATTATTATTCCATCGCATACTCTGATACCAAGTGCTGTATTTTTGCCAAAAGCTGTTCGCAGCACTAAAACAAAGATTATTATTATTATTATTGTTATTATTATTATTATTATTATTATCACAATGGAAAGAAAAAGTTAAATAGTCAAAGGTATTCATAGGAAGAGAAAAGATAAAGAGTATGTCAGATGTTTCTTAGGTTTACACATGAACGAAATAATATTATTACGTTTATGGACTTACGTATAGAACTATCATACTATGACAAGAAATGGAATATAAAGATTTGTTAGCTGATAACAGTAATGTGTTTTGTTCTAAGTAGAAAGGTGAGGTGACATCTTAAATAGGATCATTCTCATGACTGGGGATTTCTATTGTAAGTTCGATCACTATTTGCAATTTATGCCAAGCTAGGAACAATTCCTTGGAACTCATTTTTAGCCCATACTACAGCAGTAAGGACGTACTTAGCCCTAATGTGTTTATCAATTCTTGTCTAAACACGTTACTTGCTAGATAGTTACGAATGAAGGTTGATACGTATGACGTAATTTTGTGTTGTTGTCATTTCACCTGCAAAGGGAGTTGTCTCAGCTCTTAGACCCAGAGAAATTGGTTTACACGAGAAGTATGAGTTTTGTCGATTATAAAAATTTTCTGAATTGTCACTGTCGCAATCAAACTCGCTTACACACAATATGAAAGTAACGTTTAAGCCACTACCGTAAGACATCGTTCTTCTCGGAGAAGGAAAAATGTAGGTGCTGTGAATTTGGTAGTTGCAAACTTTTACGATTTCAATCTAATAATGCTGAAAATGTCTGATTTCAGTCATGATAAAATAGTAAATTATTATCCAGAATCGTTAGTCCAGAGAAATCAACTTCAAATTGACATCTCATATGTACGGAGGCGCTGCCGTATGCTCTCGCCTCGGGCCCTGATTTTTCACGGCACGGCATTGGACATATACATATATGATTGGAACCTGGTGTTCCAGGACCATGGATTATTTTTGAAATTAGTTAATTTAACGAACCTTCCTCAGTAACTTGTTTCCCATTTTGAGTCATTTTACTCACTTCTACAGCTTTTCCACTAACTCTTTAAGAATAGGGACAAAAACACAGAAACGTGGAGCACAACAAACATCACAAACACTATTCGCACGATATTTTCTTGCCTGAAGTAAAACACTAAAATTATGGAGAACGCGCAATTTTGACCTTCCATTTTCTATCTGGTGTCAAGTCCAGTGTTGGAGTCCGCAGTGGGTCTAATTGATCGAGTTTTCTGACTGGTTGAACATCATGACCCACTGCGACGCACTACGTACCGTGACCAAATACTCACTATGATGCACTCTGTCCTTCCGACCCTCTCTGCTCATTGCATTGTAGGCAGCATCTTCTGACGCGACAGAACGCCAAGGAACCATAAAATTGCTACCCCCAAAATATGTTAGATCGCCTACATGTGTGATTTGTTTACATGGGTCTAAAATCTAAAAAAGTACCAAAAAAGTACGCCGTACTGGGCTCGAACCACTAACCTTACGATTACTGCGCGGGGGTTTTCCGACTTCGCCACGGAGGCAATGAAGGGGGCGTCGCTTGTAAAGGGATAAATCGTTGAGATCCTTCTAATTTCGTCAATCAGAGTGCTCTTTTAACCGTATATATGAGACGATAACTGTTTGGGATAAGATAAAATACGTTCGCCATGTAATTTTCGAACAAAATGGCGCGTGTCTATTTATTTATTTCATATTATCCCATACTCACTTTCTAATGATAGACGACACTTGCCACCTAAATTCATACAATTATCGCACTCAATATTTTCCCCTTTATGATGTGAAGCAGAGGTTATACTTGACCCCCGGATCTCACTTTAGGAAGAATTAGGAATGGGACTTCGGTATTTACCCATTGGGTAGATAAATAAAAATTGGGTAAATACCCGGTAAATACCGAAATTTTATTTACCTACCCAAAAAATGGGTATTTATTACAAACTTCAAGATTACATAGTAAGAAGACATAGTGGGCTCTAAAATAGAAGAATAAAATCTTCCAGATACAAATGTGGTTAAACAAAGATGCAAACCTGCAACACTGGAAACTCATAATATATACCTGTTAAAATTGCTCCGAACCATTCCTTTTCTAATTAAGTTCAGTACTGGTACTGATTTGAGACTTGAGAGTAGACGAGCCTCTTACCTTAGTTGAATTTCCTAAGTTTTCTTTTATTCAGGGAGAGAAAAAAAAAACTTAAAATGGGTAGAAAGAAAAGTAATGTTTGGAGAGCATATAATGTATGAAGTGTTAAATCAGTAAACTGCAAGTAATGTGATAGAAACTATAAGCACGCATATGTAAATGAAATGTCAGATCATGTGTATAAATATTTTAAGTATCCTGAAAGTCTAAAGAAAACAATTTTAAAAGGTTTACAAGGGAGAAGTTTGTCTGATTGTTGGCAAAATACTGGGACAGAACAAGTGAATGAAAGTGTATAACCTACGTCAAGCTGTAGTAACAATAAAAACATTGATGACTCTTTAGTGACGAGGGTGTCTTATAAAACTTTGATGCAGTTTCATATATGAAGATTCTTCCATCAATGTAAAAAGTTCATCTAGTAGCATTATCACTTTTATGGATACAATGACAGTTGATGAAAACCTAAGTAACCTATATATCATATGCATACCATAACACATGTAAGTTAATGAGTTAATAAGTTCACACAGACATCGCATATCAAGTTACGTTTTGAGTTAAGCGATAATGGACTAGTTTGCTGGTTTGCAGTGTCTATAAGTTGTCTCAAAGTTCAGATAAAAATTGCAAATGGTAAAGGATAGTTAACTACTTATGTAATAAATTCAACAATTAATTTCTTATATGACATTGCATTTACCCTAGCCCAGCGCAAGTGTTTTCTATTAATGTACACATAATTTTATTTCTTATAATTCAAGGACTTGCCATATGACCTTGTAAAATAGTCAAAAAACGATGGCTGAAAAGGGGTTGGTAAAACAATTTACAAGTATTTTCAAATAGCTTATATTTTGCAAAATAATGGCCACATGGTCAAATAAGTTAAAATTTTTAGGAACAACTTGATGCCAATTTTAATGAAATGCAAACACAACAAGATTGGAAGTATCTAAATCTTCAATGTGACGGTTGGAGTAATGTTCGTAATGAGGGAATAATCAACTTTAATATTACAAACCCCCATCCAATATTTGATCATTTTTTCAACACGGGAAGGTAACCGTCACACTGCTGAGTGCATTAGAGATAAGTATTTGATGTCATCGAAAAATACGACCCCAGCAAGTTCTTTGTTCTCATTTGTGATGATACAGCAAATATGCAGAAGGGTTTTTCTCTTGTCCAAGAAAAGTATCTCCATTTGCAACCATTGTCACGTAAAACACACACGTTGAACCTTGTCTGCAGTGATATTTTGAAGTTTTTTTCAATTTCCTCACTTATGGCAAATGTAGACGTTATTAAAATGGTTAAAATACTCAGGTATTGAATGCCTTTTCATGCAATTAACAATGAGAAAAACATTCACACTTCTCTTACTCTTCCTGTGAAACCCGCTGAGGAAGCTATTTACAATCTCTTGAAAGTCTGAAAGCTAGAAGATCACTTTACATAATCTAGCTGTTCATGAAAACACTGCAAGATATACAGCATTTATCAAAAACCACAAAACAAGGTTGCTTGAAGATGAGTTTTTCTGAGTGACAGTTGAAAAGCTAATATATGTTCTTAAGCCAAAAGTCTCCTGGATAAATATATTAGAATCTGATGAATGTAACATACACCGAGTTGTTCCTGCTGTCAAAGAAATCGAAGAACAA
Source organism: Thermobia domestica (assembly GCF_964235325.1). Taxonomy (NCBI): domain Eukaryota; kingdom Metazoa; phylum Arthropoda; class Insecta; order Zygentoma; family Lepismatidae; genus Thermobia; species Thermobia domestica. The sequence continues at coordinate 65,935,416 of NC_137463.1, read as the reverse complement.
CTAAGAAAGGCTGTACCCGAATTCCCATTGTCCAAAGCAGAAGAAACAAATACTCTTAATAATTTCGAAAGCAGAAAAGTTACAGCACTTCAGCCGATTCACTATACCAGAGCCATCCATCATCGCAGGGGTTTGACTTGACTCCAGAACAAGATCTCGATGGATTGAAGTTCATACACAAGGTTGCAGAGATCATGAAAGTAGATCTTGTAAATATTATGAAGGATTTCGCACATTACAAGGCAAAGAAAAGTTTGTGGAGCAAGAAGTTCATTTGGACAAGTTCTGGTGAAATAAACCCAGTAATTTGGTGGTAAGGTTTGTGTGGAAGTACCCATTATCTGAAGTCGCACAGCAGATATTAACAGCATCGGTATTATCAGCCGCCACAGAAAGATCCTTCAGTAATTTCTCAAAAATTCACACTAAGTCAAGGAATAGACTGACTGCTTTCAGAGCCGGAAAAATTACGTATATAGCTTATAACTGAAAGTTGCATCACCGGGAACAGAAGCCAAAAGTATCAACACAGCGTAAAGAGACTGAGAAGACTGTTGAGTCAAAGCAGCAGGAAGACTTAGAAAATAAGTTATCGGAAGATACAACTTCATCACATTTGGAATGCACCATGGTACCAAGAAAAAGAAAAACCAATGAAGAAGACAGTGAAAGTGACACTTCTTAGATGTGTGAGATAAATGGAGACATTACCAGCGATGATTCCATATATTCGTTTCATGTATCCGATGAATATGATGAGTAATCTTCGTAGAAATGCCATCTCATAACGAGATAATGTTTTGCCCTTATGTGTATAGAATATTACGAGAACGTTACTAAGTCCTGAATGTTCTGTAATTCAGAACTTTTATTAGCTTGATCCTGCCAATTGAAATGTTTGAAACCAACGAAAACTAACTGAATTTTGTCCAATTCTAAATTAAAGCATAGAATCATTTGAATTACGCGTATGAATCTGATGCCACCCAATCATAAACTAATTAAAGAAACTGATGTAACCGTCATGTGAAACCCATTAACCAATGGCATTTTATCTATTTTGTTCCCAAGAATGCTAGTTTCCCGCAAAACAAGAAAATGCAGTTATTTCATTCTGGCTTCAGACAGCTCATTTTTTATTATATTGTGATGCCTAGCGAGCAAATATAGGGAAGTGTGAAAGTCTTCGTATATACTCCTACTCTTGCTGTGTTCAATTTGTAGTTATTAAAGCACGTATGTTATAACAGAAAATATGTTTCAAGTCATGTCAGTTGTAATGGCTTGTCGCCCATAGTCACTTACAGAATGTAAATTAAAAGAAAAGCATTTATCAGCGTTCCATGTACTTGCTTAGTTTCTTTATTTGTAGAAAAATAAATGTAGTCTTTATTAGAGTGATAAGTTCTTAAAACTGTGCTCTCTGGAGAAATATCAAAACAGGAATGACCACATAACTAATTTCTATTAATTAAAAGTAATAAATTTAATGCCTTTTGACAATTGTGTTAGCTTCTACTGGATCTAATGTTACCTTTTCATTATTTTTATGTACTGCTCAAGAAGATCTGTATCACATACATGATTGAAAAGGAAAAAAACCTTATATTTACCCAATTTGGGTAAATACCTGAGTATTTACCCAAGGTAAATACCCAAAAAATATTTACCGGTAAAAATCCCATCACTAGGAAGAATTCGTCAGGAAAAAATAATATATAATAAAAAGCGCATGCACATGACTCGTGACAGTTCGTGCTGGTGCCTTCGCGATTCTTCGTGCCGAATCGAAGGAACACAGACTAAAACGCAGTCCTCGTCGCTACGCGGTGGTAACTTCCATACCCCAATGCGACATATCTGTTTCGATTCGGCGAAACCCTGCCGGCAGTGGGACACTAGCGGCAATCCTTCGACTCGTTTCTATATTGACGATCAAAGTTTACCCACACGTGGGTCACTTGGTGCTGGCGAAGTTTACGGCATGGGGTAGGTCCATGTTTCATATAGCCTCACTGCTGAAAGGGACGTTAAACTGAAAATCAACTCAACTCAACTTACCAAAAATACAGTGCTTCGCATCATATATCCATATATGATTTCCATACGCTTCATAATAATTGCTGAAGCTTGTTTATTACATGTTCGCTTAGAACACAGGGCAATAAACCCATAAAGTTGTGAGAAAAATAGACATAAAATTTGTAATGTAAGTTTCTGTATGTTGGTCTACTCACCTCGATTTCGGAATTTCTAATTTAATCCGTTTTTCTACTAAAAATTATCGATAATTCAACAAGGAAATAATTAGACCATGATAATTTAATTGAAATTCATCGTAAGTTAGCCAATGACAGACACATTACAATTTTATATCGTCAAGTTAGATCCATCATTATTGTAATAGAGCTGTGCTTGAGGGATGACCGGAGAAATTCAAACTTTGATTTATTAGTATTTGAAAACCTGCTTTTATTACAAGTATAAACTCTTTAGTCGGTAGAAAAGAGGACGTGGATCATGCAATTCACGCTCAACATCTTAGCTATTCATGACAAACTATTCCATCATTCGAATAACTCTATTATATCCACAAACCATAATTTGTCATATTTTACCAAAAAACGTCATGACTTTTCTGCAAACCCGATAATTTAAATGTTGTGAATACACAAAGTTCATTGATCTCATCACTTATTCACTTATTCTCTTATGATCATCACAACCTTTACCGTAGATATAGAAAGGTGAAATGTAGTATCCAGGCTTGGTGTAGCGTGTAACTAAACAAACGAAAAGCAACTGGTTAATATTTGCCTCCTCCAAACCCTCTAAAGCGAAGTGTGTTGATTATTCAACATAGAGACTTGAAATCCAATCAGAAAATAATAATAATAATAAAAGTAATAATAATAATAATAATAATAATAATAATAATAATAATAATCATAATAATAATAATAATAATAATAATAATAATAATAATAAAGGAATAACAGAATTACATAATCAATTACGTGAACAAAACCTTCCCATTAAGAAAAAAATGATTCCCACGACGCTGGGCCGTAACTTGTGGGTACCCAGGGAATCTCCCCGCCGTTCGGGGGTTTCCAATTTTTAGCGAAAATTGTCTTACTTCATATACGATACGAAAATGAAATTATAAGTGAGACGTCAAACAGGCTCACTACATTACATAAACAAAACAGCACCCTAATGATAAGTAAAACAATAATGAGTCGTGAATCCATTTCATTAAAAAAATGCCTACTATTAGGGGCACAATAAGTATATATATTGGTATATTATTGTCAGATTTCTCAATATTGTCCCCTTAATTAATTTGGCGTGTATGGATCGGGCCCAGAGACGTACTTAACGACCCCGCAGACCTTGGTGTGCGGGAGATTCGAAGAATTTCAAATATCCTCTGTTCTTATTGGCCGATACAGATGGACATCAAGTGTCGTGACGGCAAGTAGGGGCAGTTAATGTGTTATAATGACCAAGGAGCATGTTTTACTATTCATCACTAGTGCACATGGATGTTATATAATAAGAATATATTGCAATTAGAGGCAATAATTTTTTTACTTCCAACTCCCTCCCCGCCTACGAGGAGATACGAAGGGATTCATGCGTTACAACTTAAGTCGTTGGAAATCTCGTGTTGAGCCAATTTTAGTCAATAGTGTATCGCGCATTGTTTAGGTATGTCTAAAATTAAGCCGGATTTGATGTACCATACATTTCATTTGAAGGTGTTGAGGACATTAATTATTCTTTCGACCAAGCCATTTGACATTACTGTAAGCAGAAAAAATCCTTCATTGCATATGCTTAATTATTTTGTTGTAAGACTATGTGTTACACCTGTTTCTTTGACCTCTACCAGTACCATTGTTCACTTTACACTCTCTTTCTCTTATACCATATTACGCACAGCAGTGCCTACCAAGGTAATAGAAGTGTAAACGGCGTAATGCAATAATACAAAGACAGTTTGAAAACCACTCCTGTTCGTATTTTCACTTGAACATGTTCACACTTTCTCTCTAATTGCAATGTTTAGGTTCCATATCAGAGACTTGCATTTTGTCCGCCATTTTCAATTTTACACTTTTTGTGCCGGATTCATGCATACCGACTTCGAATATCTCTATATACAAAATTTCAGATCCATAGCTTTCTTTTTGTAGTGTGTTTCAACCATGTTGGATTCGTCATTTTGGTTTGTAAATATTTGAAGTCAGATTCTTATTCAACTACCTTTCAGACCTATATATACCCACAATTACATCACAGGGAATGTAGTTACTATTTTGTGCATGATTTCTTGTGTTTCAAAGTGCGGCCTGTTCGGATCTTCAAATGGTCGGCACGTCGCCTACAGGCCTCATTAAAGCGAGATACGTATTTCACATTGCTATCGCTGATGTGAGAGGCTACGTCAGTTTCAACCTTGCACTATCATAAGGACATAGTATACCTGAAGTTCCCAATCATCCCTCCCACTAGGCCAACATATCATTCATTGCCAATCGTCACTCAAACTTAGATTTGAATGAGGATGGGCAACAACGTAGTCGCTCACGTCTCAGCTATCAATTACCAAAATTAATTTATTTCCTTCTTTTCCTTTCTATATTCAACGCGAGTGATACCTCATTACTTCAACTATAAGTGAGAAGTATATTTCGCGCCCTCTGCTCTCGTGGTATTAGGAACTTCAATCTTGACTTAAATAACTACACATCCAATAAGTGTTTTAAACAGTCATATTTCAACTTCAAATCATTTTACATTTCAATACGCTTCGATTACTATACTTTCTCATGTATGAACACAAAGATACTAAATGGATATATAAACAAGATAAAGGTATTTACATTAAATACAGTATACAATTAGTCGACGGTCGCATAAACATTTTGCATATTAGCTAATTACTTTTTCTTTTCTTTTTAAGATTGGCACATAAAATAACGAATAAACATAAAATGTATGATTATTTTCTTCCTCTGTCTATAGAAACGTGTGATTTGTATTATGTGTGACGTTTCCGACGATGTATAACGCATGCAGTTCCCGCCTGCCACTTCATCTACTTTTCCTGTAAGGTAATCGTATCTTACATATTAGTTAATACAAAGTTTCTTAATCAAAAAGCAAAACAAAACAAAAAAATTAATGTAGAAGCTATTGATTGTACACGAATACTCTTAAACAACTAGATCGTCATATACCCGGGACCAAAAAGGTGCAAACGGGGATGTAAACGGGTTGCGGATAGTAGAAGCGCTATCAGATATGGATGGTAGCTGCGAAATAAGCAGGAATGACCTGACGAACAAGCAGTCGCGGAAATTATGGCTAAAGGAGAAAACCCTGACAGAAAATAATGGTCATCCAGGTTGGAGTTTGAGCGTAAGGCTAAGAACCTTACCTCGTAAAAAGAATATTGTTGCCGATACCCTAACCCAGCCTCGGAATTGGAACGGATATTTGGAATCGGAACTTCAGAGGAAAAGAATAATGAGAAGGAAAGGATATAATACTAGCCACATTGTACATTAGAATCTTAAACAAACCCGGACAACTAAAAGTAATAAGAAAAGCATTACAGGAAGAACGATGGCAAGGAAATGGAATAATTAGAACAGGGAATCATATACTGATGTACAGTGGAGGAAACACGAATACCAAAGGCACAGGGTTTTTGTTACAAAAGTCGCTTCAACCACAAGCCATTAAATTATCACAAACCAACGACAGAGTCTGTAATCTAAGAACATCAAAGAAAATTTTTCAATACGACAATATTGAAAAGCAGGAAAAGCAGGTACGGATGAAAAAGAAGAATTTTATACGAAATTAGATGAATAAATAAGCAAAGTTCAAAGCCATGATATTAAAATAATGCTAGGAGACCTAAATGAGCAAGTAGAGAAAGAAGAGATTTACAGAAGCATGCTTATGAAAGGAAAGTCTACATGAAAACAGCAATTATAATGGACTAAATTATTAGATTTTGCCAGTGAGAAGAACATGATCGTAGAAAGCACTTGGCAACCTAGGAAAGATGTACATAAAGAAGCATGGATTTAAATATGGATGGCCATACAATAGAATGAACAAGAAAGGTTAGGTACCTGGGCACGAAAATCACCGAGGACAATAAAACAGCAGAGGAGATACAGGAAAGAATAAGATATGGAAATAAATGTTATGATGCATTACATAATGTATTCACATCTAGAAACGTCAACAGAAAAGCAAAGATAAACCTGTACAATACCATACTAAAACCAATATTCATGTATGATTCGCAAACTTCGGTAATAAGCATGAGAGAGGAGGAATGGGTAGTGAGATGAGAAAGGAAAATCCTGAGATAAATATATGGATCAATAAGGGAGAATAACGCATGGCGCATTTGAACAAATTTAGAATTGAAAAGAACTATACGACCAATCGAATATAATTGCAAGAATCAAAAAAGGAAGAGTAAGATGGACAGGGCACGTAAAGAGCATTCAGGAAAGTAGAACTGCTAAGAAGGTGTTTGTAGGGAATCCAGACGGTTGAAAGAGAAGAGGCAGGCCTAGATAAAGATGGATTTACGAGATAATAGAGGATATAAAGAAATTAGGATTTAGAGATTGGAGAAAAAAGGCACAGAATCGAGAAGAATGGAGGAGAGTGGTTAGGGAGGCTAAGGCCCTTCAAGGGTTGTAGAGCCGACCAGTAAGTGAGTTAAGTAAGGTGGTCGTATAGAGTTTGCTAAAATTGAACAAAGATTGATAATTGAAATGAGAATGTATTAATACACATAAATTAAGATCAGCGTAAATCAAGTAGGTTTTGCCAATAAACAATATACAATTGTTATTCGTTCTAGAATTGTACTCAAAAACTGACAATTTTTCACTTTAACGATATCACAAACTGTTGTAAAATATTTCTGGCTCACACGAATTAAGCAGTAATTTTAACATTATTTTAATATAAATTCAATAAGGTTTAAGATTAAATTTTAAATAGTATTAAAATTTTGATATCGGTAAAATAACCGAATTTATGTTAAAAGAAACTTTTATTTGCTCTTTGTGAAGGGATGATGAAATCACATACAAAAGGTGAGGCTGTGCAAGGAGAGATTATTGATTCGAAATCGTGTCACCTATGATATCAAAGTAACTAGTTTATTTGTGGGTTTTGCGACATAATATTCTGCTTCTAAAGCAGTCTTGGGATTTCGGGTCAAAATTTGCTCAGACTTCCATTTAAGTATATGATGCTCGAGTTCTAGAATGGTCAGAATCATTATTGTATACGATTGTGAAGAATTAATAAAAAATAAATTCACCAGGATGTCCCAATACACAAAAATTATCATATTCGCTACTAAGGAGAAATTACTCGCTTACAAGTAAAATAGTAAGTAAAAATTAATTATCACGATGGATTCTGAAATAGATTTTTGAATTAAATTTATGAGTGTCGAAGTAATGAGACATTATAAGAATATAAGAAGCCGTATTCATATGTAATTCTAGAAAGCCCATATTTATTGTCATTAGAAAATCCTAACCTTCGAAGGAGCATTAGTTAAACGAAATGTGAAAAATAGAAAGCATTATGCGAACAAGAGCATAATATGTCTTAACAAAACTTTAATGGAAATCAAATATTCTGGGTAAGGGGGCCAGCATAAAAATATTATACGGTAATTTAGATTATAACCTTGTGGTTATACGGTTTGGAGATAGTAACAGATACCCGGGAAGGAGATCAAAAATGTAAAATGTCGGTTGTTGTTGGTAAAATGTTGTTCGGTAAAATGATACTAAAATACTAGCAGTATACTAAAATACTAGAGAGATCTTTGAATAAAACTGTATATCAACCAAATATAATACATATATTTTCTGTCTTCATGCAACCACTAAATAAAGAAATTCTGTGTGATATGCAGACTAGAGCTAGAGGCAAGAAGAAAGTCATATTTACTTTCGAGTTTGACAAGAATTGGAAGTTGGAAATTCTGGTAGCATATGTGAAATAACAGGAAGAGTACTAAATGATATCTGACACACTCTTGGAAAGGGGTTGGCTAAATTAACTCTATTTACGAAGATGGAAAGGTGTTCTCTGAACTCGAGAAAGGCAATAATTGTTGATAAATTTGAACTAGCTTCTATACACTTACTACCTTCTGAAGCAATGAACATACCGAAATTTCAACCATATGTGGCAAGCATTGTGAAAGGCTACTGCTGCAAATCTAGTTTTTGCCAGATAAATCAAAACAAAATTAAATCGTCTTTACATTTTGGTTAGATACAACATTATGCATATTTAACAATTTCTGTCATCCCCAAATTTACTTTGTCCTCTGTACTTGTTTCATATCACACCCTTTTCCTTCGGGACACTCTCACATAAGCGAAGTGGATGAAGTGGTACGCTGGATATGAATGTTTTAGATATCGTTGGAAAGGTTACACCGAATACTCCTCACATGTGGAATATCTCGTTTCAATGGTGCTTGTAGAAGACGATCGAACATTTGAAGTTCCGAAGAAGACCTTTGAAACACCAGAAAACTTTGACAAAATACAAAGCTATGCCATAATTGTTTTTACACGTGGTGTTCAAATAGTAACTTAATAAGAATCTTACATTAAATATTTACTAAATAAAATGTTGGATCCAACATGGCGGACACAAAGTACAAAAAACAAGCTATGGATCTAAAATTGGGTATATAGCGATATATAACGCCACTGTGTATGTATTGTAAAGTTTAAAATCAATCGTAAAATCGATACCAAATCAATCGATACCAATCAATCGATACCAAAGTGTAAAATCGAAAATGGCGGATTGTAACGTGCGTGTTTAATAAATAGTGTGGAGAAAACGAATCATCACTGGTCTGAGTCACATAACTACACCTCTAACATTTGAAGTTAGAGAGCAATCAGCATTTAGTAAATACAGTAACCGATGGACACTGGTTTGCCCAATAGTCATCAGTTAATATTGGTACCAAAACTTTTATTATCATCTTAGGTATTGATTAAAAGCAATATCATTTCCCTATGACTTACCGTCAAAGAGACATTGGCCAAAAGAAAGTTCCATTTCGGTAGATTTAAGAAGCTATATCTCGGGAACCGTAAGTCATATAGAAATGTTATTTTTTGCGAAGTTTGGAAAAAAGAAAAGAAGATGTAAATACAAAGACATGCTTTTACATGTAGGAACATTCATAGTTATCCTTCTCGCCCCATCTCTCCATTCTTTCCGAGTTCGTTCTGACAATTGTCTTGAAACATTCTCAACAGCCTCATTATAGAAAGAATATTGTAACCAAGAAATTAAAGATTAGACTGGAAAGAAAATTCGTAAAAGTAGAGAGGATAAGTCTGTATCAAAGCAACTTTTCCCATGCTCCTTACCATTTTCACTCTACGGAAATAAGAATTGAAACCGAAATGCTAGTATATTTTAATCACTTACAGTTTTGGTACAATGTTGCTTTTGGTGGTTGAATATTTCCTTAAAAAGTTGAATGGATTGCTGCGAACTCTTCATCTTAATACGTCAAATCGATTACCAAAACATTTGGCGATACTTACTACTCTTTCGGTACTATACCAATGAACATTGAAATCCGGAATAATTTATTTCTGCCACTTCGGTTTCGAAAAAGAAGTTAACAAATGAGATGGAGTATATTCTCGGGATGCTATATCGATTGCAAGAAACCGAATCTTCATATCATTTATCATGCGTTTCCTTTATGGAAGTCACAATTGAAATCGGAACTAATACATTCTATTCCAATCCATTTTCGGGAAAGTGGTGCAATGATAATATAGTTTTTTAAGACGCTGAACCAGTCAAAAAATGAAAAATTCTGGCATCCATGCTCCATGAAGATAAACTTAGTAGAGTATATGTCTAGTTTGAATTAATTCTGAATTAAATAGTGGATAAACGAAGAAGATGGAAAATATTCTGCACACCCTGATTAATAATAAAGCATTTTTCTATGTCTTTTACCATGTTTCCTTGGATACGTGTCCGAAGCTAGACGAATATACGCATTCTGCAAGACTTCCTATACTTTACCACAAAAAAAGTTTCGAATACTACAACTACTACTGCTGGTTCTGATACTACCAGTAATAATAATAATAATAATAATAATAATAATAATAATAATAATAATAATAATCATAATAATAATAATAATAGTAATAATAATAATAATAGGGCATTTTATTATATACCATTTACAACCAAATTGCGATTCCATGGTTCACTTATCCATATGACAAAACACAAGAAATTATGTATTATGTATGTGTAATAATTAAAAATATTAAACTAAAATATTTAACATAACCTTTTCCCATTACTGTTTTTCAGTAGGAAAATGTGACTGTATTTAATTTATTATCCCACATACAAAGTAAATATAGTTTCAGCAAAAATAAAGAAGAAAATAAAGTTTGAAAAAAGTAACCCGAATGAACAGAATGTGAAAGTAAACCGATACAATAGAAACGAAACTTAATAGTACACATTTTCTTCCTTATTGTGTACACACAGTTAGTGATTTATTGTATTTTCTGTTCGATAATTAGAAATTGCCTAATACGTGATCGATCACGTAGTGCAAAATTTCCAAATGTACAAAGCATGGTTTTAATAGACATAAATCTATTTAACTATTCGACAAATAAAACAATATATTTTATGTAAAAATTAAGTGTGACAGTTCCGCCAGCTCTCCCCTTTGGACTCATCAGACAATATAAATACACAGGTAGAGACATATTTAGTAATAGACTGCCAAAATAGCTCTAATTCTTCATTAGTTACTAAATGCTTCTACAGCTAATGCACTTCATCTAATACCAAAATATAAAACAGAAATAGAAGTCACAGGATCTTAAAGACTTTTTAATCTGATTTAACTTTTCGCTGATCAAAACAATACATTTTATGTTAAAGTTAATAACGTGTAACAGTTTCAGAAGCTAACTCCTTTGGCCTTATGGGACAGTATTAGTACACAAGTAGAACAAATTTGATAAGAGACTGCGGTAAACTTCCTGATTCCTCATTGGTTACCAAAGGCTACTACAGCTAATCCTCTTCCTTCGCATACCAAAATATAAAACAGAAATAAAAGTCGTTACTTCCTTTTCTCCTTGTTGATTCCAGATACATTCATATCTTATAACTAGGTGTAATCTAATTTAAAAAGGCCCTTACAAACAACACTTAAATATGATTAATAAATAAATAATAGATAAATAATTCTATTTAAAAAAATAAACCTGTACAATTAACTTATTTTATCTTTAAGACTCCTTAATAAATTATTACTCTTTTAATCAGTTCCACCAGTACATTGCTCTAACTTCTATTATAATAAGTATTTTCTTTTCTGACTAACCTTCTTGCTTCTTCTTCCAGGACTTTCACTTCACTACAATTAATTGAATGTGTATTTCTCTTATGTGCTAGACATATTCTTGAATTTCTTTAACTCTTTTACTGCAATTTTGATTTCAGTACCCCTACCCAGTCTGCCACCTACACTTTTGCGACATTCAGCTTTTTGCAACGAACTAGCTAAATTTAGCGGAAACCAAGCACAATACAGAAAATGACAGGCCAACACTGTGTGACACCAGAGTAGAGGTCGTCACGGGCCGGAATTTTGCACGGGCAAAATTCTAGCCACACGACAACAACTTAGTTTATAATTTGAGGCCCGACCCAATTCCGAAAAATGCTTTGTCCTTTAGGTCCGAGCCCTGTTCGAGCTTGTGAGTTAATCAAATAATCCCGAAATAAGCCCGAATTACAGAAACTTAAAATTAACGCAAAATAATATTTTTAATAATAAGTTAGAGCAGAAACTTTGCAGTATGAAAGCTTACATGTACTTGGTAACTATATGAATTATCTAAGAAAGATAGACATTTATATAAATTCCGTCTTCCTTAGCCTTGGTGTATAAATGTACGACGTCAAACTAAATATATAATTTCATTTATATAAATTCTCATGAAATGCCCAACTTGAAATGAATACTCCAAATATTTAAAAGAAAGTGTCAATGTGTGGAAAGTCTTATGCAAATTGATGTGTACTGAACTCACTCTGATAGTCTTCAAAGCAGTCATTGCCATTGCTATACAGAAAAAGAATAGAATCCACAATCTGGCTGCTCAAACTTTCACTCACAGACAAGCTAAATATGTTTATTTCAGTTACTTTTAGTTTTTCCTCTCCACTACTACACGGTTAACTTTACTCTCAATTACAAAATGATAATCAGATTTTTAGTGTTGGTGTCTCAAATTAAAAATATAGCCGTGCTCTACAAGTTCTCCAGGAAGAATGTCCCCATAAATATTGTTGTACAGTATATTAATTAAGTTAGGCCCAATAAAGCCTGAGAAATAAGGTTGTATATTTTTAAAAAAATACGGCTAGGCCCCGACCCAAGCCCGAAGTGATCTATGTTTCTTAGGCCCGAGGCCAGCTCGCCAAACTATAAACGCTCCATAGCTGGGTCTCACATTACAGAGAATGCCTAAAATGAGAACTACCTCTTCATGCAAACTGGCGTTAATAGCACACAACAATATATATGAAAGACGTCATATGGCGTCAAGTGGTAGCGAACGAACTGACCTAGTGTCGTCCTTATGTTCGTTCTTCTATTTTTTCGCGTTCCCAATGTAGCACATATCACACCTTTTGCACTGGATCCTATAAATTACGAATTATTTTTCCTTCATTACATCTCGTCTTTTCTCATCTCCTTGTATTCCTCTACCATATTACCTCAAGTAACACCTTGCTTCCTTTTCTGTACATGGAAATACCCCAAAACTTCTTCAGCATTCTCTACATTATATATGTCTCTTTCCTAATATTTATCCCCAACCACGTTTTCCTTTCTTCTTTTTCTCCTTGCTGTCATCCAACTCTTGCTTCTTCATCTGTTTCTCCTTTCGTTTTGTACTTAGTTTCCTTTCATCATATCAATCTCCTTCTAAGGGATAATAGAAAATGTCTATCTCCTCCTCTTTTGTACGTTTCTGGATGAAGAGAGACAGAATTGATGTCTAGAAGCACACACAATCCATAATACATTCAATTATTAGAATATTGTGTAAGCTTTGGTCCAGGATTACACTTTAGTCAAGAAATGGAAAGAAACAATATTTATTAAAATATAAGTCGAAAGAAACACAATTGGAATTCAAGGCTTAGAAATAATGAAAAATGAAATAAATTCGTAAAGAATCTTAAAGATGAAATCAGTTAAATATGAAGGTTATTATTTGTAAAATTACCATGACGTGTTCATTTGTTTAGTATTTATATTGATGAGTTATTAATAAATTATATTTTTGAAATTAGATTAGCCTCAGTTATTAGACATGAATTTGTATATATTGTCAACATTGGGGGAAAGAGAATGAGAGATTTTTGTTTGTGTTTTATATTTTGATTAGTGATGGTAGTAGCCTATAATAGCTAATTATGAATCAATGACTCTTCCGCTGTCTCCAATACTAAATCTTTAACTACCTGTGTATTCTTAGTGTCTGAGAAGGCGAAAGTGGATAGTTGGCGAAATTGTTACAAGTTATTAATTATTAGTATAAACGTATACTTTGTTTAAAGAAAAGTTAAAATCAAATTTAAATACCTTACACGTATTTAATTGTTACTCTACGCCCATCAGGAAAGCAACTGTAAGGATATATAAACTGATAAAACAGCTCAACATGTAAAATCTGGTAGTTTCTTCAAGTTTTTAGTGCTACAAATATTAATATTGTTATCGATGTTTGCACAGATGATATATTTTAACATTTCTAACATTGATCGAGGGAGTACAAAATTTTATGGATTAGTTATTGACTTTTCAAATGAATGCTTTAAGTTTTACGTCCCACATTTATGCTTCTTAGGCTAAAGGAGACGATGATGATAAGAAATGAATGATATTGTTAATGAAGACAGTGTGAGGAAACTAGAGAACCCCGAGAAAACCCACGCACAAGATGTTTATCAACCACAATGTTCGCTTGGCTTGAGTTGGGATTAAACCAAGGACCCCATGCACAAGAGGTAAATAATTACCACTGAGCCACCGTGGCTCTGGTTACGCCATAGCCTTTTGAATATGAGTTTACAAATTTACGAGTGAGACTTTGAGTTAGCATTTTTAAACCAAGACCTTGTATCCTGTAACTATTAAAGCATATTTCAATTATTGAGCTACGTATGTTATCGGATATTTTAAAATTGTAAACTTGGATTTTTATATCTTGAATAAATTAGCAAAAAGAAACTAAAGCAGGCAGCACATGAAACTCCTTTCAATTTGATGATGTGATAACGTAATAAACGGACTTAGTTCAAGGTTTGATGAGATTATGAAAATGATATTCTTTTGTCTCCTTTCAGAGATCTTTTACTTTATAATCATCGTCTTCGTCTTCACATTGTATGTGAAATAATGTTCTAATGTCTTTGATTAATGTTGTAAGAACGTTTCTCTTACGAATTAATGATTTGTGAAATAGCTTCATGCAAAGAAACCGAAAGGTGTTGTGTGTTTTACACAATTACAATACTTCTTACTTCATTTTATGAGGATGATTTGAATGTTCAGGATTAATACCCCAAAACTAGAAACAAACAACGGGCTAAAAACATTTGACAACAAACGTTTAATCATCCACGTCACAGACTACTGATTGTAATCATCGTAACAAGGAAAGAAAGTATTTAGTAATATTGACCACATTTTCTCCGAGTGACATACCACTATTCAATTATAGATGATACTTGTGATCGATTTTTGCGTTTCAGAAGACAAGCCAAACAATTGCTTCTTTTGACAATTGAAATTCTTTCAAATCATATATAAAACATTCATACTATCTAATTTATTAAGTAGATCCTTTCACACACATTAAACCTATTCATTCCGCATTTTCGTTCAGAAATTCAGGGCTTAATATTGTGCATTAAAACGGTATACATAATATAAAAAAGCATACATTCTTTTATTACTCACATGGAAAGAAAACTTGGATAGCTTTTAAGACAACTATTTACGATTTCGAAAGAGAACCGATTTATTAATTTCAATATTGTGATGAATACGGAAATTACGTGTTGCGTGTTGTTCCAACCACGTGTTGCTTATATTTTACTCACAGTAATATTTTTGTGACATTATTCTAAGTTGTTCCATCAAACAATAATATTCGAAACATTAGTAAAAGTATTACTATAGAAGTCGGTAATTAATTCTGAATACATTTTAATAGGATTTCACAAATATGGATAAAAGACACTATATTTTCTGAAAGAAGAGCGTATCATATTTCTAAATCTTTCAACAGGATTAAGCTTTGACAAAGAATGCTCCAATCTTACTCTCTTCACGTTTAAAAGCATAATTCTTACAGCATTCGAAGAAAATGAACTTCGATATGTTATTAATAAGATAAAGCTTTAACGATTATTTTACTTTTAGCGTAACTACTTTATCAGAACTTTCATAGAACATGGAACAAATTGAGATTGTCCAATTCACTGCGATCTCCTGTAAACTTTTCGTTCTATCTTAAGCACTGACATATTTAATAGTGTGTAAAGAATAAATGTGTTTCTTCCTCATTCTTACATTTTCTGTGCAACAATTCAGATAATCTAATCTCTTTCAATCAGTACTTAACCTTTTTGTTTGATTTTCGTCGTTATCTACATGTTCTTTCATAAAGAATGTTTCTATTGTTCGCATTTCATCGTCATAATTTACTATATATTGGCTGCAACTATTTGAAGTTGATTTGCTTATCGGTTCTTCGCAATGAATCAATTTTGTCTTCCAAAAAAGACATAAATTTGAAAAGTGAAACCAAATTCTCAAGTTTTTATCTCTTCGTTTGGTGCTGAGAACAACCTGATGGGCTAAGGTCTCTTAAGGCGGTATTTCGAAAAAGTATTTTTCAGAATTAAATTTCTCAATTTGAGTATGCAAGTTTCGAATTTCAGTAAAAGTTGGCATTATTTAAAATTTTCGCAATTAAACGCAACATTTCAAATTTTCGCAAAGCGTAAAATGAAATTCTCATAATTATTACTGAAAGTACAATATATTACGTTCTTGAGAGGCTTTTGTTGCAAGTTGTTCTCATCAACAAGGTTAAAAATTCATATTTCGATTACACAGGGCCGCATAAGTTCTGTTGTTTTTATAATTTTGGGTGTTTTATATGTATTTGAACATGCTAAAACCGAAACTGGTACTAGTTTTCTCATATCACGTAAGAATTTCTTACAATTCACGATTTATAAATGTTGATTGCGGTATGCATGTTTAAGCGTAATTCAATTGATTGACGCTAGATGTTACCAGTACGTGGTGAAATTATCCAGGCGGTAATAACAATGAATGTGTTTTTAATGTAAGTAAGTTTAATTTAATTAAATTAACCAATTTTTTTCCTGCATGAATATTTAATATATTTTTATATCAAACCTTGTTATCTCATTTCAAATAAATTTCATATTTAATTGTCGCAAATCTTAGGTGTGTCTCAATGGTATGAAGAGTTAATATCTGAGGCTAGTTCTCGGGAACTGGCCACCTGGAATCTCTAACCAGGTAAAAAAATAGGGTATCCGTAGCTGGCGGAGAATAATAAACAAGTCATTTAGGTTTTCCATCCCCCTTGGTTGAATTTTATTCGCGAACATCTTGCATACGGTTGGATTACTTACCTGATCGAGGTAAAGGAAACAACCGTCGAATTGTTTTGTGCCTCTACGGAGGCGGACACACTACCTTGATCTTATCTTTAGACGACCTTGCTATTCTTTAGGCTTTACGAATTATTTTGATACTCTCCTCTTCGGAGGCAGAGGTAGTTGAACAAATCAGTTGACGACTCAGGCATCTCTACCGGCTAACAATTACTTTTTTGTGCTTCCTCTTCGGAGGAAAAGTCATATTATTAAAGTACAACCTTAGAGCAGCGCTCTAAGAACATATCTTTTCCTAAGTACTCCACTACCCTCCTTAGTGGTAAGCTGGCGCCATCTCCCACTTTCGCTATCAAGATGGCTTCTCAGAAGACCCCAGTCAAAACAGAGAAGAAGACACAATCATCCAAAAATCCTAGTATCAGGGGCAAAATAATAAGATCTACGTATAAACCGGAAGATTTTCTTCTGCCTTTAGGCAAGAAGAAGCAATCAACCGCTCCAGCGAAGCAAAAAGTGAAAACGACAACTACACTTAAACAGTCAAGTGAATCGCAGCCATCAACGTCCCATAACACTGACGATATGGATTTCACAGTGGTGGGCACACTCAAGCGACGAAGGTCTTCTTTGGAGAACCTCAAGAAAGCAGAAAAAATAATTAATAGCACCCAAGAATATCCACCTCTTCCCACCAGTAATAGGTTCGATATTTTGTCACCTGAACAAGCAGATAATACTAGTACCAGCAACAACAATGCACCGACTAACGAGCTCTCCAGTTTCAGGCCTCCTCCTATTTTCATATACGGAATAACAAACACATATACATTTATAAAGACCTTGTCGCGAGCATTGAAGGAGCCTCCCTTAGCTCAGCCCAATAAGGAGCGCATACGAATTCAAGCGGCTACCAAAGATGACTATAACGCTATCAAAGCTTATTGTGAGCAAACAAAAACTGAATATGCCACAGGAGTAGCAAAAAACGAAAGGCCCATAAAGGTAGTTGTCCGTAAACTACCTATTAACACCGAATTAGATGACCTGAAGGCAGAACTTACACGATTAGGCTTCAAACCAATAAGTGTCCACCAAATGTCTCGCAAAAGCAAGACTGATGATAAGAAAATACTGATGCCACTGTTCTTGGTAGCTTTGGAGAGAACTGCAGCTGTTAAAGAGATCTATGCAATTAATAACTTGCTGTACTACAAGGTCCAGATCGAACATTATAAGCCTCCTTCAGTGTTGCAATATTATAGGTGCCAACGATTGGGGCATTCTCAAGATACCTGCCAAGCTCACCCGAGGTGTCTCAAATGTGGACAACTGCATTTCACACAGTCTTGTAGTAAACCAGACACATCAACATCCGCCACTTGTGCAAATTGTCAGGGGGATCACCCGGCAAATTACCGTGGTTGCCCGGTATATAAGTCTTACTCTGAAGCACTAAAATTACCGGCACAGCAGCCGAAGAAACACCCAGAAGCACCCAAGAAAAATTTACAAGAACCAACGGCAGAGAAAACCTCCATTCCCACTTCTGTTAATAACCAGCCAATGGCTACAGATAATGTTCCTGGAGCTCCTATCTCTTCCAACATCGAGTCAACTTCTGCACTCAATCAAGGGAACTCTAAAGAAGATCTGGACTTAAAGTCCGTTCTTTCCTTCCTCAAGGAACTACCTTTCCGTAAAATAATAACATATTAAACGTGGGATTACACGATTCCGACAAGCAGTCGATTCAGCTTCTAAGGCTGCAGTTGTAATAGAAACTATAGCGGAAATGGTTGACGATGGCTGCTTCTAAATCCAAGGTTCTCCATCACTCCCTTATTCTTGCTACGTGGAATGCAGATGGTCTGGAAGGGCAGAAACACCTACTTATTAGATTTCTCATCCAACATAAAGTTGATATTATGTTTGTACAAGAAACGCATTTTACTGCTCGAATCACTAGCTGGCGCTTACCTAACTACATTGTGTACAGACAGGATAGAGTGGGTAGACAGAAAGGAGAATTGTTACTTATCATCAAAAAGTCATTCCCAGTGAGGTTGATAACAATACCACCCCTACTTACTTTGGAGGCCCTTGGTGTTGAGCTCATAACTCCAGGCGTTCCACTAATATTAGTCACTGGGTACAGGTCCCCAGCCACGCAACTAGAGCCCACAGACTTTGATATCATAGCTAGCTTAGGACCAAAAGTCATCTTGGCTGGAGATCTTAATGCTAAGCATGGCGAATGGCACTCAATTAAACCTAACAACGCAGGGGACGCCTTACACCAATATATCCTAAGGTCTAATTTCATTATCAGTGCTCCACGAGACCCGACTTATCATCCAAAATTCGGTGGTCAACCCGATGTTCTTGATGTTGCTATTTGCAAAGATGTATCCTTTACTGTACATCCCTATGTCATCTCGGATTTAGACTCTGATCATGATCCTGTCATTTTCCACGTTTCACACCGCAGCCTCGCACATACCAGCCCTCTCATCAAAACAACAGAAACTGATTGGGATGTATTTAAACAGGAATTAAACAATATGATCGATCTACGAGATAGACCAGCCACTATAGAGGACATCGAACAAGCAGTTTCTCACGTCACCTTCGCACTTCGTACTGCAGAGGCAGCGAGCACCACCATCCAAATCTCTTCCACCCAAACCGGTTAATGCGACAGTTTTCATCTACAACTGTATATCCATCTAAAACGCTGGGCTAGGCGTCGATGGCAGCACACACTACATCCAGCATATAAGACACTATGGAACAAACTGCGTGCAAAGCTCAAGATACTGACTATGCGACCAAACCAACAATACTGGGAAGACACTTTTCGAAATGTAACAGTAAATGATCGCAAAATCTGGACGTACTCCAAAGCATTCCAACGAACTACAAACGCTTCAAAAGCTAGAGTCATACAAGGACCCCAAGGACTGACTCAAGACCCTCAGTCGGAAGCGGATATTTTCGCCGACTCTTTGGAAAAGCAGTTCCAGCCCAACAGAGCTATTCTCGATCCTTATTTCCAACAGCACATTCGAACCACCTTATATGCCATAAGTAAACAAAACCCCACAGATGATATCACTTTAGTAACACCTCGGGAAATAGAAAGACACATCAAACGTCTGCCGGCAAGGACAGCATCTGGGCCTGATGGGATTCGAACTGAGATACTGAAACACCCAACAAGGAAATTACTGGTCTTCTTAACTTATTTATTTAATGCCATCCTTCAACTATGCTACTTCCCAGAGACCTGGAAGGAAGCTCGAATCATTACCATACCCAAACCTGGAAAAAATCCGCTGCTCCCGGAAAACTATAGGCCGATCAGTCTTTTGTCACACTTAAGTAAATTATTTGAGCGTGTGTTACTCTGGAGGCTAAGACAGCATGTAGTCAATAACGATCTCATACCATCCCATCAGTTTGGGTTTCGTGCACAACATAGTACTACTACGCAACTCGTACGCGTAGTAGATCACTTAACAGTGGCTTTCAACAGAAAACAACACACCCTTGGAGTATATCTGGATGTCTCCAAAGCATTTGATAAAGTCTGGTTAGCAGGGCTATTATATAAACTATACACCCAGGGTCTTCCAGATCGTCTTCTGCATTTACTTCGTTCTTACGTCATTGGCAGATAATTTCATGTGTCTGTTGACGGTGTCAAATCCTCCTCTAGGACTATCAAAGCAGGTGTTCCACAGGGCGCTGTACTTTCACCTCTTTTATATACTCTGTATACAGCAGATCTTCCGACCCTATCACATTGCTTTCTCGCAACGTATGCCGATGATACTGCCTTTTTTACGACCAGTAGCTCTCTTGCACAATGCTACATCTATATGCAAAGACAACTAACAAGTTTTCAGGAATGGGCAAGACGTTGGAGGATTAAAGTAAATACAGACAAAAGTTGTGCTGTCATCCACAGCCGACGACGCATCCGCGTCCCTCGATACCTTATCTATGAGAACGAACATATTCCTCACGCCACCCACGCCAAATACTTGGGAGTGACCTTAGACCGTGGGCTAACTTTCGCCGCACATATCAGCAACATCAAGCAAAGAGCTTTACGAAAAATCTCAGCGTTATATCCCATCTTCCGCTGCAGTTCCATTTCTCATGAGGTCCGCGTTCACATATTTAAGATGATAGTTCTGTCCACCCTCACATATGCATGACCTGCTTGGCAACACGCTTCAAACAGTCTCCTTCGAACACTTGAAAGTGTGCAAACTAGAGCTGGTCGTTTAATCACTGGTCACGACAGATATACCCGAAACAGACAAATTCTGGAAGATTTGGAACTTCCTACTGTTAGAGAACTACTGCGACATCTTCACAGTAAGTTCTGGCGTACTTTACCCCAACACATTAATCCAGCAATAGCTAACATCGGCACCGAATTCGCTCTACGAAATGTCTATCGCACGCCACGCATTTAATATCTTTCCAGCGATCGCACTGATATCATCATCTGCTACTCTGCGACAGTTGCCGATGTAGTCTACCACGCCTAACAAAACAATAGTACTACCCAACAAACCACCTGCACATGTTGCATATATCTTTTATACCATCTAACTCATGGAGTCAGGGGCTTCGGCCCGATACTCTACTCAAAACTTGAAAATTACCGTGACCGTGACCGTGACCGTGACTAGTTCTCGGAATCTCTAACCAGGTAAAAAAAATAGGGTATCCGTAGCTGGCGGAGAAAAATAACCAAGTCACTTAGGCATTCCATCCCCATTGGTTTATTTTATTAGCGATCTTCATATATACGGTTGGATTACTTGCCTCTTTGAGGCTGAGGAAACAACCATCGAATTATATTTAATACCTCCACGGAGATTAACGCACCAAATTGATATTATCTGTTGACGACCTTGCTTTTTCTCTTGGCTAAACGATTTATTAAGTTACTCTCCTCTTCGGAGGGTAGCTTATACTTTTGACATCTCAGCTTCACTCATCATCTGAGCTCCTATGATGGCTACGTCCAAGCCAGTCATCTCGAAAAAGAAGACCAAAATCCCAACGAAGATAGTCAGCTGATCTCAATACCGGCCTGAGGACTTCCTTGTTCCGCTGGGGTGGCCCTCCACCTCCAGCGCTACTGCCAAGTCACGATCATCCTCGACTAACCGGTCGACGACTGACGTTCCATCCTTTGCTGCACCACAGGACGACAATGCCATGGACTTTACCCTGGTTACTACACCCAAGCGACGTCGCTCGTCCTGGGAGTCCACACTGAGCCAACAACATTCATCAGACTTCTCTGTTTTACCGATGAGCAACCGATCTGAGCCTCTCTCTACTCTCACAGCTGACGAGTCTCCTGTGATAGAGCCGCGGCCCAAAATCACCAAAGAGATTAAACCACCTCCTATTTACATTTACGGCATCAAAAACACTTACAACTTTACCAAAAGCCTTTCCAAGACCCTCAGAGAATCGCCTCAGGTTCGACATAACAAAGAACGTATAGTGACTCCGGTATCTTCTAGGGACGACTTCACAACTATAAAAAACTACTGCGAAAAGACGAAAACTAAATACGCTACTGGCATCGCCAAAAGTGACCGACCCCTAAAGGTTGTCGTTCGCAAATTGCCCATTGATACAGACGTCGTTGACATTCAATCTGAACTATTCACCTTAGGCTTTAAGCCACTCACGATTCATCAAATGTCTCGTCGGGGCCCCACTGGTGGAGATAAGGTTCTCATGCCTCTTTTTCTCATCTCCCTCGAGAAAACTCCAAATATACAAGAGATCTACAACATATCAGCATTGCTTCATTATAAAGTTACACTTGAGCCCTATCGACCGCCGAGTGTTCTGCAGTGTTACCGGTGCCAACGCCTTGGTCATTCACAGGACACTTGCAAAACTCAACCTAAGTGTGTCAAGTGTGGGCAAAGTCATTTTACAAAAGCCTGAGCCAAACCAGATGCATCCACGCCAGCAACCTGTGCAAACTGCGGAGGGGACCATCCAGCCAATTATCGCAGTTGTCCCGTCTTTTCGCTCCTACTCAGATGCTCTCAAGAAATCAACTCCTTCTAGCCGCAGCTCCGGTCCTACTGTATCAACTTCACTGGACGATAAGGCACCTCGCAGCGACCGTCCTCCACCACCAAATCAGGATGCTCTCTCTACGTCCAGCATACCAGATAGTGCGTCTACACCATCCGTTAATGACTTTAATCTCCACTCACTCCTCACTTACATCAAAACCTTCAACTTTGGCCGCATTATCTCTCATCTCAAGAAGGGATTTACTAGACTTCGTTAAGCCACGGATCCTGCGTCTAAGGCTGCTGTCGTCATAGAGACATTCGCTGACATGATTGCTGATGGCTGCTTCTAACCAACCATTCATTCATCACACTATAACTGTTGTCACCTGGAATGCAGATGGTCTTACCGACCAAATGCGTCTCCTATTTCGTTCTCTAGCTGAACATCAGGTAGATATCATGCTTATACAGGAACCTCACTTCACTGCCCACGTTACACACTGGAGACTGCCCAACTACCAATTATTTCGCCCCGGTCGAGTTCAACGACGGAAAGGAGGATTACTGATTGCCCTGAAACGAAGTTTCAAGGCTAGACAACTCCTTTTACCCCCGTTACACACACTAGAAGCTCTTGCTATAGAAGTCCTCCTCCCTGGGATTCCTCTGATATTGGTCACGGGCTACCGTTCTCCAGCACATAACTTAGACCCAAATGATTTCGACGTCATCTCGACTTTGGGCCCCAAAATCATATTGGCAGGGGACTTCAATGTAAACATGGGGAATGGCACTCCAGACGTTACAACGAAAACGGACGAATATTTCACCGGTATCTGCACACATCTCCATTCATCGCCTATGTTCCACCTGATCCAACTCACCATCCTAAAGCAGGTGGAGAACCGGCTGTGCTAGACATAGTTCTAAGCAAAGATACCATCTTAGCTACACGTCCTTATGTGATCTCAGCACTGGACTCAGATCATGATCCGGTCCTTTTCAAAATTTCGCATCGTCATATCTCCCGTCCTGCACCCGGTCATATCTCCAGAACTACGAACTGGGATGTCTATAAGCAGGAATTAAATTCTTTGCTCGACATAGCCGATCGTTCAAATTCTCCTGTGGAAATTGATCAAGTGGTCGCCCATCTCACACTTGCTCCACGTACGGCTTACTCCCTCAGCACATTAATAATTCCTGACTCGCACTCCGATCCACACTGCGACTCTCCATTACTTCGTCTTTATATCCATCTCAAACGCTGGGCTCGAAGTACTTGGCAGCGCCCCAGACATCCACTCTACAAAACGCTATGGAACACCTTAAGCTGCAAAATAAAGACCATCACTCGACGACAAACCGAGCAGTACTGGGAGACACTTTTTCGTGGGGTCACACTTAATGACAATAAAATTTGGCAGTATTCCCGCCTTTTCCAGCGCCGTTAGACTTCTCGTCACACTCAAATACTGCAAGGTCCGCATGGAGTCATACATGACGACCAAGGGCAAGCAGACTTATTTGCTGCATATCTAGAGCGCCAGTTTACACCTAATGGGACTCCTGTCGTTCCTCACATTCAGCAGGACGTTCGGGCCACTATGCGCATGCTCCATTTTCAACCAATACTTCCCCTACCTGAGGTCGTAACACCAAGGGAAGTTGAGCGTCAGATCTGTCACTTGCCCAACAACAAAGCGCCTGGAGTTGATCAAATACGCCCGGAACTACTGACACATGGGACACGGAAGCTACTTCTGTATCTTGCTTCTTTATTTACAGGCATCCTTCAGGTTTGCTACTTTCCCCGTGCTTGGAAAGAAGCGAAAGTCATTCTTCTCCCTAAACCAGGTAAAAATCCGACTCTGCCAGAAAACTATAGACCAATTAGCCTGTTATCTCATGTGAGCAAACTCTTCGAACGAGTGCTTCTTGCCCGCCTTCATGAGCACGTCACCACTTTTGATATACTCCCCCGCCATCAATTTGGTTTTCGTTTCTTTGACAACACATTCTCGGCGTCGTCAACCACTCTGCTCGCCTCACATTTAAATGTTCTTTTCAAGCCACATACTCTGGCCCACACGTATATTTTCATGTTACCCCACTTGAAGAACTTGCATCACCCGAAACTTCCAATCCTTCTGCTGCATCGTAATTATGGGTATTTCTCTATTATTTGTTAATATCCGGTCACTAGCCTCGCACTATACCCTTTTTGAGCAGCTTCTCTTAGAAGAAACCATCCAAGACTTCCTAATCATCGAAGCTCATCTTACCCCATCCATGTCGTTCAAAGTAATTCGATATACATTTCTTCGTTGCGACTCTGAGGTAGCAGCACGCCGAGCAAACGGGGGTTTGGCCATCGGCTTCTATCCTTCAATCAGTCATCGCCAGTATCATCCATCCTTGCCTAATCTGCCAGAGTATCTCATTATTGCCCTGTACTTTCGCTCTCTTTACCTTACCACAGCCACCATCTATGTACGCCCTGGACATCCAATCCCCTATTCATTCTTTCAATATATATCCAATACCTTTAAATACTATATCATCATGGCCGACGTCAACATTCATAGCCGTCCGGATGATCAAAAACAACGTTTCTTTGATAATATTACTACTCATACCACAGGCAATATTTTTCATATCCCCAAGCCCACTTGACCTATCACTGAAACCACACCAGACGTAGTAATTTCCTCTATCACCCTTTCACAACGGTGCACTCTTGAGGTACTAGATTCCATTGGTAGTGATCATCTTCCCATCAAGCTTCACATAGATCAACCACAGGCTCCTATTCCTCGAGAATTACCAGAACCTCGTCGTATTCCACGCTTCGACCAAGCAAACTGGGACTATTATCGTTCAACCATTACCGCTGACTTACCCCATATTGAGCCACCTACTACAGAAGAGGATCTATATAATCGTATTTCCGACATCACCAGCTCTATCCGTCATGCTTCTGACCTCCACATACCAATCAGTGCACTAACCAGGTATCAACCCCGCTTACCACCAAGCTGCTTACCTCTAATACACCGTTTCCGTGAGTTTTAGCGCACTGGGAATTTAGAAGCTCTTCGACATCATCGCAAGCTCCAGCGCACAGTCTGAAATTATGTCAAGGCATATAAACTCCGTAACTGGGTAAAGACTTGCAACACCTTAGCAGAAACTTCCCACCCAACTAAGTACTGGAAGCGTTTTAATATGCTAACGGGCAAGCTTACCCGGTCGCCTTATCCATTGCTAATTAACGGCTGTCCGCTACATACAGACGAAGAAAAAGCCAACGCTTTTGCCGACCACCTGTAAACTACATTCAAACCCTTTTCACCAGACTTTCCCCGGAGGCATCCTACTGACATCTTAAAATCAGCACCATATCTACAACCAAGTGAAACGCACAACCTCCCAGGTAATAATCCTCTTACCGCTCCTATCTCTACTGCTGACATCTCATCTGTTGTAACTCGCAAAAAGAATACAGCTCCTGGTCTGGATCGGATAACGTACCCCCACATCAAAGAAGCACCTTACTATCTTCTTCTCCTTCTTTCTTATATATATATATATACGTTCTTTCTCCGTACCGGCTACTTTTCCCCAGACTGGAAATCCTCCTCTACCCTCATGTTTCTAAAGCCTAACAAACCTCCAGCTTCTGTTGCATCCTACCGACCGATTCAACTAACCTCCGTATATAGCAAAATCCTAGAACGCATCATTGTCATCAGACTTCATCTTCATCTCACTACCCATAATCTGTTACCTGTGCGTCAGGCTGGTTACCGTCCTAATTTTAGCATCAATGACCAATTACTCAGACTCATAAATCTCATTACGAATCAATATAATACTGCACGTCCGTCTTGCCTCATTCTTTTCGATCTCGAAAAAGCTTTTGATAAAGTCTGGCACTTAGCTCTCATGTTTAAACTCCACCGCTTCCGGCTTCCACTCTCTTATCTCCGCTTCATCTTTCATTTTCTTTCTATCCGCCTCTCTTACGTAACCATCAATAGCTCTCTATCTCATCCTATTAAATACGAAGTACATGGTTGGGTGGTGTGTGGAGATTTGAAGATTTTGATCATTGTACTTGGGAAACAAAGTGGATATACGAAAATACCATGTTACATCTGCGAGTGGGATACTAGGGCACGAAATGACCACTGGGGAAGGAAACACTGGCCATTACGAAAAACACTGAACGCGGGATCAAAAAAACATCATTCAACAAAATTTAGTCAGTCTTGAGAAAGTTATACTTCCTCCCCTTCACATAAAATTAGGATTGATGAAACAATTTGTTAAGGCATTCGACAAGGAAGGCGAATGTTTCAAGTTCACATGCAACAAATTATCCTTCACTTTCACGTGCCAAAGTGAAAGAAGGTGTCTTCGCTGGCCCAGACTTTAGGAAGTTAATGAAGGATAAAAACTTCGAGGCAACAATGACTAATGCTGAAAGGGATGCTTTTATAGCATTTAAAGCGTGGTGGTGAACTTGCTGGGGAACCACAAAAGTGCTGGTTACAGAGAAGTTGTTCAGAATATGTTAGTTAAATTTCAAGAACTGGGTTGCAACATGAATCTCAAGTTGCATTTTTTGCATTTTTATCTTGATTACTTTTCACCAAATCTCGGAGAATTAAGTGAGGAACAAGGCGAACGGTTCCACCAAGACATGAGGGATATGGAGAAAAGGTATCAGGCACTTTGGAGTGTTAGCATGATGGCTGACTACTGTTGCACATTGCGCAGAGAAACTTTAGAAGAAAATCAAAAGAAAATTAAGAAAGCTTATAAGAGAACGCGTGCTAAAACGATGTGAAAAATAAGTATGTTATATGACTGTGTTAATTTACATTTTACAACGTATGTATTTATGTATATATTTCCATATTATATGTATATATAAAATAATCTGTATGTGTAGAGAATCTTATATTCTTTTCTTTGTCTGTCTACATTCACATTAAACAAAACATGTTCAGTTATTTAGCATAATAAGCTCTTTATTCTGATAGAAGATAAGAAATAAGGTATAATAAAGCAGTATTCGATACGGA
This sequence comes from Thermobia domestica, assembly GCF_964235325.1. Taxonomy (NCBI): domain Eukaryota; kingdom Metazoa; phylum Arthropoda; class Insecta; order Zygentoma; family Lepismatidae; genus Thermobia; species Thermobia domestica. Next base: position 65,907,413 of record NC_137463.1, on the reverse strand, counting down.
AGAAGGCCCAAATTTTGACATTGATTTGTAACAAAACCTTACGTGACAGGGAAAAACGAATTCATTATTCGTAATCAGCTAGGAACAAAGAATTAAGTTCACCTATTAATCAAAAGCAATATGAACTTTTTTTTTAATTTGTAGCCCTGTGTTATCTGTTCGTAATACAATTTAGTGCCCCTTTCACATCTTAATATTTTTATGACCGAACCTTGTGAAAAATATACGTGAACTCGATTCCAATTTTCGCATAGCTTCTTTGCCGATATATTACTACAGATTGAAGAGCACTGATGATGATAAAAATAATATCTAAAGAAATACGTAGATAATTTAGTTTAGTACCGTATTAGATTGTGTGAGTGATGATTACTCAATACTTATCTTTCACTAAATAGTTAAAATCTCCTCATTCATATGAAGTACCTTGGAAAATTATAATTGTTTTTTTAGTGTTAAGTTCTCACATATAAATTTTAATATGTACTTATACGTACTAACTACATATTTTTGTGCAATTTCAATTTCTTTGCTTGCAGAAAATATGCAAATTAATAACGTTTTAATATGTATTTGAAACTGGCTTATCTTTTTAAAAGGTTATAATCATGTTCACAAGTTAATGTCATTATGCGATTTTGCTCTCACTTCGTAAATTTTAAGTGACAGAGGTTTTTGGAGTTAGATTTGTTTTTACCCTAATTTTGGCTTCACGTCTTCCATTTTCGTTAAGTTTAAATTTGTTGGGAGACACGTAAAAACGAACATGATTGGGTAATAGGGTGAAGCGAAAAGAACAAATTTTCGAGTATCAAATTTTAATAGGGCTCAAAGGTTGCGTAGCGAAATGCGAATTAATGGCAAAATAACGAAAAATATCACGCTTTGGGTCTTCGTTTCGCCAAATGGCCTAACATTTGAAGAAATTACCAAAAAACACCAAAATTTACCTTTGCGCAAAAAGAATAAGATTTTTGATCTATATAATCGTATTTCCGACATCACCAGCTCTATCCGTCATGCTTCTGACCTCCACATACCAACCACTGCACTAACCAGGTATCAACCTCGCTTACCACCAAGCTACTTACCTCTAATATACCGTTCCCGTGAATTCTTCCGTGAGTTTTAGCGCACTGGGAACTTAGAAGCTCTTCGACATCATCGCAAGCTCCAGCGCACAGTCTGAAATTATGTCAAGGCATATAAACTCCGTAACTGGGTAAAGACTTGCAACACCTTAGCAGAAACTTCCCACCCAACTAAGTACTGGAAGCGTTTTAATATGCTAACGGGCAAGCTTACCCGGTCGCCTTATCCATTGCTAATTAACGGCTGTCCGCTACATACAGACGAAGAAAAAGCCAACGCTTTTGCCGACCACCTGTAAACTACATTCAAACCCTTTTTACCAGATTTTCCCCGGAAGCATCCTACTGACATCTTAAAATCAGCACCATATCTACAACCAAGTGAAACGCACATCCTCCCAGGTAATAATCCTCTTACCGCTCCTATCTCTACTGCTGACATCTCATCTGTTGTAACTCGCAAAAAGAATACAGCTCCTGGTCTGGATCGGATAACGTACCCCCACATCAAAGAAGCACCTTACTGTCTTCTTCTCCTTCTTTCTTATATATATATATATACGTTCTTTCTCCGTACCGGCTACTTTTCCCCAGACTGGAAATCCTCCTCTACCCTCACGTTTCTAAAGACTAACAAACCTCCAGCTTCTGTTGCATCCTACCGACCGATTCAACTAACCTCCGTATATAGCAAAATCCTAGAACGCATCATTGTCATCAGACTTCATCTTCATCTCACTACCCATAATCTGTTACCTGTGCATCAGGCTAGTTTCCGTCCTAATTTTAGCATCAATGACCAATTACTCAGACTCATAAATCTCATTACGAATCAATATAATACTGCACGTCCGTCTTGCCTCATTCTTTTCGATCTCGAAAAAGCTTTTGATAAAGTCTGGCACTTAGCTCTCATGTTTAAACTCCACCGCTTCCGGCTTCCACTCTCTTATCTCCGCTTCATCTTTCATTTTCTTTCTATCCGCCTCTCTTACGTAACCATCAATAGCTCTCTATCTCATCCTATTAAATACGAAGTACATGGTTGGGTGGTGTGTGGAGATTTGAAGATTTTGATCATTGTACTTGGGCAACAAGGTGGGTATACAAAAATACCATGTTACATCTGCGAGTGGGATACTAGGGCACGAAATGACCACTGGGGAAGGAAACACTGGCCATTACGGAAAACACTGAACGCGGGATCAAAAAAACATCATTCAACAAAATTTAGTCAGTCTTGAGAAAGTTATACTTCCTCCCCTTCACATAAAATTAGGATTGATGAAACAATTTGTTAAGGCATTCGACAAGGAAGGCGAATGTTTCAAGTTCACATGCAACAAATTATCCTTCACTTTCATGTGCCAAAGTGAAAGAAGGTGTCTTCGCTGGCCCAGACTTTAGGAAGTTAATGAAGGATAAAAACTTCGAGGCAACAATGACTAATGCTGAAAGGGATGCTTTTATAGCATTTAAAGCGTGGTGGTGAACTTGCTGGGGAACCACAAAAGTGCTGGTTACAGAGAAGTTGTTCAGAATATGTTAGTTAAATTTCAAGAACTGGGTTGCAACATGAATCTCAAGTTGCATTTTTTGCATTTTTATCTTGATTACTTTTCACCAAATCTCGGAGAATTAAGTGAGGAACAAGGCGAACGGTTCCACCAAGACATGAGGGATATGGAGAAAAGGTATCAGGCACTTTGGAGTGTTAGCATGATGGCTGACTACTGTTGCACATTGCGCAGAGAAACTTTAGAAGAAAATCAAAAGAAAATTAAGAAAGCTTATAAGAGAACGCGTGCTAAAACGATGTGAAAAATAAGTATGTTATATGACTGTGTTAATTTACATTTTACAACGTATGTATTTATGTATATATTTCCATATTATATGTATATATAAAATAATCTGTATGTGTAGAGAATCTTATATTCTTTTCTTTGTCTGTCTACATTCACATTAAACAAAACATGTTCAGTTATTTAGCATAATAAGCTCTTTATTCTGATAGAAGATAAGAAATAAGGTATAATAAAGCAGTATTCGATACGGAAGAAGGCCCAAATTTTGACATTGATTTGTAACAAAACCTTACGTGACAGGGAAAAACGAATTCATTATTCGTAATCAGCTAGGAACAAAGAATTAAGTTCACCTATTAATCAAAAGCAATATGAACTTTTTTTTTAATTTGTAGCCCTGTGTTATCTGTTCGTAATACAATTTAGTGCCCCTTTCACATCTTAATATTTTTATGACCGAACCTTGTGAAAAATATACGTGAACTCGATTCCAATTTTCGCATAGCTTCTTTGCCGATATATTACTACAGATTGAAGAGCACTGATGATGATAAAAATAATATCTAAAGAAATACGTAGATAATTTAGTTTAGTACCGTATTAGATTGTGTGAGTGATGATTACTCAATACTTATCTTTCACTAAATAGTTAAAATCTCCTCATTCATATGAAGTACCTTGGAAAATTATAATTGTTTTTTTAGTGTTAAGTTCTCACATATAAATTTTAATATGTACTTATACGTACTAACTACATATTTTTGTGCAATTTCAATTTCTTTGCTTGCAGAAAATATGCAAATTAATAACGTTTTAATATGTATTTGAAACTGGCTTATCTTTTTAAAAGATTATAATCATGTTCACAAGTTAATGTCATTATGCGATTTTGCTCCCACTTCGTAAATTTTAAGTGACAGAGGTTTTTGGAGTTAGATTTGTTTTTACCCTAATTTTGGCTTCACGTCTTCCATTTTCGTTAAGTTTAAATTTGTTGGGAGACACGTAAAAACGAACATGATTGGGTAATAGGGTGAAGCGAAAAGAAACAAATTTTCGAGTATCAAATTTTAATAGGGCTCAAAGGTTGCGTAGCGAAATGCGAATTAATGGCAAAATAACGAAAAATATCACGCTTTGGGTCTTCGTTTCGCCAAATGGCCTAACATTTGAAGAAATTACCAAAAAACACCAAAATTTACCTTTGCGCAAAAAGAATAAGATTTTTGATCTATATAATCGTATTTCCGACATCACCAGCTCTATCCGTCATGCTTCTGACCTCCACATACCAACCACTGCACTAACCAGGTATCAACCTCGCTTACCACCAAGCTACTTACCTCTAATATACCGTTCCCGTGAATTCTTCCGTGAGTATTAGCGCACTGGGAACTTAGAAGCTCTTCGACATCATCGCAAGCTCCAGCGCACAGTCTGAAATTATGTCAAGGCATATAAACTCCGTAACTGGGTAAAGACTTGCAACACCTTAGCAGAAACTTCCCACCCAACTAAGTACTGGAAGCGTTTTAATATGCTAACGGGCAAGCTTACCCGGTCGCCTTATCCATTGCTAATTAACGGCTGTCCGCTACATACAGACGAAGAAAAAGCCAACGCTTTTGCCGACCACCTGTAAACTACATTCAAACCCTTTTTACCAGACTTTCCCCGGAAGCATCCTACTGACATCTTAAAATCAGCACCATATCTACAACCAAGTGAAACGCACATCCTCCCAGGTAATAATCCTCTTACCGCTCCTATCTCTACTGCTGACATCTCATCTGTTGTAACTCGCAAAAAGAATACAGCTCCTGGTCTGGATCGGATAACGTACCCCCACATCAAAGAAGCACCTTACTGTCTTCTTCTCCTTCTTTCTTATATATATATATATACGTTCTTTCTCCGTACCGGCTACTTTTCCCCAGACTGGAAATCCTCCTCTACCCTCATGTTTCTAAAGCCTAACAAACCTCCAGCTTCTGTTGCATCCTACCGACCGATTCAACTAACCTCCGTATATAGTAAAATCCTAGAACGCATCATTGTCATCAGACTTCATCTTCATCTCACTACCCATAATCTGTTACCTGTGCATCAGGCTGGTTTCCGTCCTAATTTTAGCATCAATGACCAATTACTCAGACTCATAAATTTCATTACGAATCAATATAATACTGCACGTCCGTCTTGCCTCATTCTTTTCGATCTCGAAAAAGCTTTTGATAAAGTCTGGCACTTAGCTCTCATGTTTAAACTCCACCGCTTCCGGCTTCCACTCTCTTATCTCCGCTTCATCTTTCATTTTCTTTCTATCCGCCTCTCTTACGTAACCATCAATAGCTCTCTATCTCATCCTATTAAATACGAAGTACATGGTTGGGTGGTGTGTGGAGATTTGAAGATTTTGATCATTGTACTTGGGCAACAAGGTGGGTATACGAAAATACCATGTTACATCTGCGAGTGGGATACTAGGGCACGAAATGACCACTGGGGAAGGAAACACTGGCCATTACGAAAAACACTGAACGCGGGATCAAAAAAACATCATTCAACAAAATTTAGTCAGTCTTGAGAAAGTTATACTTCCTCCCCTTCACATAAAATTAGGATTGATGAAACAATTTGTTAAGGCATTCGACAAGGAAGGCGAATGTTTCAAGTTCACATGCAACAAATTATCCTTCACTTTCATGTGCCAAAGTGAAAGAAGGTGTCTTCGCTGGCCCAGACTTTAGGAAGTTAATGAAGGATAAAAACTTCGAGGCAACAATGACTAATGCTGAAAGGGATGCTTTTATAGCATTTAAAGCGTGGTGGTGAACTTGCTGGGGAACCACAAAAGTGCTGGTTACAGAGAAGTTGTTCAGAATATGTTAGTTAAATTTCAAGAACTGGGTTGCAACATGAATCTCAAGTTGCATTTTTTGCATTTTTATCTTGATTACTTTTCACCAAATCTCGGAGAATTAAGTGAGGAACAAGGCGAACGGTTCCACCAAGACATGAGGGATATGGAGAAAAGGTATCAGGCACTTTGGAGTGTTAGCATGATGGCTGACTACTGTTGCACATTGCGCAGAGAAACTTTAGAAGAAAATCAAAAGAAAATTAAGAAAGCTTATAAGAGAACGCGTGCTAAAACGATGTGAAAAATAAGTATGTTATATGACTGTGTTAATTTACATTTTACAACGTATGTATTTATGTATATATTTCCATATTATATGTATATATAAAATAATCTGTATGTGTAGAGAATCTTATATTCTTTTCTTTGTCTGTCTACATTCACATTAAACAAAACATGTTCAGTTATTTAGCATAATAAGCTCTTTATTCTGATAGAAGATAAGAAATAAGGTATAATAAAGCAGTATTCGATACGGAAGAAGGCCCAAATTTTGACATTGATTTGTAACAAAACCTTACGTGACAGGGAAAAACGAATTCATTATTCGTAATCAGCTAGGAACAAAGAATTAAGTTCACCTATTAATCAAAAGCAATATGAACTTTTTTTTTAATTTGTAGCCCTGTGTTATCTGTTCGTAATACAATTTAGTGCCCCTTTCACATCTTAATATTTTTATGACCGAACCTTGTGAAAAATATACGTGAACTCGATTCCAATTTTCGCATAGCTTCTTTGCCGATATATTACTACAGATTGAAGAGCACTGATGATGATAAAAATAATATCTAAAGAAATACGTAGATAATTTAGTTTAGTACCGTATTAGATTGTGTGAGTGATGATTACTCAATACTTATCTTTCACTAAATAGTTAAAATCTCCTCATTCATATGAAGTACCTTGGAAAATTATAATTGTTTTTTTAGTGTTAAGTTCTCACATATAAATTTTAATATGTACTTATACGTACTAACTACATATTTTTGTGCAATTTCAATTTCTTTGCTTGCAGAAAATATGCAAATTAATAACGTTTTAATATGTATTTGAAACTGGCTTATCTTTTTAAAAGATTATAATCATGTTCACAAGTTAATGTCATTATGCGATTTTGCTCCCACTTCGTAAATTTTAAGTGACAGAGGTTTTTGGAGTTAGATTTGTTTTTACCCTAATTTTGGCTTCACGTCTTCCATTTTCGTTAAGTTTAAATTTGTTGGGAGACACGTAAAAACGAACATGATTGGGTAATAGGGTGAAGCGAAAAGAAACAAATTTTCGAGTATCAAATTTTAATAGGGCTCAAAGGTTGCGTAGCGAAATGCGAATTAATGGCAAAATAACGAAAAATATCACGCTTTGGGTCTTCGTTTCGCCAAATGGCCTAACATTTGAAGAAATTACCAAAAAACACCAAAATTTACCTTTGCGCAAAAAGAATAAGATTTTTGATCTATATAATCGTATTTCCGACATCACCAGCTCTATCCGTCATGCTTCTGACCTCCACATACCAACCACTGCACTAACCAGGTATCAACCTCGCTTACCACCAAGCTACTTACCTCTAATATACCGTTCCCGTGAATTCTTCCGTGAGTATTAGCGCACTGGGAACTTAGAAGCTCTTCGACATCATCGCAAGCTCCAGCGCACAGTCTGAAATTATGTCAAGGCATATAAACTCCGTAACTGGGTAAAGACTTGCAACACCTTAGCAGAAACTTCCCACCCAACTAAGTACTGGAAGCGTTTTAATATGCTAACGGGCAAGCTTACCCGGTCGCCTTATCCATTGCTAATTAACGGCTGTCCGCTACATACAGACGAAGAAAAAGCCAACGCTTTTGCCGACCACCTGTAAACTACATTCAAACCCTTTTTACCAGACTTTCCCCGGAAGCATCCTACTGACATCTTAAAATCAGCACCATATCTACAACCAAGTGAAACGCACATCCTCCCAGGTAATAATCCTCTTACCGCTCCTATCTCTACTGCTGACATCTCATCTGTTGTAACTCGCAAAAAGAATACAGCTCCTGGTCTGGATCGGATAACGTACCCCCACATCAAAGAAGCACCTTACTGTCTTCTTCTCCTTCTTTCTTATATATATATATATACGTTCTTTCTCCGTACCGGCTACTTTTCCCCAGACTGGAAATCCTCCTCTACCCTCATGTTTCTAAAGCCTAACAAACCTCCAGCTTCTGTTGCATCCTACCGACCGATTCAACTAACCTCCGTATATAGTAAAATCCTAGAACGCATCATTGTCATCAGACTTCATCTTCATCTCACTACCCATAATCTGTTACCTGTGCATCAGGCTGGTTTCCGTCCTAATTTTAGCATCAATGACCAATTACTCAGACTCATAAATCTCATTACGAATCAATATAATACTGCACGTCCGTCTTGCCTCATTCTTTTCGATCTCGAAAAAGCTTTTGATAAAGTCTGGCACTTAGCTCTCATGTTTAAACTTCACCGCTTCCGGCTTCCACTCTCTTATCTCCGCTTCATCTTTCATTTTCTTTCTATCCGCCTCTCTTACGTAACCATCAATAGCTCTCTATCTCATCCTATTAAATACGAAGTACATGGTTGGGTGGTGTGTGGAGATTTGAAGATTTTGATCATTGTACTTGGGCAACAAGGTGGGTATACGAAAATACCATGTTACATCTGCGAGTGGGATACTAGGGCACGAAATGACCACTGGGGAAGGAAACACTGGCCATTACGAAAAACACTGAACGCGGGATCAAAAAAACATCATTCAACAAAATTTAGTCAGTCTTGAGAAAGTTATACTTCCTCCCCTTCACATAAAATTAGGATTGATGAAACAATTTGTTAAGGCATTCGACAAGGAAGGCGAATGTTTCAAGTTCACATGCAACAAATTATCCTTCACTTTCATGTGCCAAAGTGAAAGAAGGTGTCTTCGCTGGCCCAGACTTTAGGAAGTTAATGAAGGATAAAAACTTCGAGGCAACAATGACTAATGCTGAAAGGGATGCTTTTATAGCATTTAAAGCGTGGTGGTGAACTTGCTGGGGAACCACAAAAGTGCTGGTTACAGAGAAGTTGTTCAGAATATGTTAGTTAAATTTCAAGAACTGGGTTGCAACATGAATCTCAAGTTGCATTTTTTGCATTTTTATCTTGATTACTTTTCACCAAATCTCGGAGAATTAAGTGAGGAACAAGGCGAACGGTTCCACCAAGACATGAGGGATATGGAGAAAAGGTATCAGGCACTTTGGAGTGTTAGCATGATGGCTGACTACTGTTGCACATTGCGCAGAGAAACTTTAGAAGAAAATCAAAAGAAAATTAAGAAAGCTTATAAGAGAACGCGTGCTAAAACGATGTGAAAAATAAGTATGTTATATGACTGTGTTAATTTACATTTTACAACGTATGTATTTATGTATATATTTCCATATTATATGTATATATAAAATAATCTGTATGTGTAGAGAATCTTATATTCTTTTCTTTGTCTGTCTACATTCACATTAAACAAAACATGTTCAGTTATTTAGCATAATAAGCTCTTTATTCTGATAGAAGATAAGAAATAAGGTATAATAAAGCAGTATTCGATACGGAAGAAGGCCCAAATTTTGACATTGATTTGTAACAAAACCTTACGTGACAGGGAAAAACGAATTCATTATTCGTAATCAGCTAGGAACAAAGAATTAAGTTCACCTATTAATCAAAAAACAATATGAACTTTTTTTTAATTTGTAGCCCTGTGTTATCTGTTCCCAATACAATTTAGCCATTTTGCCTTATTTTTAATGATTTCGAGTGTATTTTTCTTGTTCATCCATGAATATGGTGGTAGTTTCACAATTGTTATTCCTTTGGAATTTGAGGTCCGTAAGCATCCAGACGGTATATGAGTCACAACTCTGTGATAATTAGGGAGGTGCCAGAGCATTTAACGTGAGAGTCCGCGATTGTGTTAAAATCCTTCTAGGGCGTTTAAAGGTTAAAGTACAAATTTATTATTTATAACGTGGTGCATGTGGTACATCTCAGAACAATATGTTAAAATGTTTGAAGGAGACACAACAAATTGTAGTTTTTCTCATATTTCATTTCTTGATTTTCGTGCAATATCTGTTAGCGCGATAAACAACTTTAATTGATCTCTAAGAACATCAAATAGAGTAATCTTAAATATTAAGTTGTTTACCACTTTTGAAAGGCCTGTAAATCTATTGTTGTACGTAAATTAACCTGACAACTAGTTATCACTTTTAGGGCATTTGTGTTTCTCATAATTACTCCTCCCAACTCTTTCCATAAGTTCCTGCAGAAGTAAAATGTATTGCTTTTAGTATACCATGTCAGCACATTACACAACGTTGCAACTAATTAACTTTTAGAACAAGATACTTGTTCCTACGGTGGTCTTCGTATCACTTGATACAGTAAAATAATCAACTATGTAATGATGATGATGAATTCGAATTAGTCAATCAAATATAAGGAAAATGTCATTGTTCCAGACCATTAAATTGACTAATCCAATTCAGCAAAATTTTAATAGGGCGCGAATGAAAATTTGGATTACGTCATTGATTAGAGGTATATATACAAGACATTCTTGTGGGTGGTTGTATCTCACTACCGTCAAAATAGAGGAGCAAGATGGCTGCTGCGAGATACCTACTTGGAATTATTTTCCTTCTGTTTGCGGAGGTTTGTTTCAACAAATATTTCTTTATAAATTCAATAACGGCTTTCATAAACATGTCGTAACATATTTCGGCGTGTTTGTATTGGTTATTTCGATATCTTTATCTCATGATTATTGATTTTCTACTAATACTTTGATGACTTACTTATATGAAGACGAAAATATAGTTTTCTCTATGGCACCTCTTTGTCTTTTTCAGTCTGAAAGGAGATGCCGCTATTATAACATAAATTCGACATCTGGAACATATTCCAATTGTACTAATTGTATTACAAAATCTAATGACAGTACAAAAATATGATTTATGTGATGTGAACGATTAGCATTCGGATATCTAAAAGTGACATTTATCCTGTTTGGGGATCGTATCAGGGAAAGGGACTTCGGGGAAGATTCCATAGTGCCACTTTAATTGTTTGGTGTATCTAAGGAATTAAAAGATGCTCATAATATATGAAGGAATGTAAGGTTTTGTCACTACATTTTGATTGAAATCTGTATCCTAACTTAGAAGCTGGGTCAAAAATTTCACAAAATTCCTTATTCGTTTCTGTGCGAGGAACGGACATTCAACAACTTATATTAAATTAATAAATTATATTAATTTCAATGCCGGTTTGCAAAGCTTTACAACATGTGTTTCATAATTATTTTTTGTCGCTACTTCTTTCTGTCCATGTAATCTATGAACTTGTGCTTAAAGAGGGGGGATATGGTGCTAATACTGATTTTTATTTCTCTAAATAGTAGTTGCTGAAATTTGCAGAGTTTTTATGATGAGTTTTTTTTATACACTACAGATTGTTTTAAGAGGCCAGTAATGTATCGAAGATTTTCGCAGAAATTATTTACCAAAATTAAGTAGTAACAATTAAAGGGATCTTTTGCCTTGTACAGTTGGAACATAAAAGTTGAAATTCAAATTTGTTTTTGATATTAAGTTTTTTCAACATTTCTTAATATTGAGACATATTTTGCAAATATATATATAATTCCTTTAGTTCTTTCGGAAAGAAGGATTTTAATTTTGATATAAATACTGATGGGATGTAGTTCATATTGAAAAGACAATTGCAGAAGTAAGTAAAATCTTATTGATATTGTTAAATATAATATCATATTAAATTGTTTTTAATTCTGAGTTAAAACTATATCTATCTATCCTTTACTCTTTTCAAGACTATATTCTAAGGAAATGACATAGGTAATAACACACCATAACTTCAATATTTTTCAATCTTTTTCGAAACTGAACCTGTAGCACCAGTAGTGGAAGAAATATTGTCTCCGAGAATATCAGCTCCTTTTAATGTTACTTATATCACTGAAAAATTGGATATAATCTTTCAATTCAATTTCAAATTTGGAAAATTAAATTTGGTGTAAGAATTCTACGTGAATTGACCCCATCTTACCCCTTATGTTTCTGAGACTGAGCCCTGAAGTGGGAACGCTGAGTCTGTCAGACTCAATAGTTCGAAATATAAAAACTGTTAACACCGTAATACGACACGATTTCGTTTCTTCGCATTCGTGTCAGCTTGTTCTAGTATAATACTTGTCGCTAGTCAGCTCTGTATTGAAATCAGCCTCTGTATTGAAATATGTGAGTATTTTGTGAGGAAAATTACACTTTTATCATAGAGGCTGTATGCACAACGTTTCTAGTGACATACGGATTCAAATGTTTCTTCTCAGTTACATTTATAATTTTATTTTATGTTGCTATTTGAAACATGTATTCACATTTCTTTTGCGTTTTCGAAAACGTATTTTGAGTTCACATAGTTTCATTAATATTAGAGAAGAATACTGTCAATCATGTGTAGAAAAAAAATAGTCAGAACCCACTATAATCCAGTATGCGACATGACATTGCAATACAGCACTCTTCCATGTAGGATAGTTTGTTTGGAAAGCTTTTATTATGAGCATTGATTTTATATTATTAGCTATGCAGTCATCAACTACACCGGATCAAGTGCAGGACCTCTTGTGAATAGTGAGTTTCGTCTATCGTGAAATATGGGTTGAGTGAAAATAGTAAAATACATAACACTGCATTAAGCCAAAATATAAGTGACCAAGTTGGATAATTTTCGTATATTTTATATTAAATAATCATACCCATGTTTAATAATAAATGTAAATAATCGTATCAAATCTATCCAAAACAATAGCATCATATAGGATTCAAATAGTGTGATGTTTTCATAAAATTGGTGTTTGGTTTTCAATTGTGTATTTCAGCATTAAACTGAAACTAGTAGAATATCTGTTTCAGGAAGATAGTTTAAGGATTTGACATATATTTCACTATGCTATCGGAAACAGCTATCTTTGTAATTTCCAGCCATACTCCCTTAATATTAGTTTCACTTTTGCCATAATTATTATTCAATTATTACCTATACCTGTGGAAAAGCAACCTGCTGTTATTTTCAGTAAAATATTATAGTATTAATAAGAATACCTTAGCAATCGTTATCTTCGGTGCTAGCTCTTTTTGACGTTACCATCATAGTGTTGATTTTTATACTATTAGTATAAAGTTATTTAGTCAATTCACAAACTACCAAGATATAGACAGGAGCAATTCCTAGTTGGTTGAAGAAGGTGACCACCATATTTTCTATTTAATTACCAGTTGCTTCTGGAATACATAAGTTAGAATTACATTTATTACCTAAGCTATAGTTGACTAATATAGCTTCATACAATACAATGGAACTGATTTTGAAACTCCCTTGTGACTATATGATTACTGTGTGCTCTTTCAATACAAAGAGTAAGAGTTCTATCCCTGATGAGAACTTTTGTGAGATCGGACCCTACCTATAGCCATAAAACGACATTTTAAGGAATCATTGTAATAAGAATGCTGAACTCCAATTCAACCAACCAATGAAACCATTCAATGTACGTATTAAAAATGTTTTTTTGTTTTCTTTTCAGGCATGGGTTTCTCAGGCCTTAGATGAATCCCAACTTGGTTCAAGAAGGGTAACTATAAATTGAACTTCTGTTCTATTATTAGTTTAATGTAATTGCATTCGTTTGAAGCGAAAATGACAAAAAGGCGTTTCAATATCTTATATGATTTATACTATACTCCCCGATTAAATTACATAATCAAAGTAAATTGAAGCCGTGGCTTTCATAACCACACAAGTCTAGCTGAAGAGATATGGAAAAATTAATAAGAACTGAATATTTTGTTGGAAATATAGATACTCTAAGAAAATAAACCGATTAACAGCTGAACGAGTAGGTAAAATTAATTAATTATATATATATATATATATATATATATATATATATATATATATATATATATATATATATATATATATATATATATATATATATATATATATAAGAAGAGCTGCTTGTTAATTCAGACACATTCGGGAAAGTACATGTAGAGAAATGACGAGAAGAGGTGGAAATGATTCATTGTACAGAATCTGCCGAATTATGCGGAAATGAGAGTGATGATCCACACTTTGATATCGCATACGAAGAACCAGATTTTGGCCTATACTTACCGCTTTTTGAGAGAAAATAAGATATTAACAAAATAAATATGTATAGTTGTAAATACATGTATTTTTGAAACTTAGTATTAAGATATCAAAATCAGGGCACCTAATCAAGACGTTTCAATAGTACCTGTGTTTCCTGACCTGTGCTAATTAGTTTTTATTTGTTTCTTTTACGTGTGCATTTATGTACCAATCATTGTTGGTGACTTTCTGTAATGCCGTGAATATTTTCGCAATAGATCATCTTCATAAATTAGAGATTCGAATGATGCACTGTAAGAAGGCACTAATAAAAGCACGCAGTGTATCTCAACTGAAGACTCTTCAAACATGCCATTCCATACACTGGCTACTTTACGACAGCTTATGTATATTTTGTAGCAGCTGCCGAGCATAATTTCTTAATAAAACTTAATATGCTTATAAAACCAGTAGTAGGGTCAAGTTTAGAAAATCAATTTACATATAAATTTACACAGTTTAGTGGTGTAAAATAATGTGGAATTTCTATACTAAATGTTTTCCAGCATTTAGTCTTTACATAAAACTTATTGTAAATGTACATTTATATATACTTTCTAAATGTAATAAAATAATAAAAAAACATAATGCCGTTCAGAATGTACATTTTAAAGAATCCCCTGCATACAAAGTAATAAATATACTAGAGTTAAAGAAGCGAATTTTATTTTGAAATCATAATTTAGTAATAGAATGCAATTTTCTTTTTGTTTGTACATAGATTTCCAGAATATTCTCAAATTCGAGTAGTTACAAAAATTACATTTTGTCTCACTTATAAATTATCATATGATTTACAGTTCGCATAAAAGGAACCTAACATTATTCGTTACTCACACTTTAGACATCCTTTACAAATATAGAATATAATGCATGTAAGTTGGTATACATGCGGATCCCAAGTTTCATTATATTCAAATTTTTTCTCTGTTTGTGTCATATTCTTATCCCTGACTCAGGACATCTTTTAAGATGTTTTCAATTCAGTCATAACAATTTACTTGTACGCTTTTCTTTAAAAAAATTGTAACAACATTTAAGAACCAAATCGTATTGAGCACACCTGGGGTCCGTACGGACGATATGGATTCCCATGCTCCCATATCCGCAGACAGATAAATAAAGCTTGCTTATTAGTAATTCCTAAGAATAACAACGTAAATAACAGTAAATAATTATTTTTCTGACAAGTGAGTTGTGTTGTCTTAAAAATGTCAGAAGATGAAATCACGAACTTTGTGTTATTAATCTATTACAATTTGAATACATTACTGGATGTTACTATACACATATTTTTGAAACAGATATATTCTCTTTAACAAAATGTGTACTTCCTGTATAATATTTGTACAGAAATGTTTAAATTTTATTTGTATTTCAAAGTTACCGGAGTATATTGCTCTATATAAATATAGAGAAGACGATGCATTTCAAAACAAAAGTTCGTTTGGAAAGTTCGGCTATTTATTTGCACTGTTTCGTCTAGGACTGCCTAAGGAAAGCGTTCTGCGTACGTTGTAAGTAACTGACAGCGAGACAAATCAGGTAGAATCGGACGACAGCCATTACGAGTATGAACGTGAATTGTCTGTAGAAAGGAAAGGAAACCTAACTACTTCTAGCTCAAATGAATGTGACGTAGACCTGTTTTTTTGATTATAACCCGTTCGTTCTAGCCGAATTTTAGACATGTCAACAGAACGCGGAACAAAGGCTACAGAATTTACAGCTCCACACGGAAGAAACTCAAGTGCACAGAACCCATCAGAACACCAGACGTTTGCAACAAATGTTGTCAAGGAATCAAGCGCTTCAAAGCAGCGGAATTAACTATTCAGAATGAGCGACGTGCCTTCAAAGTTTTCAAACTACAGATTTAGCAAATCTAATTGTGGAGGAAACAGAGGCTCGAATCTATGTTAAGAAAGTAAAGAGTAAAACACAGAAAGCGACGAAACTGAAATATATGCATTCATAGACTTAATTATTTTGGCCCTAGTGCCAAAACCGATAGGCGAATACTTGAATGAATTGTGGCCAAGTGAAAATGGACGTCCAATATTCCAAGCAACAACGTCGCTGGATCGTTTTAGCTGTCTCCTTACCTTTGCTGGTTTCATAAATTTGAAACTCGTCAAGAGAAACTGAAAACACACAAGATTTCGGTGAACTTTGGGAAATAGTTCTAATTTCCATGATTTGTACAGATCTGGAATTTTTAAACTATGGATCAGTTGCTCAAACCTACATTTAGATAATTTTTTTTAGAGTGTTTTCATTCCACATATGCTAGTGAAATACGGTATAAACATTTACTGAGTGTGCAATACTGAAACATCATATTCATTCAGAGACAACATATATGTTTGTTAGCACGTAGGGCATGAATAAGGCAATGCAAAAGACCTGTTGAAGTGACTTGTAAAGCCATGGTTAAATAAGCTATGGACATTTACTTTGACAAGCACAGGACAGGGATCGCCGAGAGTCTCGTCTTCGGATAACTACAGTTGTTGGTAAAATGAGAAGGTGCAAAAAGGACATCCACAGGGAAATGTTTGAAATCTGTCAGGGATAAAAAAAATACGTTAAAGTAAAGAAAATGTGGTATATAGAAACTTTTTAGTAGAATGTATCACAGTACACAAATGTTCCACAATATCTACACCTATCTATCTATCTATCTATCTATCTATCTCTCTCTCTCTCTCTCGCTATATATATATATATATATATATATATATATATATATATATATATATATATATATATATATATATATATATATATATGTACTATTTTATAGTAAATAAAACAAAACATCTTTATTTAATAATATAATAAAATAAAACCTAACATAGAGCCAAAAAGGGCCTACTAACAATGTTTTTGTTGGAGGTAACGTAGTCTTTGAAAGGTTGGCGTCATAAGGTTAATATCATTTTTTTTAATATTCTCCTTTTATTCTCTTCACTCGCATCTTTATAAGTTAAACCGGTCAGGTATTATCGTTTAAGAGTTCATTGCATATCCCTCAGGAATCGCCGTTTTCGCTTGTCTAGTTGCTCAAAGGATAAAATGAAACAGTATTAGTACGATATAAGATTAACTACAAACATAAAGGCAGCCTAGAAACAATCAAGTTATACGCACCTATGGTTTATTGGAATGGGTTTAAAATTCTACATCTTCTATCTTTGTAAAATAGAATTTTTCTTAAGTATAATAATGGTTTGTTTCATTTTTAGTTATTGAGTAGATATTGTTTGTTGAGTAATATCTCTTTCTGTCTATAATGCATTATAAAGAGTTGATTTGTAATTTAAGGTAGAATGCGAACAACAGAATTTTCGTTCAAATTACTCACAATCTTCAACGAGCAATCGAACCGCCTGTATTTGCAACTAAGACTTGGGCACTACATACCAGATTATTAATGAGATTTTTCAAAGAATATTCCATGCAATATCTGGGTCTAACAAATAGGATACTCGCACACTATACACTATACTTCAATATACACTAAAAATAGTTTTCTTATAATATGTTATTTTTAAGTAACTGGTGAAGGTAGCATTTCAATGTACACTAACAATAGTTTTGTTATAATATCTTATTTTTAAGAAACTTGTGAAGGTAGCATTCGTTATATATCAGCAGATTAGACAATGGAACTAATCTACACAAAACGATGGTTTTCTAATTTCCTTTTCAGAAAACGTGTCTGGTTTCGAGTAGAGTGTCAAGAAAATGCTCTTTATAAACAACAGTTTTTATAATTAGTTTTTAAAGTAATTTGAACAATTTATCTTCTTTGGCTACGCCAATGTTCTAGGTTTTGACGGTAGGAGTTGCTTTATTTTATTAACATATGACATTATTTCTGAATTGCAATATTTATGTAGTAATATTTCCATATAATCTCTTACTTGGAGGTCATGGTGCAAATGTTGTACGCGTATAATACTTAGCAGTTAACTTTTTAAACAAAGTAATTAACACCTTTTGGAAAATGAAATGTAAAAAATGAAATCTTTGAGTTTTATGTTCGACGATTATGCCGGATAGCACAAAGGAGACGGTAATAAAATGAAATGAATAAAATGGTGGAATGAAGAAAGTGGAAAGAAACGGGAAATTTCCGAGCAAACCCAAGCAGATAGTATTTGTCCACCACAAAGTTCACTGGACGGGAGCACGGTTTGAAATCGGGACCCCACGCACCAGAGGTGAATGCTCTATTATTGAGCCACGACAGCCCAGACATAATTTTGATTCGGATAAATATAAGCATATCTTACTCGAAGTAAATTTCGTTAATTGCATTTTTTTGTGTATTTGCGCATTTTCATCTATTTTCCTTCTCAGAATTCCCGGGAATCGCTTACAATTGGGAAACTCCGTGCGCAACTAACAAAAAGTCGTGAGCATTGTATCTCTTAAATATACAGCTTTGAGTTCATGTTTAATTTTTTTTAGAGCTAGCCAAAGAAAACCCTCCACGTCAATCGGGTCTGCTGTGAACTAAGCAGCTATTATATATGAGATAAGGTCTCACACCTTAAAATGGAATCAGAACAACACGTTTTCTAGCCGACAATCAAACTCGTATCTCCCGTCCCAAAAGAGATACGGTAACTTTTTGACCACTCATTTCTATTGCTAGTAGTGTTTTCTAGTTTGGGTATTTTCGATCTAGAGATTTGAAAGTTTGATTTTACCGATTTCGGGCGCCAATATGTCTGAGAGGAAGCCACTTTCATCGTTTATATACATATCGTTTATGTTTGTATACATATATACATATATCCCATCATCAAGCATAACATAATTATAATGTAAAAATATTTCACATTAAAAGTTCCAGAACATATAGTTGCATACAGCATCTTTTCATGTGTATGAAGAGTATTCTGTAACACAGGCAACGGTATGCGAAAGAAGCAGACAGCAGAGGTTGCTAGTTGACACAGTTGAATACATCAGAGGACAACCGCCATATTTTAAATACCAAAGGAAGGATTGCTGACGAACGGTAGGCACCATTAGGAAAAAATCTGAGATTACAACAAATCACCCAATATAACACTAAAAATTGCACATTAAGTGCAAATATTTGACAGTATACTTAATACTGGATAACACATACTACTTCATAAATTTATAAGGAAGCATGTAATACGATGTTACAACCTTGTCATAGTAAATTTCTACTCAATTGTGCAATTGTCAGAACCATTTCGTAATGCTACACAATGTATCAACCGTTAATATTATATCAGTTTTATGTTCTTCAAAGAAATATTATGTCAATACGTGAAAATGAAAACATATTAGAATTTTCATAACTATACATGTGCTTACGTATTTCCAGAAAAGATAATACATTTAGCAATCTCCAATGTTCATTTTTAAACTTATTCTTACAACCAAAACCACAGTGATTCATAAAAGTACTTAATCACAATTGAAGGAAAGCGTGTCCCTGTTCTATGTTTTGCAGTATTCTATAAGATAATATCTGTCTATTACACCTCATATTTACGATGGTGTTTATATTAAAGTACTGAATATATATTAACATTCTACTTTAAGGTCTCAGACTTATGTCCGCATGGATTTACTAGAGGACATGGATATTTTAATTAAAGCAAAGTGGCTCAACGAATTGGTAGAATGAGAATGAACTGGGAAACGGAAGAATTTCATCATAGTTGAAGTACATAATACCGATTACCTTCAAAATCACATTAAACCAAATACCTTTTATATGACGGAGATATTTTTACCATTGAGACCCTATTCCCCTCATTAAATGAACGATGGAATACTTGTTTTGCAAGTTTGGATAAGAGCAAGTGATTATTCAACGTAATAAGTTTTAGCAAGGAAAATTTAGGCATTATAAAATAACTAAAGGCTTATCGGAAACTCAATCAGGTTCACTTAACTCTCTTGGTTTTAAATTCTATACAAACATTATTTAAACAGCTGAAATAGAAATTTTTACAATAATAGTTCTACTCTGTCTTTTGAATACAATTATGTATTTATTGTAAGGGTTCGTTACATAATACACAATAATAGTATGTTATTTGTTTGCCATTTGATGCTCATAGAAAATATCTGAAACTCCATATTTGTCATTACTTTCTTCCAATGACTATTTCTTTGATATTACATAAGAATTTTACCTTCATTGCTTCTATTCTGCCTGATACTTCTTGTATCCTCAGGAATACAGGTTCTTTTCAACGAATGTACTAACGATATATCTTAATACTTGTTTTATTATGTTTAATGCTGTACTAAAAATGTATCTTTGTTTTATGATGCTCTTATTACTTTTATCGATGAAATATCATCGTGGCATTTACATTAAGTCCAGTTAATTAAATTTAATTATTATTTCTAGCGCTGTAATAGTTAATAAAATGAATCATTTAAGATCGGTCTGTAATGCATTCTTCCGTAAGTTGGAGGTAAAATTATACAGGCATTATACCGCTAAAATATGTAATTATCCGCATTGCATATTTTCACTCATCATTCGCAAAATGAAATATTCTGCTGTTCTAAATTCCATTTAATGACACAACTCTAAATGAAGATTGTTTCCTTGTTTTGTGTCCTCTTTAGCTCTCAGTAAATTTTAACAGTTTATTGTGTTTCATTATGAAAACTTGTACATAATAATTGATTACTAAATACGAATTTCCTATGAATATTTGCAATCATTTCTTTATTGTTTAGCTGCAGAAAGATGAGTTCGCGCAAAAATAATTTTTAATAATGATTTACATAAAAAGTGTTTTAACCTTATCCTAACCGTTTACTAAAAAAGATTAGGATATAGCGAGTAATATCATCATGATGTATAAGTTCAATGTCAGGGGAATGTAATTAATATTTGTCATTATTCCTCAGTAGAAATCAGTAGATACACATGAACTACTTGACTTTCGAGTATTGAATTTACGTAGTTTGAAACTCTCCCATGACACAGAAAAAGAGCCAGTCTGAGCGTCGGTCAGAGCAATCTATATATGTATAAGTATGCGAGCTTGACGTTTGGGATTCATGTATTATTCTTGGCGGAACCTATATGGTTTGATGGCATGTTTCGAGTGTTTCGATAGAAACGTCAGTACTGGTACTTGAGAAATTGTAGGATAAAATGTGTTGTGAGTATTTTAAAGTGGTCCTTGGATATGCAAGAATACAACGTGAATGCTGGCCATATCGAAAAAAGTGATCCATTCAAAGAACGTCTTCGTATAAAACTTGTTTGGTATACCATTATCTTCCAGATGATCCAACAATTGCTATGCTTACTTTGGTGAAATATATTAGTTATAATTCTAGTATTGTTTATGAACACGAATTGATTAACCTTTTATTAATTAGATTTTAGAATTGCTTGTATATTAATTTTAACGTTATTTATTATCTATATTAATAAAATAATATATAGTAATATAATAATACTTTACTATTAATTACAGGCGATCGTAAACATGGGTCAGACCCAGGGCGTAGTGGCAGCTAAAATACTAGTAAGTATAACTTACGGTATTCATTAAAATTTAACATTTTTACATTAGAAAGTTCAAAATTACGAAATGTGTTTAATTCAAGAAATTAGTTTTATAGAAATGATGTTTTCTGTAGTCCAATAGAACAGATTGTATTGCAATATTATTATTGTAATATTTACCTACGAAGTAATGTATATTTTAAAATTTAAAGAAATTAAGATGTCATAATATAGAAATGTTAGTACTCAGTTATTCGTATAAGGGCATACACAGGGTGTTTCACAACAATACCGACAACGTTTGGGAGGTGATTCCTGACACCAGGGTAAGACAAGAAGTATAGCTTGCCCTTATTTCCCTAATAGCGATTGTCAGAAAATCAAGTTTTTCAGGAGAAGCAAAAAACGAAATCAAAGTGTGAACTTTATATTAATTTAACATTTCTATTGATGTTGGAATGTTTTACACATTTAAAATAAGCACCTATTTATTTTAAGAGATATGAAAAGTACCTTTATGTCTGGGTTGTATTAATAACAATGCCAGTTTTAGTATTATTATTAGAATTAATTGACATCAGTTTTTATCCTGCTTTCATCTCATTCGGCGGTGTCCAATAACATATTTTGAAACAATTTTTGAAAACAATACAAAAATGGATTACAACATGAAAAACAATACAGAAATGGATTACAACATGAAAAGCAATAAAAAAATTGGTGACAGCATGAAAAACAATACAAACAGTTTAAAAACGGATTACAACATGAAACACAATTTAAAGTTGGATTTCAGCATGAAACACAATACAAAAATGGATTACAACATGAAAAAAGTACAAAAATTGATTACAACAGTTTACTCTTTTCTTAGAGTTTGTTTCTGCATGAACACTGCTACGTTAGAGTTAGGTAATGAATTATTAGTTGAATCAAATGTTATTACCTATTACGACTTGTCATTACCTGTTTCATTGCTGTCACTTTCTGGGAATTCCGCAATTTCTCCTGAGTGGGAAAGGAATCTGAAGAATCTGTGAAAGCTGTGCTGGATTTAGTGAAACATCTTCATAAGGTCATTGTATTTGGAAGTACTGATAGGTCTTTAGGTTTCCTTACATGGTGGATATTTTCTGGTGAAATCAAAGATCTTGTTGGGTTTCTTCTGAAGTCAATTTTTTTTAAAATCCTTCTGGAAATTGGCTTTGTATTTCATGATACTGAAGGTGTAATTTGAAACTTGTAAATGTACAATTTTTCACAGCAGAACTTGTTCTTCATTACTGTTCTTCTTTCTAGAAATAAAGGGAGATGAGCCTGATTTTGGTAAAAAAATGTTGTCTTGAAAATCTTGAAGGTAACATTGTACAGTTTCTCTTTCTCACATGATCTTATCAGTTGGACCCAGTCATGTCTAGCTATGAAAGACATAGTGGGTAAGGTTTTCTTCTTTCTTTCAACCACTGCATGTACAGAGTCTGTTTCCATGTGAGTGTGCCCATGGAACAAATATTTGCGATTAATTGTTTCCGAAGTTGGGTGAATATGTAGCAAACAAAAGTAAGATAAAATAAGCATGATGCTTCTATTTTGTAAGGCGCAGTTACTACAGCAGACATTAATGAATTTCAATTCATTTGGCTAACATTGGGCCTATTTTACAATGTACAATGCTATCTCGTTCCCTCCCTGCAATTGATTCATCCCAAATCATGCAATGGTTTTCCTGGGCTTTAACATCTTCAATAGTAAGATTTAGTATCCAAAGTTTTCGCAGATAAAATGATTGTGCATTACTCAGGTTAGGGGTAGGTAAACATTTTTGTAGATCAACAATAACCACAATCTCATGTGACTCAGGCAGTTTGCTTCTTATTTTGTCTTCCTCTTTTCCTGCATACCTGTTCTCTGCTTCAGTTAAATGTTTGTCTCATTGAGTCTTAAGTGATACCTTTTCGTCAAGTTTCCTTGAATTACTAACATTTTTTTGAATTTGTCGCAATCATCACAGGTATCCTTATACAGTATCTTGAAGGACAAATTAAATTCTGTCTTGGATATATGTCGGTAGTAACTCAATTTTGATATTTGTTCTAGAATTCATTCACTTTTACATATGTCAACAAACAAATTATACATGTGATTAATGTTAAGATCAGGGCTTAGATATTTTCTATTTGATCTTGCTCGGGAGTAATGACTTTCATAACAAGGAAATGAATTAAAATTGTCAATTACCTTTTCCCTCATATGAGAAACTATCTTGTTTGTTGGAGGATGGTTCTTTCTCCTATCAGCTGGAATAATAGGACTTCTGGACAATGCTTTCTTTTCCATGAGCACTCTCACTTTCTTTTCAGTAATGCTTATTGTGTTTAAATACATCTTTTTACAAACTGCCACCATTTCAGACTCACTCACTGGCAACGTGTATACGTAATATTGTTTTCTTCTTCTTTCTTGCAGCTTATTTCTCTGCCGATATCGTTCAACTTGTTTCGCCTTCACTGTTGACGCTATAAAGCTATCTTTCTGATTCCAATCAAACGTCTTATCTAAGAATTTCTGATGTATAGTTAGTCATGACTTGTGACATCTCTTCCTGCAGTTACAGGAAGACCTAATTTTTTATAAGTAACAACCTTACCTTCTTCACCAGCTACCCTCCTCGCCTTGGCAATGCTTTTCCATTTGCCCGGCCACCTTTTTCCGCTTTGTGGTTGTACTTTTCTTATATGTAGTTGGAATGTTAACATCAGGTACATGGTCATCTGAAATTATAAGATAAATTTCAAAAAATACATACTTTCTACACTATATATTGTAAAAAGCATTGCAATTTTACTGCATTGATTGTTTCTTGATTTCAAATTATTAATTTCAATTTGTAAGTTTTACATTCATTATTACGTTCCAATTATATTAAAAAATAACTAATAATTTGCAATCAAAATTTATCTTGTTACAAATAATCAAAGTATATTGAGTAAAGTAGTCCGATACAAAATTAATTATAGTAAATTGAAAGTAATCAGATACAAAGATTTACTAAAGTACTGAGTGAAGTAATCCGATTCATAATTCGTTTTACCTAATTTTTTAAATGATAATCGTTACTTTCAATTTACTTAATTCATGTTCAACAGGGTGAACTTAATTATTTTCTTCTATTAATTATCTAGTCAACTAGATAATGTGTATCGGAGTTCCTTTACATGGCTGTTCTTTTTACTTGCGGACACTAAGGAATTCACTTTAAGTAGCTGCATTCGTAATAATTTCCGTGTTTGTATAAACAAAAGTAAAAAATGGTTTCCAGACTACAAATTCGAGATCCTTTTAAATTTTAAAGAAAGTATTAAAGGAATATTATTATTAAGAAAACTTTGATAAACAATATTAACCAGTTTAGTTAATGAAACAAATTACATTAACAATGAAGAAAAAGGCAAAAGTAACAACTAACCTAAATCTGAGGAACTGTAGGTGGTTGATACATAAGTTTGATCCGTTGAAGGGTCACTCCCTAAAAAGTCTTCAATTATTTTTTTCTGTTTCACATTCTGAATCTGTGGTGAAAGTTTCATCTTCTGCTTCCTGCTGCACATGGTCAGACTCACGATTTTTGGCCTTGCTCCAAATACATTTTACGTGAACTATCCATTACTTATCCTTTATTGCAGATACACGAAAAATTCCACTCCTTCCTTGTTACAACACTTCCTTTGAAAAAAACATACAGCAGAAGGAACTATATTTTCATGTGGCTAAAAAGTGAAAAAACGCTCCCAAATTTTGCGAAATATAGTACATTGTACATATGCAAGTGAAACAAAAATCGAAACATTGTTCGCCACTTGCGTTTTACTGAAACTTGAACGGTAGATGTCCATATAAATCTTCATAACATTTCAATAACGAAGTAAGAGTTTAGAGGACCTTCAGGACCGCAACATTAAATGGACACCCCGTTTTCACATCAAAATAACTCTACATCTAGTAGTACTACTGCCGCAAAAGCTAGATACACTGGTATGCCATTCTTTACTTAGAGGGAAAGCTATCCAACTCCTCGACAAGTTTCGCATTGAAACTTATTCAAGTGGAATCACGTATTGAAAGATAGAAACATGCTTACTCTTACCATTCGCAACGTCGTCAAACCGGAAGTAGAATGATCGTTCTCTTATAGCCCCTGAAAGTTATGTACTTTGGCCATTCATGCCATAACGTGATACACTGAAACTTGTTTTCTCACGAAGACAAATATTTCAAACTCAATCTTTAGTACGTCATTGCTGCATACCGATGCCAAATGGAACACGATAAGATATACCAATTGTAAGTTCCAAAAGAACATGAGGAAGAAAACAGTCGATAGAGAAAAGGGACACGCTTAAGACCACAACACAAAAATGCGTTCTATGTTTATTATTATTATTATTAGTAGTAGTAGTAGTAGCAGTAGTAGTAGTAGTATAATTAGCATTATTAATATAAGCGGTATGATGAGTAACAATAATGATAATGAGAAGAAGACAACAAATAGGTTACATTGTTGGGCCCATTAAGTAAAGAGGGACTTTGGTGTCTTGAGTGTTCTTTAGCACTACTATAAAGGTTTTTATTCCCAGCCTGGATTCGAAGTATGGATCCCTGAGTCGCTTGCTTAACACATCAATCCTCACGGATACGAGGTCTGCAACAAGAAGAAATAGTATAGGACACGTCTTCTCAATCTGGGGTTGCGGAGATAAGCGAAATAGAATATAATTAGAATCTAATACCGCAAAATATTTTTAAATAGTTATCATTTTGAATTTTGTTTTGATAGACAATTTTTGTTTGCATACATAATTTCAAGAACAACAAAAATTTGTTTAATAAACATTTTCAACAAGTGCAGTGTTGTTTAAAATCAATTTAATCAATTTAAATGAAAGAGGTACGATATGAAACTAATGGGAACTGCATATTCAAATACCAGAAGAATGCAAATGCACTTTTTATTTTTTATCACGTGACCCAAAATTGAGGGAGTTATGAAGTTTTAATATTTTCAAACGGCCTCCATTTTAAAACGGTATGATTTATCGGATTCGATGTTTGTAATATGAATGAATGGACCAAATTTAGTTTCAATCCATTCGATTTTAGGGAAGTTACTGTATCCACTATATATAAGAAATCGATTCTACTATTATAGAACTAGATGGATATAGTGAGACCTCCGCAATAGGTACATTAAAAATCCGACATGAGCTTATTAAAAGTCAGAAATTATAAGGGGGTCTCTGTCAAGAGGATCTGATAATGTGGGACTTGTAATCAGAATTAGGTTAAGAACACTGGTAAGATTATTATTATTATTATTATTATTATTATTATTATTATTATTATTATTATTATTATTATTATTATTATTATTATTATTATTATTATTATTATTTCTTTATCGTCTTTTTTGCCTAATTGCCGACCTCATGTTCGTGTTGGTTGAGGCGTCAAGCCAGCGAATCACGGGTCCTGACATCGAATTCCGGCTGGGGTATGGTTGTTTGTGGATTTTAAAACGTTTATAGCAATGCTAGAGGACACACCAGACGGGCGGAAGTCCGTTACTCAACGGGCCCAACAATATATCCTATTTGTTGTTTTCACATTATTATTACTTTTACTCATGATACTGCTCACATTTTTAATGCTAACGATACTACTACTACTACTACTACTACTACTACTACTACTACTACTACTACTACTAATAATAATAATAATAATAATAATAATAATAATAATAATAATAATAGTCATACTAATAACAATAATAGAACGCGTGTTTGTTTGAAACTTACGATCGGTGTATCGCATCGTGGCCCATTTGACATCGGTTTGCATCAATGATGTACTAGAGATGCCCATCACCACCGACTGTTATCACCTTGAGTTTGAAATATTTATCTTTGTGAAAAAACAGGTTCCAGTGTATCACATTCTGGCATGTATGACCAGAGTACGTACCTTTCAGCGGCTTTGGGAGAACGATTATTCTACTTCCGGTTCGACGACTTCGCGAATCGTAAGAATAAGCATATTTCCATCTTCCAATATGTCCTTGCACTTGTGCATGTTTCTATGCGATACTCGTCGAGGAGTTTGATAGGTTTCCTAGGTAGTAACAATGCTTCAAAATCTTAAAAACGCCAAAAATGTACACCCTCCCTTAGTGAACTAAGGTAAGACAAACCTGGCTGCAGAAGTACTTCCTTTCAGAGTTTTAGGCTGCCAAACCTGAAAAAATGAACTTCAATGTTCCATAGCTCCACAACTATAGGAACTACCGTAGTCGGGACTTAGAAACTAGTATGCCCTATGCAAAAAGGGATGTTTGAGAATCCTAAGGTATTAATGCAGCTATTTTTATAGAGTGAGTTTGGATATAGGCTTATAATTTGAAGTAGTCACCAACAACCTCTATAAAAATTGTTGCGGAAGTACAGCAGAATTCTGAAACGTACGACACATACATTTGGATGCGGCACATAAAAAAGTCCTTTAGTGAAGTTTTGACCCGACTACGATAGTTTTTATATGTTTGGAGATATGTCCTTTTAAAATACATTTTGCATGTTTTCGATAGCCTATAACACTGAAAAGAAATATTTGTGCTCCTAGGTTGGTCTAAAGTTTGTGGTTTATCTTGGTGTCAGGAAACACTTCCCAAATTCATATTAAACCAGTAGAGAAGATTAACAGTTCATATTAATTGTGACTGCTGGTAGTAATAATTATACATTTAATGAACTTTTCTACACTAAAAGTAGTGGAACTTGGTGCGGAGAGCAACAAGCAAACTTTAGGTGGGCAAGTGCATATTATTATTACAAATAATGACAGCGTTTGAAAATTCTAATAGTACCAGTCTTGTTTCTCAAAATGATTGAAATTTCTCATAATCTCGTTCGATAAATGATCTACTGAATTTCGAAAAGGAAGTTAAATATTCAACTGCCAGTGTAGTTTCAATTTGATTCTTTCATAGTAAAACAAATTCTTTTCGTTTGTCATGCTACGAATGTTTTCCTTATCCGGTTAAAATCTACAATGAGCCATCCTTACCTGTTCTAAATTATAATATACAAGAGCGTTGAAAAAGAAAC
Source organism: Thermobia domestica (assembly GCF_964235325.1). Lineage (NCBI taxonomy): Eukaryota > Metazoa > Arthropoda > Insecta > Zygentoma > Lepismatidae > Thermobia > Thermobia domestica. The sequence goes on along the minus strand of NC_137463.1, from coordinate 65,878,596 downwards.
GACCCGTACGCTGTAATATGTACATGCGAGATAGATTGGGAATATTGTTGCGGCTGTAACAAATAAGCATTTCGACAAGAGCGCGGAAGTTCACAAGCCCCGCTAGAATGTCACGTGTCCCAGCCACTTGATTTGCCAAACCAGCAGAAGGGACACCAATCGTCCAACTCGGTCAGTCGTGTTGAGAGCAGTGTAAAAGTGAAATGGAAGCGTAAAAGCTAAAGCAAAGAGGTGTTGTTCGTTTTATGACGGTGGAAGGGAAATAGACATTTATCGAAGAATGTCAGAAGTGTACGGTGAACACTGCATGTCACTTGCAAGGGGCAAGGAATGGAACAATCGCTTGAGGGAAGGACGGGTGTCGTTAGCCGATGATGCACAGTCTGGAACACCACACTGCATTATCGATGACATTCTCCAGCTGATTGATACGCACGTTACTCAGGACCACTGAGTTACAGTGAAAGCCGTATAGGAGGCCGAGGTCAAGTTGAGCTTGGAAAGTGTGCACACCATCATGACAGAATGGCGGAACTGGCGCGAAGTGTGCACGCAATAGTGCCCAACAGTGTTCAAAAACAACATTAAGTAATCCAGTTATTCTAGAAAGGTAATACAAATTAACACAGTTCTGCTTTGCTTAGAATTCTAATTTGCAACTTTAGGCAAGCTCTAGAGTTAATGCCAGTAGAATTGGATTCTATGTTGCAAATGAGTGCGATTTAATAACTGTCAATTTCAATTACCTTCAGAAATGGTTAAAACACAGTTTACAAGTTTGTAATCTAACATAAAAAACATTTCATCAGGCTAAATGGTGCATAGAAGCACGACTTCACAATATGGAATTAGTTAAAGGCCCAAATACAAGAAGAAGGTTGTTATAAGCTTCAAGATAGTATCTTTATATTATACTGACAATAAAATACAAAAATATTTTTCAAAGCTATGGGAAGTCAATACTGAAGAAAACTAAGTTTAATCTGTGAAGAAATCTGTTAAGCAGAAGTTGGTACCCTTTCTGTCGTAAATATACATATACTGTTCACAATAAATTACTTTCTAGAAAATACAAATCATTACAGTACCGTATTTGTTGCTATCCAGTTATGCCCTATTAACCCTGGAAAGCTAACATGTTCAAAAAGTTACATTAAAGCTAACGTATCTTAAAATTTACGACTGGTTACAAAAACTTAACTACACAGATATCTTTTTACAAACTGGGACTTTAATGATTACCGTTGGAAATAATACATATGAGAGAACATTTTTGCAGCCAGTTTGGTTGTTCAAACTTTTTCCGCGCAGCACACACAGCATTTAACACGATGTTCTCCGCAGGCCGGCCTGTTGCAGCGTCAGCAATACATTGACGCCATTCTTCTCTTGGCTGATGGACAAATCCCACAAATTGTGCGAGTCTGGTTTTTGGACTGGACAACATTCTTCTCTGGCACCGGTATTTTCAGGATATCAGCAATGGATTGCCGGAGTTTGCAGGGCAAATTTGAGTAAATCAATCAATATTTGAAGCTATTTTGAAGCATTCTTCTAAATCAATATTTGAAACTTCGTACATTCTACTGAAAGTACATTTAAATTTCAACAACTTTCGGTTTTGAGTTCATAGTTCTTTGAGAGAGAGAATTGATCGCAAATAATATTGTGCTTGTCCAGGACAATTTTCTTCTATCGCAATCAATGTTGTTTACGAAAACTCTACATTTGTATAACTTTCAGTTCTATAGAACATTAACAAATAAGGTCTAAGTTAAGGTAAGTTTATGTATTTTTAACATCACTTAAAATTATTCCTCTGACAAGTGTCGATTTACAGAGTGGAGGGGCATATCATTTTGTAAAACATCGGCACTTTTGCAAATAAAGTTTGAAAGTCTGAAACTCTATAAACTTGTGGTATACTATAAAAATATATAAAAGAATATAATAAGCAATATGAAAGCGCGATGACAAGCATTAACTAAGGTGAGAAAAAAATTTATCTTGTTTTTTAATGTTTATTGTATAATAACTATAGGTGTATATATCGGAAGTCTCAGAGGAAATACAAGTGCAAATTAACAGCAAACGAACTCGATATTACAATAACGTAACATTGATAAGAACAACGATTCTCAGTAACCGGGCTGCACTGGCCCCTGTTAATGTGACTTGAGCACTGGCGGCTAGTTGCACAGACTCATTTCTTGAATGTTAGATCTTTATCTAATAATTTTCGTTTAAAGTTCTTATTGATAATTTTATTTGATCACAAGTTAATAAATCATGTTCAGAAACGTCCATTGAAAAATAAAACTTTAACCACAATCTAAACCAACAGCCTGCTACATTAAGAGAAACAGGTTACAAAACCATTTGGCGCGGGTCTGTGAGACTTAGCGCAAGTGCCGACGGGTTAAGAAAAAAATATTGAAGTTATAACTTATATACATTTAACGAAGAAACATATAAGACAGATAATACAAATAGTCCGGTAACCCCTAAACAAAGGAAAGAAAAAAAGAATAATGTTTGAAATGTCACTTTTATAAATTAACATGTCGAAAAAAGGGAGTACTTACTGCTGTCTCAGAGTCAGAACACTGAGAAACTCTGAACACTCAGAAACACAAAATGGTACATACTCACTTCGGACAGTCTAGAGTATTTTGCAATACCTTTATTTTCAACAAGATATCTTTACTTTTAACTTTTGGACGATTTACTGAAATCATATACGGACGGACTCTCATGATATCATAGTAAGTGCATATTAGGTTATATCATAGTAGGTACACTCATGTTCAAAATTTTTTCGCGTGTCTATAAATATGTTTTTGAAGGAATATAATTTGATAACGAATCCTCCAGGTATTTCTTATAATGTTAGTATGCGCATAATCGGCAAGGGCATATATGTGCCAATTTTCAGGTCAAAAGATCAGTAAATAAGAACAATAAAACGAAAATAAAAATTTCTTCTCCACTTAGCAACGTTTTATTCTACTCACTCCAATTTTCGTATTTGTAATTATTTTCCTATGAAATTTACAACACATATACACTTCCCGATTATACAGATAGTATCAGTATTAAAAGTACCCTGCAAAATCATTACAAATTTTATTCTAACAAGAAGACAGTTATACATCTGCGACAATTACATTGGACATGAGTGTACATATCACGACTAGGTTGTATGTACACTGTACGTGTTATAAAAATCATCTTCATATGTCAGATCTCGTCCACTATATTGCCTATTTACATTCCTCTTTAACTTAGATAGACATTACATTATTGCATTTTACTTGCGGTTCTTTCTTTGTTTTGGTACATAGAACAATATGTTTCTTCTATTTTTTGAGTTTTGGTAGTAAGTTTTTGTATGTTGGCAAGTTTTTGTTTAACATATAGATTTGAAGCATTTAATAACCTGGCGTAGTATATTTTTAGAAAAATAATTTAACTTTAAAGTTATCAATGTTGTAATACTCAACATCACTGACTATGACAGACAATGTCAATTTACCAAATTTAAGCGATTCTGTCCATTTATTTGAAACTTACAAGGGTGCAACAAGACAAATACCAAACAAGGTTTCGTAAATTATCAATAGTTATAACATTGACGTGTAGTTTCACATGCTTTCTTCAAAGTAAAGAAACTTACGCTAAACGTCTCAAGTTAATTTACCTAACAATGCAAAATCAATAAAAAATCATGAGGTATATCTTGAACTAAGGTACTGAAAAATATTAAAATATAGATGATTTTTCATTGTACTTGACCATTATTTGTTGTAGGTATTTACATTAGCACTTTTCTTTATGACTTAACATATTTTACTTATTGCTTTTTTGTGTCTTTTTAATTTTCAGAGACTGGCTTCAGAGAGACAGGAAGCTTACCTACATCATCCTGCAGCTCAAGGGGTATGTTGATAGCACGGTATAATTTTAAACTCCAATAATGAGTATGCCATTAACAAATGATGACAATACAAATGCGCCTAGTATTTGTTCAAAACAATAATACTAAATATAGTAATACCTACAATTACTAAGGTACTTAAATGAATATTGTTTACTATAAATGTTGAATTACACTGAGTGGGACTTCCCACTATATTGGGGAGAATTACGGAAAAATATTCCGTTAGAAACACAACGAAGAAGTTTAATTGTTTATTTGTTGCTAGTAAATATATAGCAGGCAAAACTCATAAACTCATATGACTTGCAGAGAAATATAAAATCGAAATACGGCGTTTGAGTTTTGTACAAATAAGTTCCAATGTACCGCAATCTTTAGAAATCATGTAATACATTTTTAACACCCAACTCCAATCAGAAGTTATAGTGCCGTGTTGTCTTATCGTATATACATATATATACGGTTTCGTAAATCAATCAAATATAATATACTTAAATAGAGTAGCTCGTGATATCTCGTAATTAAAAAATTATGTATTTCGTAAAAAAAAAGAATGAAACATGATGATTTGAATGGCAAAGTGTCTTAACTCATTTCCTATGCAGTAGTATTAAGTCATTTCCATGAACTTGAAACCAAAACCTGTTGGATGGCAAAGTTGCATAGTAGGGTAAATGAATGAGTCCAAAGGCCAAAATATGGCACAAAAAGCTAATTTTGTCCGATCTTTATATATAGATTCTAATAAAACTTCCAATATCTCAAAACGTCTCAAAGCTGACCTACGTCATTTTGCCATCCAACGCATCATATGTCGATCAACTTATAGCGTGTCCATTAATTTGGTATGGCATCTCAAATTTTTATATTTAAGCTTGAGTGTAAGCTTGTGTAAGCAGATTTGTTTTTGAGTTTTAGCATTGTTTTATTGAACCATTTGTGCGAACATTACTATTCATGTATTAACAGTTCAATGCTCATAGCTTTATGTCAATTGGTTTGCACTTGCATTGTAGTATATTTTGTAATAAATAACGATAATCTAGTAATTCAGCTAAATATTCGCATTATACAATATCTCAGACTTCTGGAAATTACTGATCGGAAGGTTAGAGAAGTTCAGAAAGGAAAGTCATAAGTTTGAGTACAAGAACTAATATATTGGTGAGAAGTATTGTCTCAGAGATTGCCGAGGGGACATTACGATTGATAAGGATCAGAGAACATAAGTCAAATATTAAGCTGTTCTTCTACAGAAACGAACAACAGAAACTTAGAACAATAAAGTTCTAAAATTTCCTGCTCTATTTTCTTCGATGAATTTTATACAACAATCTGGTTTCAGAAGTAATGCCAATATCTTAGTAGCACGTAAAATTCTTTTCGACACTTAAATACATACATATTTTAACAACAAAGTTTCATTGTAGAAAGTTTCAAACTATGAATGCAGCTGAAAAATAATTGATGATTGCACTACATAATTTGGTACTCTTCCAGTATTCAGCAGAAATCAAAATTACATTTCACTTTCATTGCCCTTGGGAACTTGTTGTGATTACAGAAATATTCTGATGTAAGTGCCCATAACATTATTCTTTTCAGACCAAATTTTACGGGTGCTAGTCGGATCGAAGGAACCGGATCGTAAGAGATATATTGCAATCAAGATATTTAATGAAATTCCTATAGTTATAAGAGTCGGATCTCTTAAAACTACTGAACGAACAAATACCAGGGAATAGAAAGAATTCCACCACCTCATTATGTTCTACAGAAAGTATCACGTGTTTTGCGAAATCCAAAGCTTTGTTAAGATATGTTAATTAGCAACTAAAATGAAGTTCACAAGTCTTTTAAATTAAAAGAGTGAAGTTATTTTTCAGACATAAAAATCAACTCATTACATTCATACAGAAATTGTTGAGTTGGGTTATGTATTCGCGTAGTGTTGATAAGATCTTAGAGAAAACCTAATAATAAAGATCAATAGCCTGGAAATTCCTTGAAGATCATAGAAAAAGGCAAAACATATTAGTAGTGCACGTATCAGTTGGAAATGGTTAAGATTCCACAAATTCTCGGGCTAGTGTGTAAGGGTAGTTCGTTAATCAAATATCAAGTCAATAAAGTTTTTAATTGCACCTATAATTATTAACATACAGTAATAAGCGCTTGTAGTATATAATTAAAGAAAAGTTGAAATAAAGTATTTTTTAGAAAAAAGTCTAGAATCTTTTATCTATAAAAATCACAGTGTTAGAGCTTTATTATATCGGACATGTATTGTGTAGATTATCAGGTAAAAAGTGCTTGAGAATGTACACAAGGCAATTAATTTTGTTACTAATCCGCCCGAACTGCATAAAACAAATTAGGTTAAAGATATGTTTGAAAATCTTTAGTAATTGTATATGTTTATGCGAGCAAAGGTACTAAACTGGGAAGGTAAACCATTAGAGGAAATATATTCACTGGAATAGTTAATTGGACATAATACGTGTACTTGGATTGTTTATATATTGTTTATTTTGTTTATATAACAAAACTAAATAAGAAAGTAAAACATTTAGAAGTACAAGGTCTGGTTGCAGAACGCGGATCACATGCACCGAATTTATAGTAATATTGTAAGAAAAAAATACTTTTGTCAACTAATGGTCGTTGAAGTTATTTAATAATCTTAAAAGAACTCAACATGCCAAATGAGGAAATGCCCCATGATGGTACGAACATAAAATGGGAAGAAAATAGTAAAAATGACGTCTTCCTAATTATTAAAGTCTTAATTATTAAAATTGCAGAGCTCCTATGGACACAGAGAGAGGGTACTGAAGAAATAGAAAATAACAAAACTGATGGGTAGAATAAAAATTGAAACTATTTGTCTCCATTATCCAGGGATGATAATATATTTGCAATGTGTCAAATTTAATCAGTTATAATCATCAAAACTAGCAAAAATCCATTAATGGATGAAAATATGCTACTGCTGTATATATTGTTTTCTTAAAATACGTTAAGTAGGCATCTGAATTAGCCTAGGTGTCGTTCTGCGTAAGCAAATGACAATGTTGGATAAATTTCATGGTGTGCGAATGTATGAAAATGGTTCAAATCTTTAAAAAAAATGAACTTGTGAAAATTTTCCGTACAATTAAGAATAATGCTATACAATAGGAATCAAAGATCCTGAATGAGGAATAAATAGGATTTCGACCATTAAAGTGGACTCGTGAAAACCAGTGAACTTAACTTCATGGTAGGCAGAAGCGATCATCTCGCATGAAAAAAAAAAAAAACAATCATTCCAATACCAAACATTTTATGTAATACATTTAATTATTACCGTGCCAGAAATTAATTCCGGTTTTACTATCCATTGATGTGGAAATGAATTTCAAAACTTTCAAGATTCACAAAGGTGTGAAATCAATAGTTAACAGAGATTTAAGTACAGAAGTTGCTTGATACTTGTCGTAAGTAGGGAAAAGATAAGAAGGTGTTATATATGAAGACACATTACAGGAATTTGGCTTTATAACCTCTTCTTTCCTTCAATGTTATTCGGGTTTTAATTACATGGGTACATAGTTGATATACTTACTTCTATTCAAGTAACATTAGTTAAATATGGGTGGAGATGAAGAATATGATAACATTGCATCTCGAGGTAAGACCTTGATCAAACATTATGTCATCAGGAAAAGTGTTTAAAACATTAATAACGCAGTGATACTTATCACTCTGCCAAGCCCAAACAAGTAAAATATGATGCCTGAATTTCGGCCCAAATATATTGCAGACACAACTAATTTAAATTCTTCTCTCCATAATTCGTATCTCGGCCCAGGTTCCTCGTAATTAATTAATTAAATCCCAGGTACTTTCCTGTTATAATGTTCCAATTGATACAAGCACTTTAGTTACCTTATTTTCTGTTATTACCACATTTGAACTCAGAACTCTGATTTCTGACACTTTATGCATGCCATTCTTATTGAGCGTAACTGAAAAACTGCACATGTTCTATAGATTTGTTCTAGATGTTACCTACATTCTTTTCAAATTAGGCGTGGCATTAAGTTTATTTTGTACAGAGTCAACTACAAGTTGTAGGCCCAACAGGGCAATCTCACTAGAGCTTACATAAAAAAAACAACTCTGCGACAAAAGTTTGAAATAAGACGCTCTCAATTGAAAAATGAGAGTAACATAGTCAGGATGATTTTTACTTTCTGTGTGTTATAATTGTTTCTTGACGAGAAGAACCCAGAAAACTGAAGTTATGTTTTGCCCTAATTAGAGTTTAGAATCCTCAATCTACAGAAACTTTGTGCCAAGTTCTTAAAGGGCTTGAATCATAAATACGGTCTGTATGTGTATATTTTTTTGTATATGTCGTCTTCGATTTGACGACAAACACAACAAATTGCCATATAACATGCGGAAATACAACTTTTTTTTTATTGTTTGGGGGTATTTGGAATTTTAATTCCATTTTTCAATCACTCTAATTCAAGAAATGTAACAAAGTTGTGGGATTAAACAAGAAATTGAGTGAGATAAATAGACATTTGAGTTAAAATATACGTAACTTTAATTGTTCAGTTAGTTATTTAAAAACATTATAAACTTTCTAAAAAAATATTATAAGGTACACACAATTTAAGTAAATGCATGAACCAGTTTTTTTTTTTTTTTGCTAAAGTGAGATATCGCTCATAAATAATACAGCCAGAGTAATTTCTCATTACTATTTATTACAGTCTGCCCTGTTAGCTGTTTCATCGGGTCTAGTGGACATCGCACTAAATAATGCATTTCAAGTAAGTATGAAATAGGGAATACTTGTATCTTTATAAATTTCTTTAGTTCCTTTGAAATAGAATTTCTTAATTTACGAATACTGATGCAAATATATTAAAAGAATATTATATTATATTCCCATCCCTTTTCCAAATGTGCTCAAGACACTTCTCCAATTTTTTGCTTGAAAATTTAATGAACATTGCATTCATTAATGTTTCCTATCTGGTTGAAAATAAGTGGAATGTTAATTAGACACAATAATATATTACCTATTTCGACAAACAAATAGTATAACATAATTGCATTTCTTAATAGGAGAGCACAGTAGTATCATTTAATACATATTGGTTGAATATACTGTTTATGTTTTTGTTGTATACCTACACCAATTTTTAGCTTTATACACGCTACAGTGTTAGTAGAAGGAAAACACACACATACACAAACAAACAAACAAACAAACACACACACACAAACACACACACACACACACACACACACACACACACACACATATATATATATATATATATATATATATATATATATATATATATATATATATATATATATGTGTGTGTGTGTGTGTGTGTGTGTGTATAATGCATTACTATCTTCGTTCCGAGATACATGATATAAGAAGTAGTACACATTGTATTTCTGTGATTCCGAAAGAAAATAATAAATTTATTGAATGACAGGATTTTCGAGGAGCGTATGATCTTAAGGTATAGCCCTTTCAACACGGCGAGAATCATAGCTTCGATGAGAATACTACTTTTCTTTCTTCTTGTACGCGCCGAAAATGATCTATCACAAAGAAAAACAACTGCAAATCGTTGAACAAAATCTTACACAATTACTGCAAACGTTTCGAACCACAAAGTAGGTGCCACTTCTACATAGATTCTAATCAATCAGCACAATTGTGTTTCCCCATGTTAAAAGGGATATAGGGACGTATTACAGTAAACTTCATTGTAACCGGAGCTTAAGATAAACAGTAACAATGGATGTGTAGCACATATCTAAGATAAAGTTATCAGTGGCGTACCCAATGCTTCTAGGCTACTCCAACACGAAGATAACATCAATATCAAGAAGTATATTTCTCCATGGAAAATATACGTAGGTATCGATAGACAGAAAGAATGTCCAGTGTACTACAACTATTTCCCTTACAGTCTATCGATAATGAGAAATCATAATTAACAAGAAATAGTCTTAAACTCAGTATCGAGCGAGAAATCAGAGTGTCCTTATCAAATCAAACAATTATCATTACATCTATCTTGACCAAGTTCAGGCAAAGTCAGTACCAATATTAACTTTGAGTTATTTATCTTTGACGCGAGTTCCAATATGTTACCTGAAATGCTATTCCCCATTGTGGCATATAGAAAACGATTTAAAAGAATAATAATATCCAGAGCCGAAAGTAGGAGAACAATCATATCTTAAAAGGTTCGATTGAAATGGTCCCTTATCGCACATATATAGTTAAAGTCTCATCCAACTAATGAGACTTTGTAAGAATGTCATCATAAAGTGACACGCAATGTATTAATTTAGAGTGTAGAATAAAGTGTATGCACATATCAATTAGTTAAATGACCGTTGGCTATGCCAATAACGTTGTTGACAACAAACAGATAATTCCAATGTAATACAAGTCCATGGAGGTTTATTTTTTATCTTTGATCAAACAACTTTAATTGATACGTACGCAACGTAAAAAAGCTGTTTATTTGGTAATTTAGGGAAATAAAAACTAATTCCTGAAAAATATTTTAAAATAGTTTATATCACTGACGCTTCCTTTATGGACTGTAGATACACCAGCCTTCTATAGACATCCATCTGTCTATGCAACTTGAAGTATAACTTCTATAAACAAAAAGTAAAATCGTTGCTACGGAAGGAAAGGAAAGTCCGTCCATTATCAATACATTCAGAGAAGAAATATACCATTTCACTATACTACTATAATATCCTAACTATTCATTATCGGACTGCACGCTACAAAATACTACTAACTTTCAGGAACTCGTTGGTGTGAAAACAATGATGCTGAAGACAATGATGCTTTGTGATTTTCTGATAATTAGCAAAACGTAGTTTGATCCGGTGAATTTTCTGCCATATTAATTACCAAAATACGTCGTTTTTAAATATGACGAATGCTCTTGAAAGACTATCCCCGGGTAGTTTCAACCATTCTGCGAAATATGTTAGAAGTTACATCTCTGATATGCTACAGAAACAGTTATCTGTTACATCATGAATATTAAGATGTGTATTACTCCCAATAACGATACAATTTTTGAAGATCGCATTATATAATTTAATATATCCTTAACTGTTAAAGTATTAATTCATATGCGTAAAATAAAGTAACACATATCATGGCAGGTCAATGTCAGGACTGAACATTAGGATACAATATTGGTCAATTTAGAAGTAAACTTTCACACCAAATATCCTACTCTGTCCTTGCTGAGTGAACTCGATCTTGCACTTTATGTGATATGACACTACTGTTATATTGGTATATTCGTGAATATTTTCTGCTTAATGAAAACTTTACCATAAAGATCTAAGATAAATGTCCATTATTGTTTTCCTCTCGTTTCTTATAAAGTGATATTCCTTTCTAAGCTCATATACAGCATTATGTTCCTCGTACATTGCTTTACAAACATTATATTTAATTTAATGTAATATAGATACGATCAGTGGGCATGTGAGATTACTTTTTGGAGAGGGAAGAATGGGGACTGAGAAATGGCTCCAATGCTATGTAACGGTTTGAAACTGATTTACATTCGATGATGTTATATCATAAGAAAGAGATCTTTAATGAAAAGCGTATTTTTTGAAATGACTTCATGACAATATATGATATGGATGTAAATATTCAAGTGAAATATTTAAGTACTACGTTCCACGCTTATGCTGGCTACCGTAAAAAGACGGTCAACGAGAGCTCATTCGTGGCTAAGCGGTTAGGGTACGCGCCTTTGGCGTGGGAGACCCGGGTTCGATTCCCGGTGGGAGCTCATGTGGTTCGGATCCCGCGTTAATCAGTAGGTTCACGTTTCATATAGCCTCGTTGCTGAACGGGACGTAAATCTCAAAATCAACTCGACTCAAGACGGTCAATGGTAGAATTTTTAAAAAATGGGAGAAAACGTGAGAAACCAGAGGAGGACCACTCACACTTTGTATGTCCTCCAGCCTCGCTTCGTCCAAGCTGGGATAGAACCACGGACCCCATGCACTAGACGTGAACGTCGTACCGAACGTTAATCTTGATTTCTTTGCGTAAATATATGTATCTTTGTGGTGTTCTTAATTTGTGTTTGCTTTCCTGTCAGGAAGTTTCTAACCGTATAATTAAACATGCTGGATTCGCGTGATAAACATACTGGAAAAGACGCATGTTATATGAATTCTCTCAAACCACATATGTTGGACGAGGAAGAGTCAGTACCCTTAAGGCTGTGTCCAACACTCGGAATGCGATGGGATTTCCCTATATAATAACATGGCATATTTCTAAATAATATCTTTCCAAAATATTATGAAAACTATTTATTTTATACATTTCTAAATTCGTCCAAATGTGTGTTTGTATTAATATTGCACGTTCACTTTTACGTTTTCTTGCTAGGGTAATATTAAAGCGCGCTAATTAAAAATTAATTTTCTTCCATTTAAAAACTGTTTAATTTATGGTCTTTATGTTGCAAGAACGCAGAACAGCAGAAAGGAGGCTAAGCAGGTTGTTTCTTTGATTCTCTGCCCCCCACTAGATCACGTGCGTGAACTTTGGGTTGTCCTCGCACACGAAGATACCAATGGAATGCAGATTGACAGCAGATTAGAGCAGTTTTTTCTCTCTTCCTAGATCATGAAGATTTCATTGATTCCGCGCAAACATCTCGGCGAATCGTTACCTGTAGAGGCATATTGGAACAAACGACGTACGAAAGTTTGAGAAAAGCTCTCTGTGTTGCTTTCAAGTGAGGAAAGTTTTCATCTTATAAAAATATTTTTGAACTGTATAGTAAACTGAATAGCAAACTCGCATCAACTCGCCGGGAATTCAACTGGGGTCTCCCGCAACTATCCACATAGCCCCGATGGGATCTATGCAGCTTGAAACCGGAAGAGTGAAATTGTTTTACCATTTCTTGTTTCAGTAGAGAGAAACAGGTGAAGATGGTATTTTTTCTCAGATGCTCAATTGACTTTCCATAACTGTCGTTATCTACCACCAATTTAGTTTTATGGTGACCAATGTTAAAACCGAAAACGGTTGATTCCTTCCACTTCTGGTTTGAATGCAAGGTTAACGGAAGAAAGATATAGTATTTCGAAAATACCCGAAATTCTTATTCCGTACTTTTCTAGCTTGGTAGGTATGTATTAATTAAACACACATCTTCCACGAAATGCTATCTACTTTTCATTAACGATCAGGTCATTCCCAGTCTTATTAATCTTTAACAGGTTATCCACAACCGCTTTCTAAATATCGCTGCAGGCAGCCAGTTTATCCGTCTCTAGTTTTAATTTTATTGTGAGTCCATTCTCAAAATGAGAGAAGGGAAGAAAATGAAGGAACCGCTCCATTGACATTCTACCATTAATATTGACCTCTAATTATACGTTGACAGCATTTCTTCAACACTTTGATTCGCCGATTTGTAAACTGCACTATGTGACAATATTCCAATAAAATTATATATTTCTGTTTCATCTGCTTACGTCCATTTCTTTTCATTTGCGGAATGCTTTTCATGCTAGTTTGTTAACACTTCTTAGCTCTTCAATTTGTCTCCTAAAGGTATGCGATTGACCATTTGAAGCGTTCTGTTCAGTTTAAGAGCACTACATTTTTCAGAAACATTCTTTGCATCATCTACTACTCTTTTTTGTTTCAAACTATTACGAGCCACCCTTTGTGTTTAATTAAGTTCTTTGGTATTCCACTTACACCCTGGACGCGATTCCAAGGCGTGATCTCGATTCAAAACGTTATCATGTCTAGCTTGTTTACTACTACTAGATGGATGGCCGACAGACGAGTTACTGGTCTCACTACAACTCTCAGATTCTTGATCATATTCCTAGTTCAAGTCTTCTGTTTCATCATTTACACTCTCTTCATATTCGAAGGATTCGACACAGCTACCAAATTCTACATCATCTTCACTGTCACTTTTATGAAATATACGCTTATCTTCTTTTTGTTGAAACACCCTTTTGTCGTGAAATTTTGCAAACGAAGAACGTATCACACAACCAATATATTCTTTTGTAGCTTTTCATCTACGAGTGGTTAAGAGAAAAAATAGAATCAAATCAGGAGCGCTGTAGGAGACGTATTTGCTGCTTGGCGAACAGCCTGAAAGTGAGTAATCAAAGAAGTGGTATAAATGTTGAAATTATATGAACGTAGATTGCAGTGATACCTGTTGAAAATAGAGACGCTAACGGCATTATTGAAGAACACCTAGAATGTGGTGATACGTGTTGATACAATAGGAAATCTTTCAGACTTCCAGCATGTGCACAAATTAAAATTTACAAAGCGATCTGCCCATCGAATACATCTGGGGTTCGGTCGGATCCCAGGTCACAGAAACATGACATTTAAACTTCAAGGTGAAAAAGCAAACACTCGTTGATATAAAGCTTGCACTGTATCAGAACGATTTTGATATGAGACGCCACTGGGCATTAGCACCCGAAGTACGATATGTGCTCATGCCCTGTGGCACTAAATAGAAGTACCTTGGGTTCGCGTGGGCTCCAGGTTATAGCGGTAAGTTTAAAATATTGAAGAATATTAATTATCACATACCACATATATATAATCTATAGATATAGAATCAACTAACCACAAAAAGGTTTATAATCATTAACATTCTCTAACATGAACTGTTTACAACATTTACTACAGGAATGTTTCTATGAATCTCTGCTATAATATGGTTGAGAATGACGTTTTGAGCTCAATATATAAGGTATAATTCATCAGCAAATTACTGAGTTGATGCAGTTTGAGCTAGACTAAGACCTTCCAAAACACTGAAATGGATGGCAATGAATTTCCTGTATAATGTTTCTAATTTAGATTTTAACATAGTAGTACCATGAGATTGTAACATGAGAGTAAAAATATTATAGCATCATTTCTGATTTTCATTTAAATTACTAACATACATTACATACATCTAAGTTGTGTCTTTACATAATTGTAAAATTGGAAGCTGTATATTTTTTAAGCATTGCTTATGCGAGTATTGCTTTAGGTGTTATAGAACGCCATATGGTTTTTTAAGCATTGCTTCTACGAATATTGCTTTATGTGTTATAGAACGCAGAGTATAACATATGTTTTCGCTATACCCTAATGGAAAAGACTTCTCTCAACTACATTACTGATGTCAATTATAATAATTCTATAATGTGTTAGCTCAAATAGGTTCTCATCCTTTTCACCACTGATTTGCTTATGAAAATACATTATAGGAATACTACTATAAAACAAGTACACTGTTGCTTATACGCACGATATATATCTGATTAAACCAGCTCATGTTTAAGATATTGTATCTATATTCACCATAAATATACTTAGAAATTCATAATTGAATTCAGAATTTGTTTGTCGACAGCAGTTTGTGCGTAGTTGGTCTTTACCATTTTCTTTAGGTTGTATATCCTAAGTATTGAACTGTAACAAATTGCATTATTGTTCACGTAGCAGAGCCTTCTTCAAAGTTATGATTAATTAAATCTACATTTTATTAACTCGTTTTCCTTTGTATTCTTATATCCAATATCGTAGCTAGTACAGGCGATCCCAACTGTTATATGTCAAATAAATTGACATTATTAGAAATTTGATCCTGAAACAAGAGCTTTACTATATGTAGCAAATAGTTGATCGAGTCAACTTCAAGATATTCAACTACTTACTGAAGAAATATTACTTATTTTTCATAACATGTTATATTTTGCTTTAGTTAGTGTTTTTAGCGCAGTGTTTGACAAAAGCTAATGCATCTATATATTGTTCTAGGATTTAAATGAAATATCGGCGGAGAGACTTCAAGTTCAACGTACAATTTTACCATTTATTACAAGCGTAAGTACTGCACCCACTAGATTGAGTATATAGCATTATATAAGAATTAGTAACTTGTTTAATTATTTTTATTTATATCATTTACCTATATATAAAAATATTATGACATTAAGTTATTAACAATTAATATAAAGGTTCAAAGAAACGTCACGTGCCTCTGCGGTTACCGTGAAACTGAACAACAGAAAAGAGTACATTGGTGAAGCATGATGGTAATAAAAACTCGAACAGCTTGCTGGTTGTACTAAACGAAGCTGTCGTTCTACCTAAAAGGTATGTTTAAGCACTATCTAATGATTTTCGGCTAACAATACTCTAAAACATGTAGACAGAACCTAAGTCTTGATGTGGAATTGAAATTCTTATATTTTGTTTCATTGGTTGCTAGTCTCATTTACTGAATTTACATTTCTTGGAAAAGAATCTCGCTAACTATTACAAAAATAGAAATGATATCAAATGAAATATTTACGTTTTACGTCCCAGGCTTATGCCGGTTAGGCTAAATGAGACAGTGATGATGAGAAATGAATGAAATGGTGGAGTCAAGGAAGTGTCTGGAAACGGTAGAATCCTGAGAAAACCCACAAGCAGGGTGTTTCTTCATCACAAAGTCCACACGGCGCGAGCCAGGATCGAATCAGAGACCCCAAGCAGCGGAGGTGAACGCTCTATCACTGAGCTACTGCGCTCCCTATTACAAAAGTACAGCTAAAATTTCGTAAACATAGAATTGGAAAAAGTAGACCGCTTAATGTTTAAAATATTGTTGATTAGTACCTTTCAGTTATTCGTTAACTTTTCACAATAGTTTGGTATAGGTTTGCGTGATAAGTTTAAAATTACGTATGTTCACTTTCCAGTTATGATTTTTAATGATTTTATGTCTTACTTAATGCCAAAACAATGCATCAAAATACTTCGATTGGCTTTGTAGGGAAAACACTTTTCCATATCACTGGACATATTTGGTATTGTAGAAAAACGTTAAATAAACATTGGTCAAGAATGATAGTAATAAAAACTTGTACAGCTTTCTCGTTATACTAAACAAAACGTTTTTCTACCTACAAGGTATTTTATGTACACTATTTCGTGGTTTTCGACTAATAACACTCTAAAATACGTAGATATAGATAAACCTTGATGCGGAATCTAAGTTCCTAAGTTTACTCTTTTGGTTGCTTGTCTCATTTACTGAACTAACATTTCAGTTAGGAGGACAACTAAAATAGGTTTTCGCTATCTATTTCAAAAATAGAACTAATATTAAGTAAAAATAGAATTGGAAAAAGTAAATCCTTTAACGTTAAAGCTCTTATTGATTAATACATTTGAGCTATTCTTTTACTATTCAGAATAGTGTGGAGTAGTTTTGCGTGGGAAATTTACTTTTCTTATGTTTACTCTCTAATTATGATTTTTAATGGTTAGATATGTTATTAAATGAGAAAAGAATGCATTGAACGGTTATAGAGAGTGATTGTGCCATTGTTGAATATTGACATGAAATGAATACATACGATTTTGACGGTCATCTGGATATTTCAATCAACTATATTACATACAACTTGACCGAAGCTTAAAAACTAATCCAACATCAATTGGCGGCACTAAATTTTTAAAACAAATCAAGAGAGATACGACAAACCTCATCTGTTACATCGCTATAGGAGACAAAAATTGATCTCCTAAACAAAAAAAAAGAAAAAAAAGCTGCTTCAGTGTTTCGAAGTGAGCGCAAAGAAAACAAAATTTCCTCAATCAAAGGCTGGTGACAATTAAATAGCTACTTCTTTCTCCAGTTCCACCAGACGTTGGACACCAAAATCATAAGAAGATCGAAAAACTGTAAATGTATATTTGTATATAACAATTTGTTTACCAATGATTATCAACGAATTGATAAACATAACATCCTAACCATCGTATCGCTTTTGCCTCTATAATTGAAGTAAATTAAACCGTTGATGTTTGCCGTGTAAAATTATCAAATTAAGGACACTGACTTAATACTTAATGACTTCCTTTCCATCTTACATTTGAAATACATTTTTTTCTGTGAGATATTTATGTCTTTTGCATGCTACCTCTTTTCAGTATTTTATAATCTACAGATTTGGATCTATATTTCCAATTAATAAGAGAAAGAAAAGATATAATCTGATCAAAATGTAAAACGTAAGGAAAAAACAGTATACAAAATCTAGTATATCACTCAACAAAAGCAATTACCATTTCGTTTCATTTTTATTATACCTATTCCTACAATTTATTATATAATGTGATAAATATTAATATTAAATCTGCAGATGCTCATAAGTATTTTAGAAATATGTTTTAATTATCATGGGATAAGTACTCCAGTATTCGTTTTCTTATTAAATTCATTTACTGAAAAGTAAATGATACTCTTCTTTTCGTGTGAATCCACATGTTAGTAATTGACAGACTTCCAGAATCCGAAGTTGTTCTTCTTATTTCAATCTTTATAACATTAATTCTTCCTTCTGTTTTAATAGACACTACACTACACTCTTAGCACTTTGGAAGGTCAACATTAGAAGGGAAACTGGGTCCCAATGACTGTAAACAATAATAGACAAAGGTTTGCAAAAGAAACAGTTTAACTCACATGTTCGCTTGCGGCACGCCTCGCCTTGCTTGTCAATGTCGCTTGCTGTAACTGTCAGAGTGTCATTCTGGATACAAGATTCAAATATACCAATTATCTCTCTTACCCACGAGCAGCAGGTTCATACGACAGGTTAATGCAAGTGCATTCAAAATAAACGTTCGAGATGTGCACGCAGATCACGTTATGCAAAAGTGAAACCTTAATTTTCGCTGGCAGTTATAAGTCATAACATATGATATACAGAGGATCAACTTCCGTGGTTACCACTTCTTGCTGGACTCGGATTACGTAGTTTTCTTATATTGCATACTGTTTTGCATCACCCTGTATAACCCGTAAAATACGCAAAAGTGAATCGAATGACTATTCTTTCGTTATTCACCGACCTCAAATTAGTATCTATATTAAATTTCGTACAATTCGGACTCGAATTATATAGTTGTCATATGTTGCATTCTGTTTCGCATCACTCTGTATATTTCGTAAAGTACGCAAAAGCGAATCGAATGACTAATCTTTCGTTATTAACCGGCTTCAAGTTAGTATCTATATGGAATTTCTTTCAACTCTGACTCTTATTATATATTTGTCGTATCTTGCATTATGTTTTGCATCACTCTGTGTATCTCGTAAAATAAGCAAAAGCGAATTAAATGACTATTTCCTTGATATTCACCGACCGCCAATTAGTATCTATATAAAATTTCGTCAACGTGGAACTCGGATTACATATTTGGCTTATGTTACACTATATTTTGCGTATTTCGTCCAAGTTGGACTCGGATTACATAGTTGTCTTATGTTGCATTATGTTTTGCATCACCCTGTATATCTCGTAAAATACGTAAAAGCGAATTGAATGACTATTTCCACATTATTCACCAAATCTCAAATTAGTATATTTACGAAATGTCGTCCAATTCGGACTATGTGAGTTTGGGACGGTTTCCTTGTTATTGATTTCCGTTCCTTCACGTCACAGAGATTTTACGCTGTTCAACCAATCGTCAGCATGTCAAAATACGGACGGACTGGTTCACGAAAGAATAGAATAAGAAGCCACACAACAAAGGTTTTCCCTTAATCGAATTATGACAGTTCTCATTTGGGTTTATTTCCTTTGCATTATCCTAGTAACAGATTTCCTATGTGCGAAGTCCGTTTCGAGGTACATAACTCTTAACCATACAAGTTCATCACTGAGAGAAGCTCTTTAGGTCCACAAGGAATATCACATATTATTGATTCATATTTCCCTTTTTCATTAACTGTCCAACCCTAGTCAGTTAGTGTAGGATTCCAGGTTTACCAATATGTGCTTTTCGCCATATTAGGGCTTGAAAATATGCCCTTTTTATGACCGGACACAGAATATATTATCTTGGAGGCATGCATAATGCATCAACTTAATTTTTTTTTACTGAAAAACCACCGCGAATTTTTTTTCTGGGAAGTTATCTTCGGGATTCTTAAATATACACAGCGTATAAAGGCTTCAAGAACTCTGAACATGTCTTCATTAAAAGTATCTTTTCCCAGTGTTTGCAAAGTGTCAATAACTGTCTGATCAGCGTCTATAAATGTATTAAAGAACATTTATGTTTCCGCTTTAACATATAATACTCGGAGATATTAGGCCCTGAGAGAGAATGACATCCAATCAAAGCATTAGCTCGTTTGTGTCCTAACGCTTGATATACAATACGAACAGAAATCTCACGTGTTTTAGCTCCTGAGACAACAAACCAGTTATCCTGTGGAAGTTGAGGGTAGAAATTTATCGCTAGCGTTAGTACAGCAGTCTCAGGAAAAGTATTTTTACAGTCCCGCTCCGTTTAAACTTACAAAGAAAGCAAGTTATATAATTTTTGTACGAGCCTCTTCTTGTGTTATTACTAGAAATTGAACACATCGGATAGTAGCAAGAACCTGATTCTGATAGGATACTACAATACGTTTCCCTTTATCCAAGCTGGTTTTCACTGAGGAGTACTGAAAACCACCATTATCTTGTCCTTTTTATATCATGAGAAAGAAGTTTTTTTTTCAAAAGAATGTTTTTTTATGTTTATTTTGGGTTCTATCTCGTACATGACGAGAAAACTACACTGTTGTTTAAGACTTCTTATTGCATATACTGTATAAGAGAATTATCTACATATGTGTCAAAGACAACATTAATCACAGAAAAAGTACCACATTAAAAAAAACTCTTTTTGCAGAACTGATTTCTCAAATCATAAATTGTTCTCGTCTTCTTTCTTGCGTTCAGTTTCTGTTTCTAGGATAATGCGAAGGAAATGAACTCTCGTGAAACAAGAAGGAATGCGATAAATGTATATATTCTGGTCACAAGTGTTAGTTATTCCATTAAATGTTATAGTACCCACTTCATCTCAGTTACTGATAACTGGCAGTTAGTTTCTTGGTATTATGTTGCTCTGGTAGATGTTCCTTAAATTAACCAAAAATCGTCAAATTATCCAAACGATCAACAAAGTTGTTTGAAGAACGAAATGCTTCATTATAATAGAAAGACGTTTTATATGTCAATATTTCTGAATAGCAAACACAATATATTCTTAAGGTCGATGTAAGAACTTCATTACATGTTTCAAATCAAGATTTAAATATCAGTTTATCTGTGTAATTGTCTTATACTATAGGGATCAATTTTGTAGCATATTCCCAATAGTATTAAAATAATGTGCAGGTGTTGGATAGTCAATACACGGTATTTTATAGATTATTTTCCAAAGAAATCATCAGTACTCGAATTGGACAAATTTCACTTTTAAAACTCTCTTGAAAATTCAAACCTCCTACTGCAGACATCAGACTTTTAACAGAATAAATCGATTATAAGCACTCCCATAATCTGTTCTTAGACTCATTCCTCAAAGCAGCGGAATATGCCATCATCCTCCACGTTTTAGAACTTAAAGAAACACATTGATTATTTATTTAACTTTATTTAAATTTTATGGTTTCAGAAAGAAATTATGTTCCAACATCCATTGAAAGTTGATGACACTTGGCATTAACCTCCAGATCTTCAGACCACTAAATAGTTCCCTGACTGCTAATTGAACGTCTACTTTATGTTACGAAATAGACATGTGGATAAACCAGAAACTGAAGCCTCAAGAGAATTTAACTTCACCTCTTTCAGATGAGATTTTTAGCTAATATTTAATTAAACATTGTTTATAGTGATTTCGATATTGTGAAGAAATTATTTTCATTTCTAGAGTGCTGAGACCTTCAAAGACATCATTGAAAATGCACCTGCTCTATTTGCAGAAGGGTTTAAGAATTTAAGGAGATTGTTCAAAGCAGCCGTTGACGGCGATCTAGTGAGTATTTATTTTAATCTTTAATGTACATAATATATTTTCCTTTAAATAAATTATAAGGTTAAATTAAACATTCGTCCGTTTTTCGTCTTTGTGTTAGTAACAATGTTTATGCATCTAATTTCGTTTCCTAATACCTGGTAACTCACTTTCTCTGTGGAAAAATCAAGTTAAAAAGGCAAATGGTTAGAAAAAATACATGTCTTAACTCGCTTCCTGAGCGTGAGGTTGCCTATTCATACTATTGAACTTGTGTGTATGCACATAAAGTTTTATACGTGTATATACTTGTGGCAACCAAATAATATTTTTTTTTATTTATAACTCAATCTGTTATCCTAAATTTAAAAGGTACGAACTATTTCTAAAATGAAATTCTCTAAAATTACTAATTCTGGAACAATTCAATGAAATCACTTTTTACACACTGGCCTCCATTCATGGATCTGCTTCAATTCATCATCATTCTTTCTAATCAAACGTCTTCACTCTCTTTATCTTGTATTTTATAATGAGAATCGATTGGATCTTAAATTCAAACATATTAGGAAGTTTGGAATTGCTAGAGTTCGAATTAAGGCTGCGGGAGAGAAATAAATTGTCCGATTGACTATAATATATAACACAAAAGCTTTTAACTAATTAAGAGTTAAAGAGTTACATAAATTTCTTGACGGGCTAATAAAGTATTAGTGAAGAAACAATCGCTAGGTGAGTAAAATAATTTTCATTCCTAACTTGTATTGTTTAATTATTTATTATTGTTGTTGTCTTTTTAGTTTATTATTATTAACAACGATTTTATCTAAACATATTGAACCTATTATACATCAATTTTTGTGAGGCAGAATAAAATGTGGTAAGTGCGAAAAATAAATGTATGTGGTGCAAGAGACGTAACTTCAAATATTTGACATACTTGTTTATATCTGACTGCAAACAAAGAACAGTACAATACAACAACTATAGTACAAAAAACAAATTTGAGGCTGCATAAGAAATAGACAGTAAGTAACTTTGAATAATTGGGATGGATAGTCGTGATATTGACTGCGGATGAAGCTCCTAAATCTTGCAGCGTTTGACAATATCGTATTTTACTGAATAGGACATTAAAAAGCTCCTGTATATTAAACTATGGGAAGTAGATTACCTGTATGTTCACAGTTGAGTGTATTTAAGTGTTAGTTTTTTAAATCAGTTTTCGAGTTAATTTAATTTGAAAGTACTTTGTATATAAATTTAAGTTTCATAAGAGATTTAGAAAGAGTTACCAATAATCAACTGTTAAGTAGTAATTATTTATCTGTTTTTTCGCACATTTTAAGAACATTACTGCTTAGCAAAAATCAACGATATGAGCAGTTTGATACTACAGCCATAATTCAATTACCTTTAAATCATCCGATGGGAACATTAGCTTGTTGATCATAGTATCTGCTTATAAGTGAAACAACTTGGTGTGTATAATGGCAGGATGAAGACTCCAATTTCTTTGTTGGAAAAGGTTGAGTTGAGTTGAGTTCATTTTGTGTTTAACGTCCCGTTCAGCACCGAGGACCCAATGATGCTCTTATATATATATGTTCATTGTCACTGTGATTGGAAATGTACTTTCATGAATGCTAACGTAGTTGCTAAAAGCAGCATGTGCTCTTACATATAAATAGTTTGGAAATGTCCTATTATTAAATATTTAAATGGACGTTATCTTTTTACACTTAATAACATTTCAAATTGTGTTATTGCACCTAAAATAAAAAAAGAAATATATTTACAGTTGTGGATACCAACCTAGCATCTTTGGTTTATTGTTTCCCAAGGATATACAGCCCAAGTTGGAGTTATATTTGTTTTTATCATAATAACTATAATCAACGCGCTCCTTTCTTTCGGAATAGGAAATAGGAATGCTTCTTTGGTCACAGCATTTACAATGAATGTAGAGTAAGATGAAAGAAAAATCGTAAAACACAATAATAAGTTGCGTAAATAACAATCTTATTAGTATTTGAACTAAAACAACACAAAACACTAAACGTGTTCGTAAATTTCGTACAAAGTTGATGTGCAATATATTTTCATTTATTTTGAATATATGTTTGGAATAGTAATAATGTCATATACAGGGTGTTTCGAAACAACACCGATGACGTTTGAGAGATTATTCCTGACACCAAGGTAGGACGAAAAGTATAAAACAACATGGGTGCACAAATCCTTCTTTTCGGAGTTATAGGCTGCCGAAAACTTGAAAAATGATATTTAGAGGTCCATATTTCTAATACTATAGGACCTATCGTAGTCGCGTCAAAACTATTTAGGAACTAGTATGTGTCGTATCAAAATACACACGTTTCAGAATCCTGCGGTAGTTTCGTAGTAATTTTTATAGACGTAGTTTGTGAGTGTCTTAAATTATATATCCGTAGTTATACTGCATGTATAAAAACTGTTGCGTTGTGCACCGTAGAATTCTGAAACATGTATTTTTGGAGAGCTCACATATTAATTCTTGTGTAGAATCTTGACCCGAGTATGTTATGTCCCATAGTTTTTGTACTATGAACCTTTCACACTTTCTCTGCAACCTTGACTTCAGTACTTCAACTCAGTGTGCCACCTACACTTTTGCAACATTTATCCTTTTGTACAAAATATCAGCATATAGCGGAAACCAAGCATACTAAAGAAAATGACTACGCAAACACTGTGTCACCAGAGAATAAAAGCTCTATACCTTCTAGACGTCTGCACGGGCGGTATTTTTAGCTGAGCCCGACCCGGTCCGTAAATTTATAATGTGAAGCCAGACTCGAGTCAAACATTTCCAATTGGGCCGGCATTTAGGCCCAAGCCTAGCCCAAGCCCGGCTCGAGCTCGTGTGATAATCATATAAGCCCAAAATAAGCCCAAATTAGAGAAACTTAAAAATTATCGTAAAATTGTAGTTTTTTATTTACAGCAACTAGTGGTTTAGTTTTTCAGTTGTGCTTTAAACGTTCTCCAGGAAGAATGTCCAACAAATATTGTCGTACGGTATATTTACAAAGTTACGCCTGAAAATACCCGAGAAATATGGTTTCGCCGGGGCTCGAGGCGATATACTCATGTAGGAGCGTGTCTGCTCCGAGAGTATGGTCGGACTTAAATCCGCGGGCACAGCCCGGGCCCGTGCAAATCTCTAATTCCTGAGTGCCACTTCACAAAGAATGTCTACAATTGAACTACTTCTTGACGCCAAATAGCGTCAATGGCACACAAAAATAGGTATGAATGACGCCGTATGGCGTCAAGTGGCAGCGAACAAGTTAAAGTTTATTTTCTATGTTTTGGCAGCCCATAACTCCGAAAGAAAGCATTTGTGCACCCCAGTTGGTGTATAGTTTTCGTCTTATCTTGGTGCCTCCCAAACGTTGTCGGTGCTGATTCGAAACAATCAGTATAATTTAAAGGACATAGTTATAAATGCACGTACATTGAAAAAAAAATACATTTTATACTGAATTCATATATTTTATAAAAGTATATATTCATGATAAGTATATGTTATTTGCAAGCAGTCATTAAAATTGTTATAAATAGTGATGTTACTTTCTGTATTGCTGATATTTCCAATATTTGTAAACATTTTTTTCTTTCCCAGGCTCCTAATAAAGTCGTGCAAATTCTAATTAATTTCCTCAGAAATTCACCACTTCTTTCCGCAGTAAGTATGACCTATTATTTAAAATTGAGTTCTTAATATTGTAACTCAAACGGAACATAGTTTAGCATGAATATGCACAAAATATTTAATCTTTTCAAGAATTATATAACTATCAACAATGCCAAACTCAGCATCGACTGTTACATGAAGATAGTGTTTCCTCTTTGAAGTAGACAGAAAAATTCATAACTCTATAACCACTAAAGCAACCAACCGTTATTATACGTTCATATCTTTTTGTATAGAGAGCAATGTACTTTTTAAATTAAATACTACTTCTTGTAAAACATGTCTCAATAGCATGAGAATCAGTAAATAGTTCGTTAAATAAGTTAGAAACATATTTATGAAAAAGCAAATCTCGAAGTTAAAGCATTATTTCGAGAATCTGTTAACTGTTTTCAAACGAGGTTTTTCTCCGTAATTTAAACATATTTATGCCTGAATAAACATGACTAGATAATTTATTTACTTTCTACAGTAAAAAAAACTGCGTTTGATTACAGAATATTAGTCATGTAATATGTGGTCGTCATGTATTTGTGCATTATGGCTAGCCACATACTACGTGAGGAGCAGTAAAACGTGAGCGTGCAGTGAACTGAATAAAAACAGGTAATATGAAGTGTGTACCTCTACCTCTCTTATTACCAAAAAGAATATATGTGTGACATTTGATTACACGGTACAGATTTTAATAAAGTGTTTAAAGTGCTGGAGTACTGCGTTTTGCAATGTCTTTCTAGACGACGGTCTACAGGGGAAAGTGGTCAAAAAATGCAAAGGGAAAACTGGTCTTAGGGGAAGTTTCTTTGAATAGATCACAGAGAATTAATTCGTATTGTAGCTCAAACTATGGTGCCACTGATAGTGAGCAAGGAACCCATGCAAGAACTCACGCAGCTAATGTCGAAAAACACATTCTACTGGCTGTTACATATTATGACATATTATGTTCTTATGTTCTACTGGCCTAACCGCTCATAAGTGATCACATTAATTTTGCACTACGCAAATAGTGCTATTCAACATTTTTTATATTCTATGAAAAAGGGAAACGTATGACATCATCGTTTTCTTCACGGTTCTCCTTTCTATAAAAAAAGAAATATGAACAGTAACATCCAACTCCATAGAACCGTGAAATATGCAGGCCACACTGTGATTCTCTAGGCTGAAATAATCTGAATTTTGTGTGGGTTTTGTGGTATTTGTTATCAGGTGTGTAATTGCTCATGATAATGTTGAAATTTTAAGCGTAAATCTACATCTTATAAAATACATCTGAGCAAAGAAATCCCTAAATCTACAACAGAGCACAAAAAAATTTTTGTCTAGGTCGATAATGTTCGGCGAAGGCAGGTGGGACGTGCTTGATGAACATCGGACAGCGTTAGGCACCTCCCCCTTCTTTGCAGAGTAACCTGAACTAATCATACCAAAGAATAGTGTATTTGATATTGAGTAATTGGTGCCATTATTCACCTATAAGACACCATTGTAAATAGCGTTAGACGTAATATTGTAGCTAAAGTAAGTGAAACTCTGTGTTAATTTACTTAATTAAACCCTTCAAGGTATTCGTGTTTTTTTATTATCACTTAAAATGTTATTGACAATGTTTACAAAGTTAAATACTCTTAGTTAATTAAAATTAATAATTATATTTCTTGGATTTTAACCGTCGATGTTTAATCTGTTTATATCATATTATCATTTCAGTTTGTAGTTCCAGTAATTACTGATTTTTATCTTAATGTTACTGGAATACACGTAGAATTTACTCCATCAAAGGTAGGTAGCAATCAGTAAGTTGTTTCATTCTGATAAACATAAAAAATATTTTATAGAATTTCTTTGAAAGATCTTCCAAACAACTTAAGAAGTGAGTATAGGATAATACAACAACTTAAATTTTACAGTACACTATCTTAATTCAACAATTTTTGGAACATTGTAGAATGTGAACACGAAGTGTTTTCATTTAATTCACTGTTATAACTTACGTCAAATGTTAAAATTAATTGTTTGAAGTGTGATAATTAAGTCCTATATTAGTGTCATTTGATTTTATTCACAATTGATTTCTTATAGGTTGTATTAAACGGATGCTGTATAGTAATTTAGCACCTAGAAAGTATATCTTACCTGCAAATAAGAAAATATTATATTAATTGAGAGAAATGTACAATTTAAGCTTGATACACACAGTTATAACACACTGTGTATAATGAGTTTTAATGCGAAATTAAATGAATGATATGGTTATGGACTGAATTGAAATATTAAAGCGTGGTGTCCCAAATAAAATATACATAAATAACAAAAATAATTCAATAATGCAATTTTATTTCTTTTTTTTACTATTCTTAATATTGGAATATGCAGGCGTCCAAAATAACTATTAAATTTGAAATATGTAACAATTTGTTTCTTAAAAAAGCGATAAAATTTCATGGTATATATATGTGCGAACGTAATTAAATTTTCTTATTTTCACATTAAAAGTAATCTGATCACTTGGTGGAATAAATATAATTAAAATAATATTGAATATATAGCATAATTAATGAAATAAAGTTTAGAATACCGTATATTTGAGTTGAAGCAGGAATTTAATAAATGTGTAAGACTAGTATTCGCTGTAAGCGAATAGACCAAAATCGTATATGTAATTAACAAAAAGGCGACATCAAACATATCATTCTCACATTTCATTACATTAATTTTGGAAGAAAAATATTATAATAACACTGCAGTAACTGTTATTGCTCAATTGTTTATTCGTACATAAAAAGTCATAGAATATTATAAATCGTGCACAAGTGTTACAATGAGTGTTTGACATATATTATCTATGAGAAAAACAGACATATTTTTACTAGTTGTTACAATTCTAATTGTGTAATTCATGATATATGAATTGTCGGTTTTGTTGAGGATTATTTGGATATTACTAGTTGGAGACTTGAAGAGAAACGCCTTTCTCAGACGAAAATAGATTTATATTACTAAAACGCTTTAATATTCTAGTATGAATACTACATTTATTTATTAAATTACGTCATTTCAGTGTTACGACGATTTATACTTGGAGGATGATACGACATTTCTCAGGAGTTTGGGCCAGTATTTAGCTCTCACCAATCTTGCGCTTACAGGAACTGTTCCAGAGGAGCTGGTAAATACCATTTTGTCGAATATTTATTTATATTGTATTATATAGGTTTTTGATCTTTGAAAATTACCACAACGTCTAATATATATGAACTGATATAATAAATTCACTTTTTTCGTTATACCCTTTATCATAGGATATTTTGAGAATCTATATGAACTGAATTACTTTTATATAGTGTAACAAATAAAACTATGGATCTTCAAATTTAAGCAAATAATATATTTTGGAAGTTCTAGATATACTTTTGGAATTCTACTTCACGGTTTGAATTACGAACTGTACGACAAATGGAATTGTGATAAAATTATATGTTTGTTTATCAGTTTAATTTCACATTACTTAATAAATAAAATTATGAATTGAAAGATTATATTCGGAATAATACTAACTGAATCTTTTACCATATTTTATTTTCCTATATTTATTTGATTTTAGACACATTTTATCTATACTAACTTGTAATATAATCACAATAAATATTACTTAGAATTAAGTCAAATTTTTTCGTGGTGTGTTCTACTTGGAATATTACAACAACACGCCTTACACTACATTATTATTACTTTCACGGCAATGCTCTAAGGAGCGAGCTTGACCGTGTTGTACTGATAGGAATTTTAATGTTTAAAATTTCGTACACTGCCTCCTTGAATACCAAAATATACATCTTATGAATAATTACTTCCACAATTTGACAATTGTGCATATGGTTACTTAGACTAAATAAATGCGACAAATCCAAAGAGATTTATTTTTGATTAATTTACTACAATTCACACCAGCAAGGAAGGGCCAATAATGAAGTGGCTACATATGATATTAATAATAGACAGTAACATCTAAATCTCTGAAATTCAAAAACTATATATAGTTGCTTTAAATATTACTGAAAACCAGCACATGGCATACATTAGATGACTTTTGAAGATATTTACTTGCACCTTTTGACACTAATTTACATATCTACTGTCAGTTCACTGCAAATTATAATAATATCACTAAATGGGCCTGACCTAGGTCATTAGGATGCAGCTTCGAGTCACACTGAGCGGTATGAAAAAGAACAAGGGAATTCCAATCACATCCCTTTAATAAACAAGTACACAAAATACGCAGAACAAAATAAAAAATGAAGAAATACGACAATGTCAAAATCAAAGATGTGTACGAGGCATTTAGATGAATTACTACAATATTTGATTTCTTAGAATAATCATTTTTTATGTGAATACAGTTCGTATAAGCAAATTAAAAATAAAATTTAAAAGCTAACGATATACTACTTTACATTATAGAAATAATAAGAGCAACATAATTGGTTATGGTCATAAAAACAACAATGGAATAACGATTTCGACAAAATAAGTAATTAATGAATTCTTCAGAAGGATGTCTTCCTACGGATTATCAAGTTCCTCAAGTTCGATGAACATTGAGAGGAATGATGTGAGATTTTTCTAAGAACAAAACCACTGTAATATCCCGAATACTTCTGACGTGTAGTGAGAGCACGAACTTCGCGTTGAGTTTTCCCCTGAGAAACATGAAACTTAGAATTTCAAACGAATCAAAAATGATACATAGGAACCAATTTAGAATCATCTGTAATAGTATTGACACTTGAAGTATCCACATTTGATTCTGATAATAACATAATGAGAAATATAGTTCGGTACTCATACTTGTCAACTTTGACTAGTCATGATACTAATCTCGTACACAAACATAATGGAAATAAAAGGGACGGAAAAGAAGGTCAATAATACATTGCACTTTCTACAAGTAAATGTTTATTAATCCATTGAATACAAATTTAAGATGCCGCATAAATGTAAGCAGAAAATATCTCGGAAGTTGCATTGATACATTGTCCACATTATACTGGACTCACTATATACTCGAGTATAATAATTTTGTTTCATTTCGTCTCATTTATTTAAGTCATTTAACAAATGTATTATGTTTGGAGGGTTCAGTTTACATGTACGTAGTATTTCTGTAAGATTACATAGAAACATAATATGTTTTACGGAAGTGGTAACAAATATAAGAAAATATTTTGCATTGTTAAACATATATTTTTGGATATTCTTTACCACGAAGACCATTGTTTATTTTATTTGCCATCTGTCCGGAGCGTTGTTGTACCTGTGATAATCGAGTAAAGTAAGGTGTTTTTATTTCGCATCATTTTAATTTTGCGGATGTCAGAATAAGGTTCTTTCGTATTATAAGTAGATCAAACTGTTAATTATTTTTTAAATGTAAAATTAGTAGCTTGTTTATCAATGTAAGTTTGCAATTGTGCGGAGTAGAATGTTAACCTAACTACGAGCTCAATTTGGGCCCTTTTTTCAAACCAGATCTTTTACAAAGTTACACAGCGCAAAGTATCCCATAACTACAATTCTAAAGTGAGATTGAGTAAGGTGCTTTGAGCATAGGACTTTATGATGTTATAACCATAAATTTTAAATGATTAGAAAATACATTTACAATTTAAACAATCCTCATTACCGCATAAAGACTTGGAGTTAATAAATATAATTCTATAACAAATTCGATTATATTCATTCTGGTATATATTTAATTTTCCGTTTTTAATATTTCTTTTAAGATGTTCATAATGCTTTTCGTATCTAGATGGTAGTTTTAATACAGCTTTTTCTTCTTCTTCTTTAGGTGATAAAACAGCATAAATTTCTCCATTAATAATTACATAATCGAAAACATCTTGTAGCCCTTCTAAATGAGTATCTTTAAGTATAGTATATTTAAAGTCTGATTTATTTTTTCTACATTCTATACGTTATTTAGCATTTGGATATCTTGTGTTTATTTTAAATTTTTTGACACATTAAACATGTTAAGGGTGATAATGTTTCGTATAGACATTCACGACAAAGAGAATCTTTTTCTATATATCTAAATTGGACTTTATATTTTTCTTTCTTACATTTCTTACAAATTTTAGTTTTACTATTTTCTTTATGTGTTTTAGTATTATTATTCTTTTCTATATCTAGTAAGTATTTGTTACCTGCTTCACAAAGTGTCTTATTCATGTTTGTAAAATATAATAATTTTTTATTTAAATTTCATTTCTACATTATTCCTCTGAAACTTTTATAGTTATATCCATGAAGTTGTACTTATATCTAAACCTAAAACTTACTTATACCTACTTACGTCTACAACTCTTCTAACTTATAATGACCCCATGGTAGGGTATTGATCCCATCCTTTAAAACACATCTCTTATCATACACACAACTTAAAGCTAACTTATTTACTTCTATACTGTACAAATCGTGCTTATAACTTCTAATCAAATTCATCTTCTTATAATATTCTCTTTGGCTAATCAAACAGTCCTTACATTCGTTAAATGTACGTTCTTTATACACGACACTCTTCTTAACACCTTTAGCTTTCTTACAACACTTTTCTTTATCGAACTTACCTTTAAAGTCTTTATCTGTTAAATCTATTTGAGGTGCTTTTATACTGTACATTTACTTCTTAAACCAACAAATTCTTTTATGATTGTTCCTTTAAGTTCATCTTTCATCTTACCAAGTATTTTCTTATTGACCTGCGGTATCTTATATCTGTTATCTTTAGAGTAATCACTCGTATGGAAGTAATCAATATAATTTTTCATGTCCTCATACACATCTTCTGTTTGGATATGGTATATATAACTATCGGTATCTGTATAACATACTTCTATTTTGTCTTGATATTTTGGATTCATCACATTATAATGGAAATCGTACATTAAATATTTTGACAAATCTAGAATTGACATACCAACATAAATCGGTTTATTAAATTGCACTTTAATCTTGTTCATGTGAACTGCTACTAAATTTTCCGTAAAAACTGTAGTACTCTTATAATTTGGTTTTGCTACAAGTTTCTCGTATTTATTGTCATCACTTACAAGTTTGATATTAACTCTCTAATATTTTCCATAGTCTTCCCAAATACTGAATTATTCATGAGCTTATAAAAGTCTTTTTCAAAATCATTTGTTGCTTTCGTTCTCATTTGTGTGTTTAAATCAATATATTTATTTAACCAATCTGATTGTTTGAACTCTATTACTCGATGTATCTTATTAAGTTTTAATCCAAGTGAAAGACTTTGTTTTAGGTTTCGATAGTGAATTACATATTTTTCTTTGTCATATAGGGTTGTTAATAGCTTCGATTGTTTTGAACCAGGCGGACATATATTTTGAGGAGCTAATGGATAGTCTTTGTGATAGTCATGTAATTCTTTAGGATATTCAAGATCAACTTCTAATATATAACCAGTATCAGAATCATCAGTTATACTTGCAAAATCTATTTCTTCAATCTCATCTTCACTTAACCATCTAAATCTTTTATACGTTAAATATTGACTCATCGCCCACCCATACAAGTTATTAGCATCTAGTTACATTAAGTAAGAATTTTCTTTATTCTTATCATAATCTTCCATATACTTATTGTTTGCTTTTACATACCTTTTTGAGCATTGACTAATCCCACCTCTTATACCTTTCTCTACCATTAGTACCATATCATAATCCCACAACAATTCTAATTTTATATTTGTCATGTTTAACATTGCATCCCAAGCTAAACCTAGTGCCGTCATAAACCAAGCAGGATCAAGATCATAAGCTTTAAGACATGTTTCTCTAAAGTTCTCATACACATCTGCCAACAATAATACATCTGTTTTCAAATATAAATCATGGTATTGTCCGAGATTCTTAATGTTAAACTTTTCCCATACTTTCTTTGCATGTGCATAATCTTCATCACTTATATGTGTGTTCATAAGTTTGTTGAAGAATGCTTCCTTTAGCGGTAATTTTCTTTCTCTAAACCTATCCCAATTGTTAACATAATCATATGGGTAAACAACTTTTGTTATTACAAGTTGTAACTGTTCTTGATTAGGATAAAAGTGTTGGGTATGTATCATTTGCTCAGGTTTCAAGTTCGATGATAATTTGTCTAAACTAGAAGCCATAAATCTAAATGAATCTACAAATTTCAATTTAATAGTTCCAACCTTTTTACTGAATGATATGTATCTTTCTTCATTATTGGGTATTAGATCTATTTCTTCTTTATTACATTTCTCTTATGAACAAGTGTGAGTCATATCCTGTCAAGTTATGTATGATCACTGGTACAAACTTTGGTACTTTAACTTTTAAATTGCAGTTATTACATAGTGGTGCTATAAAGTTTCCTGTTATATGATCGGGATGCTTAACTTTATGATTTTCTTTAGTATACTCCTGCTTACAGTAATAACAACATTTAGATTCATTGAACTCTTTTTTCTGATTTTTGTTAATGGTAATTCGTTATTTTGTTTCTATATGTTTGATATGTGTTTGGCTTCTTTTGTTAACAGTCTTATAAATTTATTAGCAGCGTTCTTATCTCTATACAAAACAGGATTGGATTTACTTCCATCGCTCTTTACTACATAATAACAAAATCCAGATGGTTTATGTTGTTGATATTTTTTCGTATATGGCTCGTTATCCGGATAACATTCTTCACAACCCATAACTTTATGTAACAAACATTCAAAATCAGCATAAATCACAAATGGCATTTTCATTGTGTATTGGTAGTTTTTAAATTCAACAGATTTACCTTCTTCAGGCATTATTATTTTTACTGGTTCATTTAACGAACAATCTTGCTCATGTTTATTTAAAGTGTCTTGAGAGTAAAAGTATAACAAACATCTATAACATAAATATTTTCGAGCTCTCCATTTAGTTAACTGTGCACATACTAGTCTGCTTAAATCCTTAATCCAACAATAATGTGTTTTAACTTGATCTTCATTTTGTTCTTTTATATATAATAAATTGACATGATTTTCTTGCTTCTTTTGTGTGTGATGTAGTATATAGATTGAATAGTCTTTAGCATATGCATAAACATTTATAGAAATATTAAGTAATTTTTCAGCTCTTGGAATATCGCATAGTTTTACAGGAAAATGAATATTTTTTTAAATTTTTCTTCTAAGTATTTAACAGCTTGCTTGTACTTGGAAGGTCGTTGTGGATCTTTATTAACTGGGTATAGTGCAGAACAAATTGAATATAAGAAACATTTTTCATCTTCATTCTTTACATTTATGATTGCTTGTTTATTTTTAATTTTATCAGGTAGATCTATGTATGTTGATCCTCTATATTGTGTATATTTGACGATTGCTAGTTGTAAAAAGTCAATGTTTATAAGAGCCCAGCCAGAACCTCTAGCTTGGAACTCATCCATTCTTGTTCTTAATCTTTGTTTCATCTTAGGTATTTCTTCTTTTAAATTACTTGATTGATATATTTCTTGGTTTTCAGTGTTAAAATAGAAGTTTTGAGTTTCTTTACCTTTCTTATATGTACAACTTATATAAAGAATAGCTTTTAATGAACTATGTTTACTTATGCTAATTTGTAATATGTTTAATATGGCTTTAGATGTTGCAGTAATATATTGTTCAAGTGGATCTTGTGGTTTGTAATCTGTTGTAAATTCCCATGTTTCTAATCTTGATTTCATTGTTGTTTCTTTGAGCTTTACATCAATTGGTACTGATTCAACTTTGATTTTCGGTTCTTCAATTACTTGTTGTTTAAATGGTAATATATTTCTAATTTGTCTTCTGCTTTGTTAATCATCATATTGTTTAAGAAGGTTTATTAGTTCTGCTTTTCTTAATCGGGAATATATTTTGATTCCCTTTTCTTTACATTGCCGTCTTAACTCTATTACAGTAAATCTACTGTAATTACTAGTCTTATTTACTATATAGAAAATCTTACTACTCAATTTTTATCTTCGCCGGATTATTTCTAATCATTTTTGTACTATATCTAGTTCCATATATCCTAATACAACGCTTAACATTGTACACCACTGCCATTGTCTACATATTACGCGTTGTATTAGAACACGACTTCGATGAGAATAACCCATCAAAGTTACATATACACATAATAAAATTAAATCATTTTTGTAAACTTACTCATTATAGTCATAATCATCACTACCATATTTATATTCATAATCACTACTCAAATCAGATGTTTTTGTTGCATTATTAATAATTCTTTTTCTTTTAACCGTATTTGCTTCTCTAGTAGTGCTGCTAAGAGTTAAGGATCATCATGAATTAGTTTAAGTCTATCATGTAATAAATCAAATTCTTTCTCCATATTTATTATATAGAAAACCAAGAAAAATGAGATAAATTTAAAAAATCTAAGAATAAAAACGAAGATGACTAGTGCTAAGGAAATATTATCTTACAAACCTATATTTGATTGTGTATGTAAACATTTAGATATAGGTGGTTATAATGATGAAGACAAAATAAATTTTAGCGTGTCCATAGGTATGTTGGATCATTTGTTCAAGAAAGCCACTAAAGAAAAGAACTCATCTCTTATACAAAACATTCTCTATACAAACGTTATGAGTTTGTCTGATGAGATGCTAGATTCACTGATTGATGAGCAATGGTTATCTATAGGTTATGATGATTATGAGGAGGAATATAACTATGATCCCATTACAGAAGATTTCATACGCAAATACCTGCAGAAAGTTAATTTGAGCGAAATATGTTCATGGAAAAAGTTATCAGTAGAGTTTATAAGAGAATTAGCTGATAAAGTTGATTGGGAGATTATTTCAGGAAGCCAAGACTTATCAGAAGACTTTATAAGAGAATTTGCAGATAGAGTTGATTGGGAAGAAGTATCGTATAATCAAAACCTATCTGAAGAATTTATTAATGAGTTTATAGATAAAGTTGATTTTGATGCTATATCTTATGGAAACAAACTCTCTGAAGCCTTAATACGAGAACATGCAGATAAAGTTTCTTGGGGGCGCTTATCTGGAACTCAACAATTATCAGAAAACCTTATAAGAGATTGCGCTGACAAAGTAGATTGGGAAATAATTTCAATATTTCAAAATTTAACAGAAGAATTTATTGCAGAGTTCAAAGACAGAGTTCATTGGCATAACATTTCAATTTATCAAAACCTCTCTGTAGAGTTTATATATTTATTTAGACATTATATTGATTGGAGAGTTATAATAAGAAAATACCGCCATAATTCAGATTTAGGTAGTATATTGAATTTAGCATTCAATGTTACAACAGATGGTTTGTTTAATGTTTAACTAATTACCTTTTATGACTATTATATCACAAATGTTGTAGCCTTAATTATTATATCATAAAAGTCGTAACCTTAATTGTCAAATAATAACCTATCATACAAGCAATCTATACTGTTAATCAATTCTTCTTCTGATAGGGGTGTCCAAAACTCATTACTCTTACCTTTACGAATATCTAGTTCTTGCTGCATTACGTTGAATATCTTAATACTGTTAGGATCTCTAAACTTTTCGTATATTATTACATGATTCGGATATTTTTCTTCTGCTTCATTAAGAGGCTTATATAGGCTTCTCTTTTGACATCTTATTGCATAATAAGGGAAAGGATCATTAGGTTTGTTCTTCTTATATATGGTTAGGCAATTATCTTTTGAAACATCATCTGTATATGGAGCTGCAATTGTTTTAAATGATTTATTTCCTTTTCTTGTTTCTCATTGTTTATACGTAATTCATTCATTTGTTGTTCTGTTTCTTGTAGTCTTGTTTGAAGTTGATCGTTGTCTTTAACGAGGTAATTGATAATGATTTGATTACATTTCAGATTAAACTCTGGAGATAACCATCGTGATATATCTAGAATCAATTCTTTACAAACATATGTTCCTCTTAATTCATTCCATATTTCTCCTTTGCCACCTGCTACTTTTCTAATAATTTCCACATCTGGAAGACCAGCGCTGGAAATGTATGCTATTAGTTCTTTAGATTCTTTATTTTGAAACCAATTTTTAAACTCTTTACCACCGTCTTGACACAACTTAGTAGCATTAAAGTAACCTGTATTCTTATCTATAATCAACTTGAAATCACCAAAAATACCATACCAATAATTGTTCTTACTCTGTTCATAGCAAATATCATTTAAACTATAAGAATTATCCATAGTACTCATATTTATTATATAAAAATGTTGATTTAATCATTTTCGGAGTTTTTACCCACAAAAATAAATTCTCGTTCACCATCTTGTCATATCAAGTATTAACTCTTCCGAAATCGTTACACCCTTACATAATCATCTAACACAGAGAGTAACGGTTCGCTAGCCTTTTATGGTTATTATTCCATAAAAGACAACATTTATATTTACACTACAACATTACTCTTATCTACCCAACTATTATGTGAATCATCAAAACCTAGCCATTTAACATATACTTTATGACCTTTCTTTCTTAACACCTTTTCCACCAAGTATAAATCTTTATGTTTCGTCTTTAATAGTTCTGGTTCGTAAAATCTACCTTGTACATCCTCTTCTTCTAAATCTTTAATTCTATATGTAGGCGGATTAGAAGGAATAACTTCACTAATAACAAATACTTCTGTTGACCAATTAGGTGTATATCCTTTCTCAAATAACCCTTTCGACTTACTTATACGAACATGATCACCTAATTTGTATTTGGGTTTGACACCCTTATATTCTTTCTTATACATTTTCTCCAATATTGCTCGCTCATTCTTCTTATTAACTTCTATAGGCTTTAAACCAATTGTTCTATGTACTCTATTATTATACTCACTAACCAATGTTGGTAATATCACTATCCATTTATAATTTCTTTGTGTTGTGAACCTTTTCCACATGATTTGTTTAAGTGTTCTATTAAATCTCTCAACAACAGAAGCTTTCTTACCACTATAGGTTGAGTAATGATTAATCTTATTATCCTCCATTAACTTCTTAAACTCTTTATTGTAAAACTCTCTATCTTGATCAGTTTGTATGTTACTAGGTTTTCTCGTTCTTAATATGCATTCGAATGCTTCTGTAACATTTTTACCACTCTTATCTTTAACAAGAACAGCAAACGCATATTTCGAAAACACAGCTATAATCGTTAGCAGATACTTATAGCCTTTATTTAATTTGGAAACACCTTTTAATACTAAACTATCCATTTCAACAAGATCAGCTTGCCAAAGATCATCGATACCTTTTATAACTACACTTAATCTGTCAAAGATTTTTCTAGATGATTTGTGAATTTCTTCTATAATGTCTTCTCTAATACCTTTACCATCATATAGTCAATCATTCTTTTTACTGAATTGAGTTTTAGTAACACCACATATAGAACAAATACCTTTCTTTAGATATCTCCCATTTTTTGTTTGTTCTATCCTAATGGTATCTTTCTCCGTATCTATCAATTTCTTACATTTAACACAATACATCATCATTATTTATTATATAGAAAATCAACCAAAAAAATAAAATTTATCATTACCTAATACTATACTTTTAACATTATCATCATCATCATCACTTGATTCGTTTTCATCTTCTGTTTCTATATACATAATAATCAATAATAATATACCTTCTTCCAATTCAGAATCATTGGTTGGTCTAATTGTTAACTGATCATGTATATTAAAGTGTAATGGAAAACTTTCAACTAGTGTCATTTAAAAATAGGTCTATAAGATGATTATTAAGACTTGATTCCATATTCATTAACCTACCTCTATAAAGAAATTTGTAGGGAGCAGCTAAATTATATACAAAAAAGGATGGTTATCCAAGATCATCTTCTGTCAATCGACATGGTAATTCAACAATTTCTTTTCTTGTAAGTAAATTAAACTCTTCTTTCACTGATTCAAGCTGTTCTAATATTACAACATCTTGTTTATCAATAGCATTAGATACATTAACCAATCTTTTATTCTTAAAATCAACCCAAGATGTAAAAACTTCTCTAGATTCTTCCATTATACTTTTAACATTACCAAAAATATCCATATTTATTATATAGCAAACGTCTTTATGAAAGAACTCTTTCTTTGTACATCACAACAAACAATAATTGACCTTCTTCCATAGCTGAATTTTTAGTTGGTTTAATTGTAATTATATCATTCTTGTTAAAGTTAGAAGGTACATTTTCAATCACAGTATCACCTAAATATATGTCTAAAAAGTATTTATCCAAACTTAATTCCATGTGCATTATTTTCCCATTATATAGAAATTTATAACCGTTAGAGAGATTAAATATTCTAAAGATTGGCTCCTTAACGTTTCTAGCTCTTAATCGATATAGTAGAGGTACAGTTTCTTTCTGCATAATCAATTTAGTAGTATCCATCCTTATCTTTTGAAAATCTTCTTTCTTTATGTATGTGTCTTGTAACGTTTCTAATGCATCTTCATATCGTTTTCTATCGTTCTCTAATTGGGCTTCTATTCATCTAAGTTGACTTACGCTAACAACATCATTTAAATTCTCCAACAATTTTAATTTTTCTTCACTTATATCAACATCATCTTTTCTATCTTTAACATTACAAAATTTATCCATACTCATTTATTATACAGAAAATGCCCATCCTAATTTTTCAAAACATTTCTTTAACATCTCTATTTGCTTAGGTGAGTGTTTAAAATCAATATAAACATGAACATCGTGCTTTTTCAACAAATGGTACAAAACACATTTTAAGTTAATAAACAATACTCTTTTCGGATACAGTTCTTTAAAGGTTTCGTATAAGTTTTCGAATTCATTTATAAGTGTTTCCTCCATATGTCGTAAGTTTATTGTTTTTTATCGGTAAGGTGATAGTGTATTAAGTAGACATCACCATAATATTTTGTGTATTTATTTTTCTTTAGTACTTCTAAAACATCTTTTGTTGATATTAAATGTTTTGGTATATCTCTAAATTCATCATTTAACACCTTGAACACATCTTCGGGAATACGTCTATCCTGTAAAGCTTGCAAACGAGATAACTGTAACTTAAATCTTTTTGTAGTATCATACCATGGTTTTCTCACACAAGCAGCTCTCATTCCTTCATTAGTACTGTAAACAA
This sequence comes from Thermobia domestica, assembly GCF_964235325.1. Lineage (NCBI taxonomy): Eukaryota > Metazoa > Arthropoda > Insecta > Zygentoma > Lepismatidae > Thermobia > Thermobia domestica. Next base: position 65,837,739 of record NC_137463.1, on the reverse strand, counting down.
AACCATTCTCTACAGAACAATAATCACAAATGTAACTACCCCTACCTTTTGTTAATGACTTACTACCACAATTACTGCATTTTAATGGTCCGGTGTTATAATTTGATAACATATCCTTTAAGGTAATTATTGGATATAACTTTACCAACTCTTCTTCCGTGTACAAAAATTTAGGTATTAACATTTTCCATAACTGAACAACTGTATATGCGAGGTTTTTATCTTTTAAGTCTATCTTACTAACATCCCGAAAATACCAATTTAAATTAAATCTAACTAGTGCATCTAGTTCATCCTCATGCTTCTCAAAATAATCTAAAATCTATTGTGTATAGCTTCCATATTTATCTTAAAACAAAACTTTTATGGATATAAACCTTAAAAGTACTTAAACTTATTAATATTTAATCATTTCTAATCATATACATAACATCACTAAAAGAATGTCCTTGATTTAGAAGATTTAAAACTTTAACACAAAGATGACCACATATAACTGAATTAAAGTCTTGTATTCGTTCGTCATTGTAAAATAAGTCTTCGGTACCAAGATATTGTACTAGTTGTTTAGGAGGAACACCACCATAAGAATCAAACACGTACTTTATGTTGTTATCTTTCCAATAGCATATCCAATGAGTACCAATGTTTTCTGATTTATCAAGTTTAACTATACCACACTCATTTACATAGGGTTTTTGTGGAAATTCATCACTCATAAATACACCTCTAGATCGTTTTATCTTTAATTCTTTAATTAACCTATCTATATCGAAGTTGGTCAATGGTTTTAGTTTTTTGACTTCTTTGGTTTACCTGCTCCCTGCTTTTCTTCCATAACCATATTGTGCCTTTTTTGTTCTTCAAGTTCTTGTTTATTCTTCTTAGCATCCAGTACAGTTTTAGTAATCGCTGCTGCATCACCTGCTAATGAACCGACTGCTCCTAAAGCTGCTAAAATGGCTGGAATTGTAAAAATAAAACCACCCATATGTTCTTTCTTAATCTTTTTCATTTGTGCAGTAGTTAAAGATAAATCCATTCCTTTACCTTCTTTAATTTTCTTAGATTTATCACTAAGTTGTTTCTTTGTTAATACATGATCGATATTTAAATCCTTTAGTTCGAACTTGTCCGAACTTGTAGTTTTAAGTATGTTTTAAGTGTATGTGTTTTTATAGTACTAGCACTATAAAAAACAAAGACCTTTGGATATACAGAACATAATGTCATTTAAATTTTAAAGGTACGTGTATAAATAAGTGATTTATTTGAGTTTTTTATAGTTATATCCTTAGAGTTATGCACCCTGCAAGACATTCGATAGCTAGTAAATTTAATTCTCTATTGGTTGCCGTTTGAATTTTGAAAATCGGTTAATATTTGACGAAGTTATATCAAATTCGACATTTCGGGAATTTTTACGGGTTTATTTTTGAGCTTTTGGGAAAATGTTATTCTTTAAAAAAGTCTTAGAATTAATTGGATATTATGGCGGTATTTTTATTTTTTCAATTGAATGAAATTTTGAGAAGATAGTGAAAAAGGGAGAAATATTCTGAGGGTTATGCAACCATTCATGCATTTTATAAAATTGCTTATTTTAGTAGTATTCATTTGCCGTTTGAATTTTTGAAATCGGTTAATTAGGGATTGAGCTATTGAATTTATCGTTATTTGGGGGTGAGGTTGCAGTGTTGCCAACTCATTTTTAACAATTATCATATTTATTAGTAAAGGGGTGAATTCATCCCTCTATGTTTTAAAGCGATATCTTGAAAAATTAAAATCGTGGATCGTTCTGAAAATAATATTGAGTTCGAAACACTGACATTTTTTCTTTTTTTGTCTTGCAATTTAGAATTTAGTTCTGATATTCTGGTATCGCTGAGTGTTAATGGGAAGGAAAGACAGAAAGAGACTCGAGAGATATTTCGTCACGGATTCAATGACGTCATGTATGATGTATTCTCTTTCGAGGAGACTACGTCAGATAGAGCGCCCCCTCGACTGCTAGCTAGAAGTTGTGTTGAAGGAAGAGGCTAATGTATATATATATATATATATATATATATATATATGTTGTGTGAGGAGAAGGAAAGATAATCGGATTGGACGGTCCTGTGCTGGTACTGGAATCGTTCAAATGAATCAGTGACAGATCACCTATTCCAGTAAATGCTACATTTGTTATATTCCTTCTCATTGAATTTTTAAAACTAATTATTAACGAATTTTAACGATTTAAGTGTCAAATGAAAGCTTATAAACTGGAGATTAAGATGCAATAAATATATTTTGTGTAGGATTCAATTGTAATATTGTAGATGTAGTTATGGGAATACTTTGCGCATAACGCTACTTCATTCATTTCTATCTCTAAATAATCTGGTCACAAAAAAGGGGGAAGGTGCACCAAAAGTAAAAGCAAGAACTATTGAAAGTAAATGCTCTTATCATCTACAATATATTTTATCCCGGACACTTTATCATTAATAAAAATCTCATTGTCAGTAACTGTAAAAACCTTTATTACGAACAACTTTGGTAAGACTTATCACTCGCTTAATCAAATGTCTATACTGAGGAAAAGGAAACCGTTCTCTAAAATGTTGTGGAAGAGGTTCTGGAGCTGTTTCGATTTCAAACTCCTTTATACATTTTAATCTTATGCCATCCTTAACAGTCTTCCACCAAAACAGAGATACACCATCTGGTTTCTTCTTAGGAATATTTGGGTATTTCTGTAATAAATTCAGTTCTTTCTTCGTGAGAATATATGTTTCAATGCTCTAAACTCAAAATCATCATCTACTTCTTCAACTTCACTATTGTTATATTTCTCTCTTTTCTTTTTATTATAGCATGCTTTGCACTCATTGCGTCTTGTATTACCATTTCTAGAGAACTCTTGGTATTGTTTTAATTCGATACAATTAATGCACTTCTTCATTTGTTACATATAAAATAGATACTTATTATTAAACTATGCGCATAACTCAGTCTCTTCTATTTTTATGTGTAAATGATCTAGTTCGAAAAAAGGGCCCAAATTGCGCTCGTAGTTAGGTTAACATTCTACTGTGCGGATGGTCTTTTCTGCTAATAAATATAGATTTCGGTTCAGCTGTGTTACCCTTAAATTGAATGCCATACTTTATAAGATATATGAACCTATAGTACATTTGTATTAAGCCATTTTAAAATTAATCTGTCTTTTAGCACTGTTAGAGCATATTACCTCGAGTTCAGTTTATGATAGAGGTATCAAGATACTTCGATATGAGTATTCTATCCGAAGTCTTTTGAAATATAATGCTCATAATTTTTTGTTTCATTGTCTAGCTGTGTGGATGAGCCTTTGGGTTTACTGTGGATTTATTAATATTTTTAGCATGTGTCGATTTGAAACGTAAATACTGTGTTGTCATGTTGTTTAAGACTGATTAGTATCAAACCTAAAACAAAGTTTTTTATGTACTTAATTTTTTTAACAAGAGAGTTTGTATATTTTATTTTGCTTATAACTGAAGTATTATCGGCACATTATATAATTCTGGCATCCTTATTCATATAGAGATCATTTATACATAGTAGGAAAAGGAGATGACCTATAACCTATTCTTGAGGCACTTTATATTTTATTTTTTAACTCTAAGTCGATTTGTATTTTACTTGATTATCGCCTATATTTATTATAATTTCAAATTGTATCTTCGTTCCTGAATGAGACTTGAAAACTCCGGAGGAAGTTCTCAATTTATGTAGAACTATCTTAGTTCATAGCTTTAGAATTTAGCCACAATTAGAATGAAATAAAATCTAGTTTAGTGGACAAACTTGTATGAAAATATTAAGGTGATAAGTTATGTTAAGAAATAAACAAAATATATTGAGCAATAGCTTTTATTATCAGTTTTTCATTAAAATAAGAAATATTTAGTCGTTTATCTGCCGGATCCTATCAACTAGAATATTTAGGGATAGAGCTCATGTTGCTACAGGAAGAGAGAGGGAAAAAAGGAAAACAGAATAGATAGGGCCTATCTGTAGTAGACGCTTGGATGATCTTTTATACGGAAACGGAGAAGTAAAGCATTTATCGAATTAAGTTCTCTGATTGTATTAGTTTTAGAAGAAAGAAATGTTCTTTACTAACATTATTACACCAGTATAGATTAAAGCAAAATGGTTATTCGTATCATTCTTATATACCTATCTTTGAATGATTATTGAACTGGGAATAGATTGGTTGTAACTATCCCTGAATATATAGGAAGTTTCCATCAATATGTCAAGAAACATTGACAATAAATTTTAGACTACAACAGTATTTGTACTTCCATACTTCAGCAAGGACGGTAGTAGATAGAACAATTAAAGATAATGCGAAATATTTGCTGTAGAACTCAAACTGGAGTTACTTAACGTAGTCTTACAGAAAAGTTAAAATCCATAGGAATTGAAAGGAATGTATAGTTAGATATATCACAAGCGTGTTAAAAAACTACAAAAAGCATGAAGTTAATATAAATTTGGATGTATTAATATGGTGTATATGTATCAAATATTCTGTATTTAATTTGATAATAATGCAATAACCATCTTGGACGTTCTGCCTGAAAGTCCCTTGAGCTAGTTTGTAATTATTTATAATATATCATACTCCTGAAATTACTTTACAATTTAACCATAATTAAAAGAAATGGCAAATAACATATAATACAAAAATATTTAAATTCAGTGTAATGTTATTACAAATTACAAAAGAAAATAGATTACTCGCTATATGAAACCCGCATCACGATTTCATAATACTGTATACTGTGCTTTCTCTCTCTAACCGTGGGAATTGATTACAAAAACGAATGAGATATCAAATTCAAGCTACCAATGTGATTATGCAAAGTATTTAGATGTGCAGTTTTTAATCTCTTGACGCTTTGTTGCTACATAATCATATTCGACATATTATGATCATACTATTAGATATTAGCGTACATTGATTATCTCACCTGCGAAAATACCAGTGTAGGGTACGGTGGGCTTAAATGAAATTTTGCAAGTCGTAATATCTAAGAAAAGTTCTGAATTGTCGTATCTAACTAAAAATAAATATAATCAGAAATACAATACTTCTGGTCTCACATACGGGCTAAAGTTCGCCGAATTAAATAACGCAATTCTACAATATTTTATTCTTACTTAAGTTGTCAATTTTCGAATATACTAACTCTAGTCGTATCTTACTCGAACCAATAGTGATCAAGAAAGGAAAATTTGTTCAATACGGACAAGGTATTCCACTTGTTCAAGGGATGCAAATCTAAAAAATTCGGCGGTTTGTTTTAATTGTCAGAACTCAGTTTAGGGATGGTTTAATCAGAACGTCGCCATTGCCAAGGTTAAACCTACCTTACTTATATCACAAACCAGATACCAAAGTACCACTACCTTAAAATGAGTGAAAACTAATATTTTAAATTATTCAATATGAGATTATTGTACTGATGACTCTTCATACAATACTTAGTGTAGACAATAGATTTTGATATAGATATTACAAATTGTCGAAAAGATATGCTTTTTAGAATTGAATAAAGAAAACGATAACTGCTTATATGATGAATCTATTTATAAAAAGAATACGTCAAGACATTGTTCAGTCACTTTACTTATGGAGACTTGCTCATCGAAGACTTTATTTGCTGTGGGCAAACAACCATAGCAAAATTCGCTGACATTCTGGCGAAAAGGGAAGCTTACAGCACAGGTAAGCAGTTTAGAGCACAGTAATACAATAATGTGGAAAGATGCTGTAGCAAGACAGTAGACTCATACCTGTTTCATTGGCAATTAAGGTGAACACACTAATGTTTCCAAAGACACGACTGAAATGGGTCCAAAAAACGGATGTTCTTTACCGATAACGACAGACCGGAAGCAACGCGACAGGAATTATACAGTTTTGTAGTGATGTTTAAATGAATCCACCTTGCAGCTCACGTATTGTGCCATTTGGATGTTGGATCCAAAGAGTGCTTTAAATATTCGAAGAACTTACTAAAATTTGTTTCGAAGAACTTACTAAAGTTCTCCAGCTACTGGATTGTAGTGTTGATGGAGAAAAGACTGAGCGTTATCGATGGAACTAGTACGTATCCTGCTTCATAGTGGTCTTTGGAAACCAAAAGTAATGTTTTCCCAATTTTGAGTTCCGAATGCCCAACTCTCATTTTTTTAGATACCCCATCAGGAATTCGCGGTCGGAAAGAAGACGCGGTCGCGGTCGACGGTGGCGGGCTGCCGGAGGCAGCTAGCACCCATGCTCGGCGGCGCGATGATCTACTTGTTCAAAGTTGCCTACCTTTTGCCAAGGCGGCAAAGGTCGAAAATCGTAAAATAAAATACCCTTTGCCGACACTTTGCCGGATATTGCCGACCCTCAAACTAGGCAAAACAGTAAGAAAGGCACATTTCCGACCCTCTGTCGACTTCTATTGCCGGCCTGTTTTAGACGGCGGCTCCGGCGCATTTAATGTTCATTTAAAAAATACGGTACTCAACAGAAATCTTTGAATCTTGTCTTTCACTCTTTTCAGCTGTATGTAGATAGTAGACAGAGAATGAATATTATTTAATTTTATTCCATAATTAAGCGGTAAAGTGCTCAAATCCCTTTTGAAATGCTGTATATGGTTATGCCAGATTTATATCCATGGTTGTTGCAAGACATAATGCATTAGAATGCAAACTATTTTCAGATATGTTGGTTCAATATATTTTGTTCATTCATTAATATGTGTTCAATGAAAGTTACACTCTGAGTATCCAATGCAGAGAGGGGATATATCACTTACTGTCTCGCATTGTATTTATTTATTAATGGTATGCACCATGCAACATGGATGTCCAAAGCCATATATACAATAAAGATTATGCTCTTTCGCAGTGAAATTACTCTTTCTGAGAGTGAAATAAAAGAGCATCAGGGATTAAGTCTGTTCGTTGCCCTCATCTATGGATGCTACTGGAATGAGTCAAATATGGCACATAGAGCACCGCTCAATGACCTCAACTTCTTGCGTGAGCTGGAAGGATATTGTAACACAAAATTTAAGAATGCAGCATTTGTGGCGATGAAAAGCATTTATGGTATCTGTATGAATACCTAATTCCTCTTTCACTTTTTGAATTCCGTGTGTCAGATTCAACAAATCAAGCGTTAGTCAACACTATGAGAGTCAAACCTCTAAAGAAGATATGAGAAGAGCAAATGGAAACAATTTCACGACAACAGCTCAGCTGGAATCCTACACTACAAGGCGCTCCACCATATGTACTTATGAACGATGGTGAAGAACAGGCAAAATCTTTCCTTCAAGAAGGTCCTTCGTCTTGGATAAGAAATGAAGTATACCAAAAATGAATATAAGTGTTGGAAACCTGGCTGTCGTAAATGATTGTGCTGAAAGAGCTGTTGTCCTTATTCAAGCTTACAACAGTTCTATAACGAAAGGTGAGGCCCAAAAACAATATTTGGTTCGTGTTGTTGCTCTACACAGTAAGAAAATCAAAGACTTTAAGAATGCTACACTAAAAAAATATTAAATTAGGAACAAAAACATTTTTAGATTTGATATAATAACGAAGAGATGCAGTATGAAAGTGACTATGGAATATGATATAATTTTATTACGTTGTAACGAATATTACCTAAGTACATTAAAAATTATCAACCTTGAGCGAGTACTTAAACATACGGTAGAGCGTTAATATTTAGTAGTTTTGTTTGTTGGCCTCATAGGAATAAAGGAATGAATGACCCAGATTAAAATTCGTAAGTTGATTTTTTGGACCACCCTAATATATATCTTTTTTATTTTCAGCCCCCATTTGTGCTTCGTTATGTACCAGCAGCGGAGTCACACGAACAGGTATGTAACATGCAAATTCCAAACAAGAGAATTAGTGACAAAATCAAGTATATATACAGCGAGAAAGAGAGAGAGAGAGAGAGAGAGAGAGAGTTTTTGATATGAAATAAACTGCATTAACTTGTATGAAATGTTATTTCTCACAGCTAATACAAGATAAATATTATAATATATTAAATTTGGAATAAAATGTAATCATTCATACCTTACACAGAAACCTAACCTCTCTTGTGTCAGTTACTGTGCCAGCGAGGACCAAGCATAGCATACGTACTTGCGAGCATACCACAATTACAGCACTTAGGGATCTTGGACAGTTTTCACTTTCGGAGAGTGTCCTGTTTTTTGAACTTCATCTAACATCTTTTTCATTTTTGTATCTTCATCTGGGTTTCGGCCCTCGGCTACTGTATCACGAGGACAGACACTGGCAATGTTAACGGATCTACGAATCTCGGTCAGGATTTAAGATTACAACCTCCACCACTTAACATCGGACCTAACGGTCGCCAAAAGACGCAGCCAAGAACTGTTACTGGACCACCTCGTTCAGACCGTAACTCTATTCCTTCGTCTACCTACGCTGACTGCATCACTAAAGGACATAGAATTCGTTCTCGATCTTTCTCTGATGGCGAACAAGCAGCGAATTACTTCGAATATTAATCAGCCTACAAGTGACAGCCATTGTATGGATTGGGCATCCACTTCTGCCGATAATCATCGTCAGCAATACCAGTCAGATCCCGTGTACAACTTCTTGGTAACCGACTATGATCAGAAGTATGACACTGTTCGTGCTGTCTTCCAGCAATTAGTCAAGTACGTCCCTCGTCCTGAGATCCGTAAAATTGTGAAGATACGCCGCGCCATCAGTTTGAATCCACTACCCGAAATTTCGCCCCGCATGTTCGCAACAGGGCAACCAATGAAATTATTGGGACAAAAGCAAAGATTTCTACTTTACAACCGAGTAAACCAAAACTCCTCCTCCACCACGGCGACATCCTATGCTGTCTGTAGTTATTCGTGGTGTAGAACCTGATCTTACTGATGAAATTCTTGCTGAATTCCATCAGGAAGGGCTACCTATAAAGCGTTGTATTAGGATCAAGAACTACCTGGGACCAACTTATTTTGTACGAGTGCTGACTAATCAACAAGAGCTGATTGATCAACTTCTATCCAAGGGCGCATATACCTATAGACACAAATATACGCTTGAGCCATCTCGCACGCCAGCACCTATGCCTGTTCGCTGCGAGAAATGTCAACAGTATAATTCATACCCAACAGCTGAAGGCACAAACAACTTCAAATGTGGCTATTGTTCGCGTGAACATCCTACAAAAGAACTGTCCAAACGTTCAAGAACCACCACGTTTTGATCCATGTTCTGAACGTCACCCAACGTAAAGCTATAAATGTAAAGCTAAGCCTCAGCGTAATCCAGCTAAGCCTGAACTCGTCCCCATACGTTCATTCGATGCACCAACTCTACCAGTAAATTCATTGCGCCATCCAGTTGCTGTCGAAGATCTACTTCGTTTTCTCACTATTTCACTACAGAACACCCACCCATTGCTTCGCGACCATATTCTAATTCAAATCATGCATGAAGCCAAACTGTTATTTAACCCGTAAGTACTATGGACCGTCTCTCAGACCGCTATGACTTTTCATATCATTATATTTTCGACAGTCTCACTACTACAAGTGGATCTTTTCGTCTACCTTCCTGTCTAGCAAATGGTTACGTATTCTGAAGTTCGTGTTGTAATTGATACCCTGTGTGCTGCTCTGGAGGGGTCGAGCGGTCTCACAGACGTACTATAGTAGTTACGTGAGTATTTTGCTGATCAGTTGTATTTCGTTATCTACTGATTATTAGCAGTTTTGTGTCCTACCGTGTGGCACGTCTTGCACCACACATCAAATGATGACCCAGAGACTGGAAAACCTGAAATAATCATATCTTGTAACATGACTAAAGGTGGAGACGATACTCTAGACAATAAATGTATAGTTTACATATCATTTCGTCGAACAAGACGATGGCCATTGACAATTTTCTTTATGCTGGTGGATGTTGCGTGTGGTGTTAATGCGTTTGTCTTGCATTAATTCCACGCTAAGTCCGCAGTGATGACAAAACTTGATTTCATGAAAATGTTGGCAAAAGGAATTGTTAGGCCTCACATAGAACGTAGATTGTTCATCGGATATCTGCCACGTGAGCTGAGCGCATACTACAGCTTGAAAGTGAGTTTCCCACCATCGCGCACAAGGAGTTGAAAAGGAAAACATAGTCTTCTGTCAACTGAGTTGTAAGCGGAAATCAAAGATATTCATTCGTGTCAGCGGTGTGTTGTACCGATTTCCTTGCAGTGCAGAATAAAAAAGATATAAGTGCCTACCTGAAGAAAGTGCATGCTGTCAGAAAAGTTAGTCCGGAGCTGAGCGCATACTACAGCTTGAAAGTGAGTTTCCCACCATCGCGCACAAGGAGTTGAAAAGGAAAACATAGTCTTCTGTCAACTGAGTTGTAAGCGGAAATCAAAGATATTCATTCGTGTCAGCGGTGTGTTCTACCGATTTCCTTGCAGTGCAGAATAAAAAAGATATAAGTGCCTACCTGAAGAAAGTGCATGCTGTCAGAAAAGTTAGTCCGGTACTTTCTTTCCCGGCGAAACGCATTTTCTTTACTTTCTTTATCATATAAGAACTAAAAATAAGTTTTATTCATTACCTTTTCACTACAAAAAATGTAAGAGTACATCTATAACAGTACTTTCCTGTAAGTTTAGAAAAGCTAAATGTCTTTTTAAATTAGATGTCTTTCTCTCCGTTTTTACTGTATTTTTTATTATTAATGCATCTATAAGAACAATGCATTTTAAATTAGTGTTATTTTGATTACATAAAAACGGGGAAAAATTGAATATTTCAACAATTATAATTTTAGAATAACAATGAAAGCATTGTTGCAAGTTTTCACCATGTTCTCTTTCTCATTATTTTAAAGTATAAAGCTTTCTTTACATCGTGAAATTACTGTTTTATTTTTCTATAAGCAACTAAGATATGTAGGATATCATTTTTAAAAATATGCAATGAAACTACTATTCAGAAAATGTGCAACAACAATGCGGTCTGACAGACCGTTCCATAGTAGTTACGTGATTCTTATCGTCCATAGTACTTAAGGGTTAATCTACAACTACATGCAACGTATTCCGGACCAACAGTGCATTTTCAAATCCAACCACTTGAACTTTATGTTGATATGGACAACTCTACCTACGGATTTATATTCACTTTTATTATGAGTTACAATTTACTTTTCCTTAACATACGATCACTGTTGACGCACCAACTGCTCTTTACACAGCTCCTCAAGGAGGAATAAATTGCCGCATTTCCTCTTAATGAAACTTACCTTGCACCATATTTATCATGCTATATACCGAATTATCACTTACTTCGACACGACGCCCCAACTGGACCACGTCTCTACGGAGGCACAGCTATTGGTATTGGGCAAAGTCTTGCTTATCGTGCAGATACTGTTCCACCTGCTCTTCACCTTCGTAAACATAAAATCACGACAATTTATTTTAGAGGCAAATCAGTTACATTTGTTACTATTTACTATCGTCCAGGCAGAGCTTTCAGCTATGACTTCTTCCGCTATATTGATACCAACTTCCGGCATTACATTATCATAGCCGACCTCAATTTTCATAGCCGTTTCCAACGTGACAAAGACAACTTTCTCGATTTTGTTCGGAATGAAACACGAGCTGAATTTGATACTTTACCAAAACCTACACGTCCTATCAGTCACACTACTCCTGATGTAGTCATAACTTCATCTTCACAATCTCAGTCTATTCACATATCTGTACTTGACTCCATAGGTAGCGACCATGTCCCCATCAAATTCGAACTTCATTTTTCTGCGAACACTCAGCCGAAGCCTCCTCCTCAGAAGGTCTACTGCTACCAAAGGGCAAATTGGGAACAATATTGCACCGACTTAGACATTGCCGTAACTACGCTTACAATGCCTAGTACGCAATATTAACTCGATTGAACTATCACAGAACTTACTACAGCCCTTCAAGACGCAGCACAACGTTCCATTCCAACAATCGAAGTTCAGGTACACAAACCTAACTTACCTCCGCAATATTTCCCATTTCTTTCAGCATCCCGGAGAGTTTTCCGTGAATATCTTGCTACGGGTAATCTTGAAGCTCTTCAACTTCATCGCCAGTACCTAAAGATCACTCACAATTATATCGTTGCTTTCAAGAGACGCCACTGGATTCAAACTTGCAAAACACTAGCTAATGAAACACATCCTACAAAATATTGGCGCAAGTTCCATCAATTAACAGGTAGAGTTTCTCGTACGCCTTACCCCATTGTTCATAATCATCAAGCAGTCCTTATGGATGCAGAAAACGCTAATATTTTTGCTTCTTATTTTCAAGATATCTTTACACCTCTACCCGGTTGGCATACACCAGATCGCTTGCAAACAACTATAAGCCGACATACCGATGCAGCTTCTCCTTTCTTTCGTCCGTGTGCTGATCATGATTTAGAACCAAATAATCCTCTAACCATGCCGATTCAACCAGAAACTGTTACTAATACACTTAAAGGTAAATGGAATACTGCACCAGGATTTGACTCTGTTACATATGTAATCATCAGACAAGCGCCTCACTCTTTTCTACTCTTTCTTAGCACAATTTATACCTTTATTCTGCGAACTGGATATATTCCACTCGACTGGAAATACTCAAAAGTGCTTCTCTTTCCTAAACCAAAGAAACCTCCATCAGAAGTTACACCCTATCGTCCTATTCACCTTATTAGCTGTCTCTGCAAAATCTAGGAATTAATCCTTGTCCCTCGCATGCAAGGCCATCTTCTCTCACATAATCTTCTTCCACTACATCAACCTGGATTTCGACGAAATTTTAGTACTCAAGATCAATTATTCCGTCTCCTCACAGCTATTTACAATCAATAGGTTTTCCTTCGTGCCTTGTAATATTTGATTTGGAAAAGGCTTTTGACAAAGTTTGGCACCCTGGCTTACTATATAAACTTCGTAAATATCTCCTGCGAACTTCGTACATCCGATTCATACACTCCTTCTTAATAGGACGACTAACTTATATCTCAATCAATGGAACGCTATCACATCCTATCTTGCTGCAATCTGGTGTACCACAAGGCTCATCATTATCTCCTCTTTTATACTTACTGTACGTCGCTGATCTTGTTATTCCTAATAACACCACAATATTTCAGTTTGATGACGACACGATCTCTTAATAAAAACATGCTAGTAGCTATAGACGCATTTGCGCGATGGTGTCATGTTTGGAGGTTAAATATTAACTCTTGCAAAACACAAACCATAGTTTTCTTACCACGACGACGTCGTTCACGAGTACATCGAAACCAGAATCTATTTCGCCTATCTTACGCCTATTCCAGTATCAAGTATTATTACATATCCCGGTGTAATTTTTGACACTCATCTTACCTGGACTCCACATCTCACCAAACTCATAGGTCAAGCGCAAAATCGACTTAATCTTCTCAAACGATTAGTGGGCACAACTTGGGGATTAAGGCCACATACCGTTCTCAATACATATAAAACCTTCATGCGGAGTACATTTACCTATGGGCATACAGCCTGGGCATCTGCGTCCCTAAAATTCTATCAAAAACTTGCTATACTAGAACGCCATTCTATACACCTAGCATAGCGCATAAGCCTACCTCATCCAACACGTTTACTTTATGAGATGATCGATTTCCCGACATTATTAACGCACCTCGATCAACTTCGTATACGTTACATCAGCAAACGTATGGCACAACCCCATCCTATGATACTTAATATACTCCGCTACGATCGTGCCAACGATACACCACCAACTTTCATTGACACCCCTCTCCAACACTTCATGACATTATATCATTTACAGTTAGATGATGACATATTGGACCCCGAAATCTATACAATATACCGACCGCATGAACTTTCATCTCATATCTATCCATCATATGCACAGTAATACCGATTAACAAGAGCCTCCTTCGTCTTCATCAGTTCCTGAATCGCCCCAGGAACAGAAGATAACTTCATTCGTCTTAACTAACATAACCTTGTGATGTGACGTCCAAAGCACTGCATTTCATTCACTCATTACATTTGTTCATTTTCTTACAGCAGCCCTCAACTTTCTTTTCCTCTCATAATTTGTGTTTATGTAATAACTGCCAATATTCACTTCTAGCCATTAACCTGCTTGTGTTATATATATATATATATATATATATATATATATATATATATATATATATATATATATATATATATATTCTCCTGGAATCATTTCAATCCATGTATGTTTAATATTGACGTGGTCAATAAAGAAATAATAAACCTGACAACCCTTAGACCACCTACATTTCCATAGAGACAATTGCTCTACATTACAGCCCTTTCCCGAAGAAAGGGCACAACCCTTTAAATGGGACGACGAAAAAAAATAATATAGTTAGTTTTAATAAAATTATGTTTACGTCTATGTGAAATTAAGAAAAGTGTAATTTGAACACTCAAAAGCTATCGGATAATTCTCCACGCACCTCCTTCTCCTCCTCCTCATATAGAGCGCACATTTACGTAAGAATCGTATTCTTTCGACAAAGTAAGTCTAATCTTCAGGAATTATCTTAGAGGGTCATTACTGAACAAGACTAGCCATTGGATGAGAATATGCTCTGTAAGTTAGGACCGAATATGGTCGAAACGTGATGTGATTGAATGTCGTCGAAATACAATGCTGTAATTTAAGTATTGCTGTTTATCAGTGTTTATCAGTGGATAAAACTTTCAAAAGGGGAATGTCCCTAGTTATTAAAGAACATGCAGATAATATGTTATTGAGAAATCAAATTTCGTCTCCATCCATCAGATCCATTTACGTAAATAAAAAGTATTTGTTACAAACAATTTATTCTACGGAAGGTTTGTCAGCAAATAAGGCAAGAAAGAGTATGTATATAATTACAATATATCTGCAAAATCATTACATTTAAGATTGATAGGAAATCAAACAATTAATTTGGAACTGTTATGGATACAGTTCCAATCGAAGCCTGTTGCAAATTCTGGAATTGAATCTGAATGAAGAAACAATTTTTTTTTTCAGGAAATAGGAAGTGAATGCAAGGCTCATGACGTCTTTATGTCCTCTTGCCTATAGTTATATCTCTGGCATAGACCAAGAAGTGTAGCATTGAAACCAAGTGGTTTCTTGGTACGTGGTTGCATTATAATATAATTTCAATGTTGTAGTTTTGAGACGTGTTCCAAACGTTTCTATAAACTGATATGATTTAATTTCTTAATTTCTTAAAGGATAACAATAATAGATTGCATCATACATTTGTGAAACAATGTTGACATTCCAATTACGTAACAATACAGATAATATTTGATATTATTTTATAATGGAAAACAACCTGTTACTGTTTTATTTTTGATACATAGATTTAGATTCACGATGACCTCTCTCATCGTAATCGTATCCCAAGACGACCATTCATGCTCCATTGAAAAAATGTCATTTAAAGATTCCGGAATATTTTTGTACAATAGTAAAAAGAAAATTAAATTATCCGTTTTAAAAATCCGCTATTGTGTAATAACTTTCAAACTATTAAAGAACTCAGGTAAATATTTATATATTAATTGCCCAAGAGTACGTTCAATTATTTTTAGTAAGTTGAAAAGTAAAACGAAAAATACAGAAAATTAGGAAAGTAGATAATCTCATAGTACAATATGTTTCAACGTTATGTCGTACTATATTTGTGAAATTTAGAGAATTATTACTAACAGCAGTACAAATGATTGTTTTCCTGTTCAATTTCTAAGGAGAAATATATACAATCTAACTATTAGGCAGTGACACTATTCTAGCTTATCCGAAAGCAACAGTAGCTGGATAACCTAAAGTGTCTGACAGTGAGCTTCATGCTAGGATTAATATAATCGTACTTTCTTATATTATTAACTTCTTTTATACTATCCTTTTACTTTTGTTATTTTTTTTTCAATTGCCCTGTCGTCTGTGCACGTACGCTACAGAACACGTGGATAAATTACGGCCTTCTTGTGTGCTTATGTTGAAAAATACATGTTTTTTTCTGTCCTAAGGCATTTACAGATTTGAATCACTGACGGCTATATTACTAGGGATCTCAAATTTTGCTACACAAATAGTGTACGGAGATCAATCCTGAATGTATGTTCATTGCTTTCAAGAGATTTAGAGACATCCCCCTGCATTTTCGAAAAGCCTATGTGAAAATCTCATGAGAACTAATTTTATAATAATTTTGTAATATTCATAAATTTCGCCTACTTTATATGTGTTATCGTTACGGAAGAGCACTGTAAATACTGAAATTAACTTCCGAAAGTGCCACTATTCAAAATAAAAGTTTCGATCACAGTTCTTTTACTAAAATCCATCTCTTATGAGAGTGAGTAGACATATAATGAAAGTTTACGTATCGTGCTACCCTGATAAAACTTTGAATATAAATGTCTTGTTTTAGTAAAACGCAACGTAATAAAGTATTTTAACACATTTTGTTCTTAGAAAGGATTAGGAGCTTTTACATGAATATTTTAAAATCCGATTTTGCAGTCGTAAACGACGTAAGGTTGTAAATGCCGATTTTTTAAAAATAATTATCATTTTGATCTATCTTTTATCATTAATGAACTCACTTTGATATACAATATCTTAAAATAAGAAGGAACATTAAATCTATTTAACAGAATAACGGATACAGCCTAGGAAATGCACTTTAGAACAAACTTCTCATTTTGCTCAAACTGAATATCTTTCTTATTCCACTTTTATTCATATGAAAATTGCAAGGAGAAAGGCCCTTGAAATATACTTAACACTTATTTCGACTATACATTTCCTACCAGTGCAGTGAACTGGTATTTTAGAAAGATTCTAGAATAGTATATTTTTAATTTAACTATTAATAGTTTTATGCCTTCCGATCTGTTCTACAAATTTGCTCATAAGTTGTCATATCTGTCCTGTAAGAAGATAATAGTGCCCATATGTATTTCCAGATATGAGATTAAACGAAACATCTATTTTTGCGTATCAGAATTATGTCCTATATAGTTAAGCTAAAAGACTATTAACACTGCAAATTTTATTAGGAGCCTTATTTTCCCATGAATTATATTTTTGTGTAATAAATACTTGTTTATCAAGAATTTTTGATATTGTACAACATATTTTTTACAATTATATCCAAGCATTTTATAGATACTGACTTGGTTCTTGCCAAAATACAGAGGTTGTTCAGCCTACGTTTGGCCGATTTCGTTCCTTCCCCCTCCCGGGCAGAATGGGCTCACCCTACCTGGCTCTTGGCGTCATGCAGTGTTATACAGTGGCTTACTGAGAACGGAGTTGTTTTTCCGCGCGGACGAAAATAACGCACAAAACATTACCATTGTTGTGAGTGTTGTGTTAAATTTGTTTCCAAGTGTGTGGGTTTCCGCTCTGTGAGCAAAATGCCGCCCAAACTAAGCCAGTTTTGAAGAGGCTTTGTTGCGGCTGTTTATGACGCCCAATTTAGTGTTTCTGTCATTAGTAAACACTGCAAGAAGAATGAATGCAAAATCAGTTTAAATGGAATAAAAATATGTTATTAAAAACTACAAGGGCAACAAAACTACACAATTTGGATCACCAACGAAGTTGCATAGGTAGCGGGAATGCACCAAGGCCACCTGCACCATGCAGAGGAATCTTTCTCAAAATGTTAATGCAAGAACCTTCGCCAACGCAAAGGTGTATGGCTAATCGTCTTAACGTGTCTTTGGGGACTGTGAGCCAGACATTACACCATCAACTCAAGCAGGAAAAAGCCATCTTCTCACTAATGCCCACAGAAAGGAACGAAAGCGTAACGCCCGGAAACTGTACGAACGTCACCTCGCAAATGAAAGGTGGACGTACTTCGTAACGCTCGATGAAGCATCGATTTACCTTTCTGACTGCGGCAAACCGAAAGCCATCGTGTACAGAGAGAAAGGCGCCAAGAACTTCAGAAGGTGAGTCCATGTCTGTAAAGAATCGTTCCCAAAAAGGTCCATGGTCGTTACTGACTACTGTTACCGAAGGGAACTAAAGATTTGTAGGGTGGTGAAGAATTGCAAAAGCAATTCGCAGTATTTCGAGGAGCAGATCATGCGGCCGATCTACGAGCATAAGATTTCAACAATGTACGGAAATGACGTCAGTCTGATGCGCATTCACATGAACAAGGCCTCATCACATACTTCACGATCGTGACTCGCAGTCTACAGGGGGGTGGAGGAGGCAAGTGGTATACAGGTGATACCATTCAATGAGGTACCTGTTAAGTCTGCAGATGCAGGTCGTATGAACTATTTGGATTTGCATTGCTGAAGCGGGCTTTGGGAAACGGTGTGTGACAACTGTGGAAGGACTTTGGAAAGCTTTGCAAAGGGAATTGGACAATATTCCCCTGCCAGTTCTGCAGAGAAGCCTATTACAGTGGAAATTAGTCTGTCAAGCCATTGCTAGGAACCAAGGGAACACATCGAGCACTTGCGGAGCTGGTGTCGTGGATTCTTCTAAATTTTTAGGCAAGTCGAAATTGGCCAAATGTAGACTGAACAACCTCTCTATAAGCAATTATTAAAATATCCTTCTATTTGCAGGTCGGATGGGGAACAGGTCAAAACTCCCACAGCCAGAACCTCCACACTCAAGAAATGTCAAAACACCCACACAAACGTTCATAACCCCCACACAAATGGACAAATCTCCCAAATACACGAACGGTCATAACCCCCACAGCCAAAACTCCCACACAATAAATGTCAAAACGCCCACAGAATCGGTCATAGTATAACGACACTATAGAAAAGCGTCGTCAACCTGGTCCGTCTGGTAAAATATAAGTTACGAAGCGATAATAACTTTTCTTTATGCAAGAATCAACTCAGATATTCAAAGATCATTAGCCTCACCTTTATTACTTGATATGTCTTAAATATTCCTTTTTAAAACCGTGAAATACATAAATTCACTTGACTAAGTCAACACATAACATGTACATAGCCACAACTATCCCATAATAATCTCTTACATATATATTAAAAACATTCTTCTTTTTTGTTAATTTAAAATGAACATTCTACTAAGTATATTACATATTTATGAGCACTTTTTGCCCACGGTACAGGTAAATATTATACAAACTAAAGTATTTCGTTATAGAAAATGTCGCCCGCCAAAGGGACTGAATATAAAAGTCATGAGTAGGCTTGGCTTTTATATTCAAGAACCACTGGTCTGATTAGATTAATGTTCGTACATTACATATGTTCTTTATATTTTGATCACACCTCGTATATATCTTCATTATTTTTTTTGGTTAACCCTCATATATATATAAAAATATTAGTTATTATCATTCACATAAATACATTTACAATAAATCTTTGATTTCATTAATATTTCTCTTTTATTACATTATTATTTATTCTTTATCATTAAAAAAAAACATCGTCGCTTAGGAATATAATTAACGAGGGTGAAACACAAATTATCAAGATTACTAGTTTCGATCATTATTACAAACGATGATGTGACAAATAATATTTGTTCTTTTCGGGCGCATTGTATAACAAATAAGTTAGATGTTGCAATTGTAATGTATACATAGTAGCACTAAGATGTCATAAATAAAGAAGAATTTCATTCAAGGTAGTTATTGAATAATTGATTTTATAGAATGGATCTTATTCTTAACATAATCTTTGACAATTAAACACAAATCAATCTGATATAAAGTAATTTTTTTTTTGCCTTTAACTAATTATAAATTGAATTATGATTCTTCGCATTAATAAGAAAGAATAAAAATTAAACATAACCTACGTTTGAATAATCAAATGGAAGTAAATAAATTTATTTTACAGAAACAAAAGACACCTTTTTGTTATTAAATAAACACATTTTTCATTATTATTGTTATTTTTCTTTCTTATTTATTTGATCAAGAATGTTGGGTGCTACTAACTCTTTAACTAGATGCATTTCAAATATTTATAACCATCGTTTTCATTATTAATATTAACACAAACTTTAAAACGAAAATTCACAAGAATCTATAACCAACATGGGTTTAACCTAATTTCGTTAACGGTACTCATGTTACATTCACACTGTCATATGAATCTAATAAAGTGCATTGTACCGCACAATCGTGGTTAGGTTCTACATTAGGTTGTACATGTCTTTCATCGTGATTTGAATTTGGATACGAAGTACCATCTCGTGAACAATGATTATGTCTATACATAGGATTGATAGCATCTCTAGGATTTCGACATGTATTTCTATTATTTTTGTGTCTACTTCGGTTGATTAGGTTAGGCGGATTCCCTACATAACCTTGTCTATTTTGTTCATTTTGATTGCTAGAGTATACTCGTCTTAGGTTCGGTTCATTATTATTCACACTTCGGATATTCAAATTCCGAACAGGGACCAAATGATCTGAATTATTCTTATTTTTACCCATTCCTGATTGTGTTAGATTCATAGCATGGTATTGAGTTTCATAGCATTGTACAAGCATTAATAAATGACTGAAACTCATACACTGTGTGGAAAATAAGATCTGCTGTAATTTAAATGGAAGCAAATTGCGAATCGATGCAATTATTCTTGATTCCGTTTGCAAGGGATTAACAACCTTTAATTCATTATAGACATTTATAACAAACTCTACAATAGATTTGTGCAATCGAGGATTGAAATGTTGATTTCTAAGAGTGGCATCTCTGTTTGCCAGCAAAAAGTCATTTTCGTAATTCGCGATCAATGCCGCTTTAAATTCCTCATATGTACTAATGTGATCACGTATTGCCTTAAACCATAAGGAACAAGGTGGGAGTAATACATGGGGTATTAATTTCATGTATTGTGATCGGTCGATAGACATTATACTGCATTCGTCTTGGAACTTCTCTAAGAAAGAACTAGCATTTTCATTGCACTTACCACTAAATTTACTCATGGCTTTGATTTCGCTCATCTTGACACTTAGCTTTACCTTTCTTTTCTCACTCCTTGTTCTTGTGGTGTGATTGTTCCGGTCCGTAACGTGCTGTGTCATGATACCATTTATATTTCGTTCATCAGTGATCTTCGGACAATTTTCCTCTAATATAATATCCTCCTCAGATTCCGGCGAAGGCGTATTTATATCCGGTGATTGGGGAAACTCGAAGCGATCACTGCCCAGATTATTGCGATAAATGGTGTCTCTAGCCTGTAACGTTTTAATTTCTTCCTGCATAGTAGCCAACTGGATCTTTTGATGTTTAACGGAAGATTCTATTAACGTTAAATCCTTTTTTACAGCACAGATTTCATGATTTTGATGATCGTGCTTTTCTTGACACTCATCGGCTAACCTTTTTAACTTCTCTTCAAACTGCGAGGATATGTCGTTCATCACCTGGACGATTGTTTGTTTCGTATCGTCTGATTTCAGTTCTATCCGTTCTATTCGTTTACTTAATTCTTCATACTGCTTGCTAGCTTCATTAAATTTCAGTTCTATCTTCTGTTCCATGGTCTGGTTAGCTTCATAGAACTTCTGTTCCATGGTCTTGTTAGATTCATTGAGCTTCTGTTCCATGGTTTGTTTTATCTCAGTCGTCATTTGCATAATTTGTCGCTGCACAGCTAACAAAAGTCGATCCTCAGATGACAAACTTGGTGTTGCACTAATTTCACCTGGATTACTGGTATTAGATTCCTGTTGCACTATTTCACTATCCATTTTTCTTTTGATGACCTTACCGCTTCGTAATACGGTTAAGTTCGTATTCATAAATGGTAATATCCAAGTAAATTCAGCCCTACTTTCCTTCTTCGGGAACTGAATTTTCAAAAGATCCCGGGTTTGGTAAACCAAATTTTTATAACGACACTATAGAAAAGCGTCGTCAACCTGGTCCGTCTGGTAAAATATAAGTTACGAAGCGATAATAACTTTTCTTTATGCAAGAATCAACTCAGATATTCAAAGATCATTAGCCTCACCTTTATTACTTGATATGTCTTAAATATTCCTTTTTAAAACCGTGAAATACATAAATTCACTTGACTAAGTCAACACATAACATGTATATAGCCACAACTATCCCATAATAATCTCTTACATATATATTAAAAACATTCTTCTTTTTTGTTAATTTAAAATGAACATTCTACTAAGTATATTACATATTTATGAGCACTTTTTGCCCACGGTACAGGTAAATATTATACAAACTAAAGTATTTCGTTATAATAGCTCCCACACAAATGGACAAATCTCCAAAATGCACGAACTGTCATAACTCCCACAGCCAAAACCTCCACACTGGTAATCGGTCATAACCTCCAACGGTCATAACTCCCAAACAAATGGACAAAACTCCCAAACATAGCAACGGTCACAATCCCCACATAAATTGACAAAATCCCCACACCAATGGACAAAACTCCCACATACAGAAATCGTCACACCTGCCACACAAATGGACAATACCCCCAAACAATCCGACAAATCTCCCACACTCTGAAATGATCCTGGTTGCATGTCTTGCCCTTCTACTTTTAATAACATTTTTATTCCACTTAAACTGATGTTGCAACTATTCTTCTTGCTCTGTTTTCTAATGACAGAAACACTAAAATGGGCGTCATAAAGAGCCGCATCAAAGACGTACAATCACGATCACTTCAGAGTGTGGGGGGTTTGTCCGATTGTGTGGGGTTTTTGTCCATTTGTGTGGCAGTTGTGACAATTTCTGCATGTGGGAGTTCTGACCATTTCTGTGGGAGTTTTGTTCATTTAGGTGGGGATTATGACCGTTGCTATGTGTGGCTGTTTTCTCCATTTGTGTGGGAGTTATGTTCATTTATGTGGGGATTATGACCTTTGCTATGTGTGGCTGTGGGGGCGTTTAGACATTTCTTGAGTGTGGGAGTTTTGCCTGTGGGGGTTTTGACGGTTCGTGCGTTTGGGAGATTTGTCCATTTGTGTGGGATTTATGATCTATCTTGTGGGCGTTTTGACATTTCTTGAGTGTGGGAGTTTTGCCCGTGGAGGTTTTGACCGTTCGTGCGTTTAGGAGATTTGTCCATTTGTGTGGGAGTTATGACCGATCGTGTGGGCGTTTTGACATTTCTTGAGTGTGGAGTTTTGGCTGTGGGGGTTTTGACCTAGACCCGTTGGATGCATCAAATCGATTATATTTTCAAACGGATGTCTTTAAATTATAATATATAGTTTGTATGGTAGAAACATAAGAATTATATATAATTGATAGTTTAATTTCACAAAAGTGATCCTGTGGGACACAAAACATTACCCCAATATTTTTCATAAATAATCTCGAAATTGCCATTATAAATTCTTTTGTTGATTTCTTGCATCATTATCCATATTACAATGCAAGTTGCAGCTACAACACAGAATTGCAATATGATTATATTATAGTAAAAGTTGTGCTGTCCATTATGAAGCTAGAAACAGCTAGTTTCAAGAAATTTGTAAGAATACATTTGGAAATATTTGAAATGCAAATTGGAACATGCAAAGGCATAGTTTTCGATGCGATGGAGAAAAATGGTGTTATTAGTATATGTCAGCACTGGAGGGAAAAGTAAGTCTACTCTGAAAATATTCTGTGCAATAACATACGATCGGATATATATTCTGGTTTTACGGCAGCATTATGTTACAAATAGACATGTAGAAAAATCATTGTAATAAAGTTATTTAGTAGAAGCCAACATGTCATTTCCATAGTTGAAAATGCTATTTTACGTGCAGTTCACGATTTGTAATAGTTTATCAATACTGTACTTGACTTACTTTTCAAGCACACGCATTAAGTTTTTATTGACTACCGCAGTCGAGGTTCTGCAGCATATGGTAAAAAATTGTATTAGTTACAAATATTTTGTTCCATATTCTTTATTGGCTTATGAGCATGGTTTTGTGACATACATTTTGCAGTAACAGCAATTTATGTGAAATCATTTAAAAGTGTGTGCAATAATCTTTTCTTGAACCACATTCAGGCACATACTAGTATATATTTACATACAGGGATGAATTCAGGGGGTAGCCCGGGGGGAATGTTCCGCCCGAAGAAAATTCATTCCCCCCCGGAGAAACTTCCAAAATTTCAGTCACAAAATGTAGAAATTACTTCACCCAATTATTTGCTTCTCTTTCCGTGCACGTGTAGACGAAATCCGATCTCTCAATATACATATAAATGACGCAGACCCATTGTGTATAAATATTAAACAATTAACATCTAAGATAGAATACCAAAATAGTCAATAAAACCTATATTTCTTAACGCTATGAACGAGTTTGGCAGAACATGAAATTTTCAACTGTTGAAGAAAGGTTTGTATTTTAGTAGGTACTATTCTCGCCCTATATTATATATTAGTACTGTAGGTAGCACTAGCACAGATTGAGATAGGAAAGGAAAGTTAGGGCTTTGATCATTCCATATGATATCTGATATCAGCAGACTTCATTCAGTTCTTGAAAATGTACAGTTCTTGCATTATTTGAAATAGAGCGCCTAAATTCCATTTCTCGCATCGGAGGTAACAGACGTAAATGTGTTTTACGATTGTTAAAGTAAACACACCTTTCTTTAACTAAAAATAAGTGAGTTAAAGGGTGAGATTCAGAGGGATCAGGGAGGAACAGTTATCTCTCCTGGGTTAGAGATTTATATAGAATTTATCAATATAATAGTAGTATATAAGTGAAAGATTGCTATTGAAGGTGACGAAGACCCTACTCAGTGCCGTGCAATGGGGGAGGGGCAACGGCCCGGGCGCCGAAGTAAGGGGCGCAAAATTCGGGAGGGAAAAGGAAAAGAAAAGAAGGAAAGAAAAAAGAGAGGAATGAAACACATATGCACATGTGGGCATGTGCACATATATAAAATGAAAGGAAAAAAAGTAATAAAAAGTGCTCAAAATCAAGGAAAAGTAGGGTTTACTTTTTAAAATTTTCTCACTCTCGCCCCAAGCGCTGATTTTCCATGACACTGCACTAAGTTGTGGAAAATCCTACTGAAGATTTCATATACTAAACTATTGATGTGTATGCAATGAAGAAACCAAGGCTAATATGCTTGATTTAGAATCAGAAGTGTGAGAAAAATAATAACTTTTTGTTAAGATATTCCTATGTATGTTTGTTTTAGGACAAAAAAAAATTGCGTTAATTTAAATCTTTTTGAAAACTTCTACATTAGTAACAAACAGTAACTACTGAACATAGGAAATAATAACAAAAATAACTACTGTAAATAGCAGTTAAAGTTTAGTCTAAAATATTTTTGCCAGTCTTTATTTAATGTTTTAGATAAAATTAAACGATTGTTTTTTTTAAATTATAATCTCTCACTTAATATTTATCAGCAATTAGTCTCAATATTAGGTAAGATGTGCATGCGAATGGAATTGTTAAATATGCTGATTTCTTGCAAAAATACAGAAAAACAACCCTTCCCCCCGAGGAATTCACATTCCCCCCGGGTGAAAATGTCTGAATTCAACACTGTTTACATATACATCACAAAGATATTTACAGCACAATTATTAAAAACCATACGTACTTAATAATGCATAGAATCAGTGGTTATATAGATAGACAAAGTAGGAGTAACGGGTACGTCGGCTCCGAAGCTATGTGTTCTTGTCTCGAACAATCAGTGACAAGCATATAATTTCAAGAAGAAAACTTGCCTCCCTAAAAAGACTCGCATATATTGCCGTCTTAGCTGGGTTTAAATGAATGATTTAAACGCACGTCTTTGTATGCTGTATGGTAGAATTTGGACCTATACTGCATCATAAGTACTAATGTTCATATTATTGACTCCGAAAATTATGGATGCAACATTGACATGGCTCATTTTCGATCATTTTAATATGCCAATCCTCTTTATCCCCCAAGTGTCGGGGCTGAAAATGGATTTAAACAGCATGAGAAGTGTCACTGTTTATCACCTCGACAGCAAGAACTATAGACGCAATACTAATATTAGTCATTTTTGATCATTTATATATTTCTCCCTCCCCATGTTGCGAGTCATGGAATCTTAAGTGTCACTGTTGATCTCAGCGACCCTAATGTTGTGGATTCACTACGAATATCTGTCATTTCGATAACTTTTAAATATATTTTCCTCCCCCTCCCGCAAGTTGTGCGTTTGAACTTGGATTTAAACGGGATCGAAAGTATCACTGTTCATCTAAGAGACCCAGAAAACCATAAGTTTGACACTGATAGTGACCATTTTCGATCATTTTTATACATCTCTTAATCCCTCTTCCGCAAGCTGCGGGGCTCATTTCGGATTTAAACTGAGACGGAAATGTCACTGTTTATCCGAATGAACCCGAATACTATGGATTAGACACTAATATTAGTCGTTTTTGACCATTATTATACATAGTCCCCTCCTCCGCCTCCGTGATGTGGCACACGGCATCAGAATTGTCACTGTTAATCTCAGCTACTCCTGAAACTATGGATTCGACACTAGTATTAGTCATTTTTTTACATTTTTAAATGTTTATCCCTCTTCCCTACGTCGTACCCGCCCCATCCACATCCGTTATGGGTGAACTTGGATTGGAACAGCATCTGATGTATCACTGTTTCTCTCATCGTCACCGAAAACTATAGATTGAATTCTAATGTCGGTCATTTTTGATGATTTTCTAATTTCTCTCCCCACAATTCCTCCCCTAAGTCGCATCGTCAAAGTGTATAGCCTAAAGTATTCCCTGTTCCTAAACGCATGTATGTTAAACATTTGATTGAGATCGGCTGGGTGCTTCAAGAGTGAGAAGTCACAAAGGCAGTCATATTTTATTTTTTTTTTACAAATATCTCAGCTTTCTCCTCCCCTAAGTTGGCTCGTGAAAGTGAAACGGTAAAAACACCCAAGGTCCGACCCTCATATATGTTGAACACTTGATCGAAATTGGTTGGCGGTTCAAAATTTATTAGCTTTCATTAGTGCTTATTTATACGCCCCTTTCCCTCCACGCCACTAGAATCTACCGTTAAATTAAAATTACAAAAATGTTTCTAGATCTAAACCTTATGTACCTTCAAAGTTTGATTGGGATTGGTTTTATAGTTCAAGAGTTATTAAATTAACTTTAAAATATAGTCCCTTTCTGTCTTGTATAAATTGATTTTTATATATATCTCCACCTTCTTCTCCTCCCCTACTTTGCTCCGTCAAATGTAAATCATAAAAAGAACCCAGGGCTCTACATCCTCTATATTGAAAATTTGATCAAGTTTGATCGAGTGGTTCAGGAGTGTTAAAGTTTTATTTACTTTTATACCCCCTTCCCACAGTTCTACCATCAAAGGGAATAGCCTAAAACCAGCCCAGCCTAGAACCACATCCATGTTATATATTTGATAGAGATTGATCAGGCGTTTCAAGTGATTTAGAGTCACAAACATAGTACTTTTCAATTTTTTTATATATACATTAAGATATTTATATCAATTAATTGATTATTTCCCCAAAGAAAATTGAATACAAAATCTTCTTAGAAATTGTATTATCTAACAAAATTAATGTATAATTGGTAGATATTCCTGATATAGACTATATACTAACTTTAGAAATAAGACAATATATAAAATAGTTTATGACATTTTTTCAGGTTCTAATACTTCGTTCAAATTCACACAAATCCACCAACTATCCATCTCTCTTAGCTTGAAAGATGTTAAGAAGGGCAGTAAACTACATTAGTGTTCAATTGTTAATTGAATTGTCACCGTCTAATTACTTGGTAATTCCGAATGAACTGATAAGCAACTTGAGTTTAAGATTACCGTGATAATCGTATTCGTTTTGTTCCTTCAATAAACTGAGGACAATAATATGAATTAATATAAATAACTTATTTAGTACAATTTGATAACACAAACTGAAGCAATACGTAAACATACTAATCGATCTTGGGGAAAAGGTAAGCAAAGAAGATGTACAAAGATACACAATTAGTAATGAGCTAAAATAGAGAACTATATGTACTCGAAATAGTTTATACATATGAGGAATGTATTTCAAAAACATGCGAAATCCGTTTGGAAGATTTTTTTGGAAAGGGCTAACAACAATATATTTTTACATTGAAACACTATGACAAGTAATATTTCACACCGAATTTTACACAGAAAATAATCTCTAAAAGCATTATCAAAATTTAACGTAAGAGGGTCCATAGTATATTCATATTCAATTCATATTCACGATTCCATATACAATTCAAAATCGGATATTTTTTGATTTAGCATGTTTTGGATATACACTCCTCATATGCCATTCTGAAAGCGAGAAATTCATCATCAATTTGAAATTAAATGTGGTATGATATGAAAGAGAATAAGATGGTAAGAAATTTAGTCACTTTTCATTTTCATTTAGGCATTGTAGAGTAAACAGAGAGAACTGGTTAAATGCATTTTAACGTGTAAGATCTTTGAGATAGCGCTGTATAGTTCCTTCGACTCACTAGGAAATGCACGTACTCACTTCATACAAATGATGCAAGTGTCGTGTAACTATTCCTATTGGAAAATTCACCATTGGGAGAAAGAAAGAAGGCTTACACAACACAAAAGGAAGCTGCAAACCGATATAGTATTCATTATATCAGCTTCCCTTCCAAAGTAATCATAAATTTTTCTGCTCTAAATGTATAAAAGAATCTTAAAAGTTCATGCTGCGTTTGCTCTTCATGGCAAAAATAAAGAGGGTGCTTCTAGAAAAAAGTTGAGTACCATTTTCTCTACTATCATAACGAACTTCGGATTATTCTCTGCGAGGTAATTATTTCATCTATGCCAAATTTACTTTTGTCATAATATGTAATTTGTTTTTGTTTACTTCATTATTTGCATTAACTTTGGGGACCCTAATAAAGTAGTTTTATTAATCTATTTTTCTTCTCTTTCCATACATACAATACTGTTCGAATGTCCTTTAAAGCAAAGCTAAATATTGCTTATTAACAAGTTTATTGGGCCATAATTAAATTCGGCTGAAGCCTTGATGAAATATACGTCCATTTGTTTACACGATATTGTCTGACCTGGATCGAAGAACACATTATCTATTGGGCAATAGAGTTAATTTTACTACCAATACGCATGATATATGAATCAGAATAAAATCTAATACATTACATATTTTGGGTAACCCCGTTGCAAAATTAAAAAAAGTACTGTTTATATAAGGGTAACGCTACTATTTACAGACATACATCTGAAATAGCATTCTATTCGAAGATTGTAAAATATAAGATGTTAAAACCAGTAACTTAAATATAGAGCTGTGAGTACCTTTAGTTAAGATACGAACGCTTTAATTATTAGCTGTACTGTGGTAACGAGTAAATCGGAAATTTATTTGAGTTCAAAATGTGAAGGCTAGATATGGTGCAAAATTGAAATTATTTGGGATAAAGAAAAATATGTAGTATTTTAAGAATATTATCAAATTTTCAAATGAGAATCTCTGTAACCAAATGTTTATTCTGATGGTTGATTTAATGTTTCACTTTGTAACCCATCTTCAATTATATATATAACAATGCTATTAAGTAGAGTTGCTTCAATTGTTAAGCTACACAGAAAACGGGATGTAATATGAATTTGACAAATTTTGTTCACTAAATATCACATCCACTTTTACAATAGCTGTGGCATTAGACTAAACCAAGAAAACGATCAGGATCTCTTCTGAATATATTTTCCTTTTTATTCATTTCTGTATGGTGCTCTTTAAAAATCTGACAAGTTTTAAGAACAATACACATTAAACCGAAAAAGTGCAATTAATGCTTGGATTTAAAAGTCTGGAACTTGATTGCATAATTCTATTAAAAAGAATAGGGTATTAAGTATTTAATTGTATTTAATTTTATGTAAGCATAAGATACATAGTTTGCAAATAGTAATTATTTCTATGAGAAATACAACGGTATTGTCATTGCTACATGAAGAATTATACGATAACACTGACAAAATTTAATCTAATTTAGTACTATATGGACTACATTCAAAATTAATGTCATAAGCTTATGTTGAACTCTTTTCAAAAATATAAAAATAACCATGACAATTTTCTAATGCACTATGTATTTTTGATTTTCAGAATTTGAATGGAGGACCACGATCTCTTGTACGTAACACTAATTGAAATATTTATGTAGAATATCACACAGACAAACAGTTCTTTAGAGCATTCTTGCTATAAGAAAATTGCCGGCAAAATTTAGGAAACCTTTTTGAGAAAATAGTAAAAATTTCGGTTAGCAACTATAATTATAATTGGTCATCGGAAACATTCGAGCAAACGATAGTGATCCTATAGTGTTGATTCTGTTAGGTAGCAGACCCTTGTATTAGACATTCAATCATTTTTTGTAACCATCGAGACTGAAGTTGATAGTGTTAAGAAGTGGAAGTTCCGACTGGTTAATACAATATTATCGGGATTCACTAGTACTTACGATCAACAATTATACTGCTTATTATATGAACATTTAGCAGCATATAACTATGGCGTGCCTATCAACATATTTACGTCTATATGATTCGAAGAACTGGCTGCCACCTTTTCAATAATATCAGATTTTATAATTACAAATTGGTGTTCTTCTTCTGAATAGAGGACAGGTTTGACAAATTAGTTATCCCAGCAACAGAGAGAAACAGTAAACCAGTTACTGTTTATCCGATTGTCGCCTGGGATACTTGTGAACATGCTGTTGTGACCAATCATAACGCTTTTAGTTACTTATAAGAATGCAATGTTCATGCCATAAATATATTTTAAAAATACTAGTTCTTCATAGAGCAACAACTTGGTGTATTTTCTGCTTTATGGGTAGCACAAAAGTGTCTTAGACCAAACTCACCAACATTGTACAATTTCCTTTTGTGGTGAAGTTGTTTCACAATGTCTACTGCAATTTAATTGATTCATATTCCGATTTTCCAAATCTATGCCTCTTTCCCCTTTCCTTCTTTTCAGTAATTATCTCGATGTTTATAACTTGTGTGTGTACCGGTAAGTAAACATTCATAAATGATTTACTAAATCTAGTAAAATGATTTCAAAGCGTGCAATAATTTACCAGACACACCAATGAAGGACCATATTTTGAGGAGGGATGATATGTATGGATATGTGCAATTTATAGTGTACAATCATAATATACCCAGGGATGAAAGTATGAACAAACCATAAGTCGACTCCGCTTCATTCTCCTAATATCGATATATCGGTGATAGACCACGCTGTTTTGCATACTTTGCCATTAAGAGACATATTTCCTGAACTAATGAAGATATCGGAGTCATAAAAAAAAGTACGTTTGAGATGTAATGGACAATACATGTTTATTACATTTGTTACACTCACGGATTCCAGTATTCCAAACAAAATTTCGTAATCCAAAAAAGTCTACGTTTTGAACCTCCAATCTGGGTAGCGGAGATATTTGCAATGTAATGAGTTAAAATGAGGAATTTCCATAACTGATTTACTGTATAACTTTGACTCATTTAGTAGTCAAAATTATGTTGATACAGATAGTATCGTAAGAGGTAGAACATAGAAATTAATGAATGAAATACCAACCTATGAGCCATTGCGTCATTTTGTGATTTAGTTTGAAGATTAACAAAGGAAACGGAGAATTTTAAATTAAACAGCATTGGATATCAAATGCATTAATGCAACATTATTGAACTTGCAAACTTAAAATTTATGGTCTTACATTATATACATTAAATAATATGTTCTCATATGTATGTAGGTTCTCTTGGATGGTAAGAAACGTAAAGCATAATGCCATATACCGCAAATTCTCCCATTATTATTCCCTTATCTCAATCATCGTCTCTCTTGCGGTGAAGGACATAATCATGGGACTTTACATTTTAAGATTTCAGTTCATTTACAATCTGATAAGTGTATTGAAGTTGAGGGAGGCATTTTTGAAAATCTACTGTAATCCCTAAAACAATAAACTCTCAAACTATCCAACAAATAAGAATTGTTAAGTGTATTTCTTTCACTTTTTTTTTCTTGCTAACATGGCAATGGAGTTTTTCTTTGCCCTGCAATTTCTTACCAAGAGAAACTACCTATGAGAACATACTGCTTTGTTATTAATGCGTGATAATTTCGTAAATTTGTACATTGAATAATATTGCGTTAATAAACTTGAAATCCGATTTTGTTTATTTTGCATATACATGTTTCAGTTGATATACTACAAAGTACATTTTGAAGCGACGTAATAATTCGAAGTTTCATATTTCGTTCATTCATTTTTATGCTCTACCTATTACGATAGTAGTCTGGCCATACTAAAACTTAATTTTATCTATTCTCAAGAGACTTATTCTATCGTATATAGGGCTGAATTTGGCCTTCCTTGGCGATAATATTGTAAGATATTAGAGGTTCGATCTCAAATTTGAGGTTCAAAAATGGAAACGTTTGGATTAGTAGTTTTGTTCGGGATCTGGAATCTATGGTTGTAATGTATATAATATCTGTTACACGTGGCATCTACTTGTTTCTGAACGACTCCGATACGTTCGTTAGTTCAGCAGATATGTGCTTTCAGAGCAATGTGAATGGAATAGTGTGTTTTTCCATGAGTATATCTATATCTCGGAAACAGAAGAGATAAACCTATGGTTTAAATGAATTTGTGTATTGTTACGACACGTATTATCATTCTTCAAAATATGGAGTCTCTTGATAGGGTTAACTGCATATATCAATGTTGGTATTGCGTGCTGGGTGTACAAAATTATTCTTAAGAGGTATGTTAATATATTCTCAGAATGTCGTTTTCCCAATTTTAAGAAACATACTTTCGTTAGTTTTTACTACATTTTAACACTTGAGCACTTAATCGCATGTATGTGATATTATGGAAGATATTTTACGAAATTAAATATCTCACTGACTGCACTTTCACATTTTTGACGAGTTCAAGTTCCGAAAGTCATTGATTCTGATGTAGGAAAAGTTAAAAAAAGTTTATATAACAATAGAGAATAATTATATCTTCAAAATATTACAATCCTATGTAACAATCTTACGAATAACTTAATTGTCTAAAGACCTCTACTGTGAAGCAGAATTAAGAGTCAGTCATTGTGTTAAATGTACGATTGGAGAAAAATTAAACATGATGAAACACTAAAACGCTGAACTCTATTACTTGAAGGGTTGCGGTTAGAATTGCATAATACATATATGTATAATTAAGTCACATTATGGACATATTAAGAAAGCAAGGAATTTGTACCTATTTAGTCTACTAGAATGATCTTAGAAATGACTTCGTAGAAAATAACTAGGTCACTTAGATAAATATTGCTTCATGTATATATATATATATATCTGCATTTTGCTGACTCGATTTAAATTTCTAAACCCCTGTATGAAACATATTGTTTCTATATCTCCACATTTGGTTAGCCGGCGCCTTAGTATTAATATATAATTTTACATCTACTGATAACTTGGTCATATCAGCCGATACCAACATTCGATCCTCCAATTTGCAATATATTTAGATTTATCTGTTTTACATAAAGCTCTTTGCGTAATAATATATCCATCAACTATTATTTGCATTAAGTTGTTTGATATATTTCATTACAAATAGCTAGGAAGGCTAGAGACTTTTAAAATTGTTGGTCAGTAGTTATATAAATTATCAGCTATAGTACAAAATCTAACGAAAAATGTAATACGTATTTTTTTGTCAATAGCACTGTCTTTGTTGTAGAACGGGATTAATATTCATATAATATCTCTTCTATTTGATTTAATTGAATACTATAGTATATACATGTTTTCTTCTTTCAGGGAAACCTTCCCTTGGTTGGTAAACTTTTTGGTGTAAGTTGACTATAAGAACTTAAACTCTCCTTCACAAATGCTATACAGCGTGTATGTAGAATGTGTTTGTCTACCACACTAAAAAACTGTACAAAGTTACCGCTCACAACATAATAAGAAAAAATGTTCGTACGAAATTGAAAGCGAAAGCGCATAGTTTTAGAGCTTTATATGCCCAAATACGTGCAAGTACTACATAATAAATACATTTTTTTTTCGATAAAGATAAACTGTAAAGCAAACAACAGTATCAGAGTTCCAAAACTTCACGAAGGCTACATAATGTATATATTTCAGCAATGTGCACTTGGTAGGAAAACGATTCTATACAACACATATTTCCAAATCATGCTTCAAAAATATTATTAGATAGGCTCTGGCTTGATGATGAGTTGAAAGTAAACAGATACAAAGAAGAATGGATATGTAATGAAACGGAGTGAAGTCGGAAGTTTGTGAAACTACCAGTTCATGGGTCCTAGTGTTCCCAATAGTGCGTTCTGCAATACATTCCTTTAAGGTATAATTTACACTTTTTTGCACGCAGATATGATTGATTGTTTTGTTAGAAATATATTTGCAAAGTATAGTTCATAGGAACCTACTCAAAACTCATTAAGCATTGCTGCAATATATATATATATATATATGCTATTACATTTAACGCAACGTTTGCGATTTCCTTTATACGGATGTAAACCGCCATTCTGTCGTACACAATGTGCGCTATAACAGCATGCTGTATCGGATTTAGCAACTCTCAGATCTTCAACTTAGCAATTGCTCTAAAAGGTCCTAAGTTTTCAATATTACTATATAATTATTCACTTATTACATTTTGTTAGTTTATTATATCGCGAACAGAATCTAAAATACATTTCAGTATGTAGTTTTAATATAAGTTAGATATCACTATTAAAATAATTATGATTTATTAGTTTCGAATTGGGGGTGATATATTACCGAAATTGAATCGTTGAGTTCGAAAACCGGTCATCCCCATCGAAGCTAATTTAAGAAGAGTGACAAACAATATTAAGTTAATCAATATGCATCTGACATATAGGCTTATTTCCGTTTTTGAAAAGCATAAAACTGTCAGTTCTATGGCCCAAAATGAAAACATCCCTATATACCAGATACTTATTGACTAATTTAGTTTTGTTTGTCACTTCTCTCAAATTAGCTTCGATGGAAAGAAATGACATCTCGCTATTAAGTAATTTGGAACATTACTGTATTATTTAAAGCCTTTTTCGAATTTGTCTCTCAAATCAATTTTCTTTACTTCTTATTTAAGCACCTTATTTCTTCAATTACATACTACCCAAAAATATCTTATTTACAACATAACAATATCTATTTTGACGTATCCTAAGCACAATAAATTATACTGTTGATGAACTGTATGCATTAGTCTAACAATCAACTTCACAATCAATTTCAATGTTTAGAAAACAGATTATTTACTTTTCAAAAAAACTAATAATTAAGTCACGTGAATCTCAATATATATAACATTTTTAGTAAAGTATTGGCTATTTTGTTTTAAACTAATTATATGAAATCTTTATTATTTGGAGAAAAACAAAACCATTTATGCTGATAATATACAAACTAAAGTCCAAGAGTACTTTGTAATAGAGCAAATAAATTAAGAGGAGTAGCATCATATTTCCACTATATAACCTTAGATTAATGAATGATCATTTCAGTCTCAGTTATGGAAGGTAAATACGCATTTTGTTAAACATCAAAATTAATGCATGTTATGATATCTTTCCTAAAAATGTTCGGTGAATGGCGTTATAATTTTCATCTTCGTAATTGTGTTGACATACGCATCCTTCATTGGAGAAATTAAAACATGCCTGTAGAAGTTAAAGAGCAGCTACGCTGCGAGTGTGCTTCTCGATTCTAAACAACACATTGTAATGTGAAGATGTAGTTAGAACATTCGATACGAAAAAAGGACACAAAAGTGGAATAGTGAAGGGATGTGACATTCTCTTCCAAACTTGGAAAATTATCGGAAGAGTTTTTATTTATTTTTTTAATGCTCAGATCCGCCTCTTCAGTTTCGGCATCTGAAGACTTTAACCGAAACGGGCTATCATCATCGAATTTTATTTTTCTTTAGCCTTTTTCGTCATCCTTTATTTGCAATAATTGGAGGGAAAAAAGGGAACAAGGAAAAGGGTGGGAAGGACGAGACCACAACACGCAACATCGAACAACAATGAACAACAAACAAAGGAAAACAAATTTTCAAAAACAAAAAGAAAACGAAAAGAAAAACAAAATGGACTTGAGCTATCTCAACAATATTGCTAACTAACAAGAATTTAATTACTATCTAATTCCTACCTAATGTTATTATCATATTATTTAACAAAATTCGATTGCTATCTAGCTACTACCTAAATCGTCATGTATATTCTGTTGATAATTCTTTAATATTTCCAAAATCTACAATTTCTATTTTCGTCTTATTGATTTTAGAGTTCATTAAAATAGCACGAAAAAATTTTCCTGTTATGCTCTGATCTCCAGTCAGATAATTTCGGTGTCTGCTTACTGATGTCCTCATCCTAATCTTTGTTTCTCACCTAAGTGATTTTCACCTGTGTGTGTGTTCCTCTCCTGTGTCATGGTTTCCAATGTGTGGTTAATAATCAATATGTACACATTACTTCACTAACACTGCACACACATCACTAACACACCACTTCTCTATAATGCACTTAAGTGTCATACTTCAAAGTTGGTTCTCTGATTTTTTTTAAATTATGATTTTGGCTGTATTTGTTAATGTAGCTGTATTATTCATTGATCTCGGTTCATCCTGCACATCAAAAAACGACCGTGAGTATCGACATGAGGCCCAGGACCCACTCGGAGCACTTAGTGCGGGCCCTGGTCAGTTGTGTTCCGCCGCCGCGTACACACGGACCGGAAGTCGCACGTTATCGTGACCGGATCGCGAAGCAGCTTCGAGATGATGCTGTATTTCCGAGTCTTCATGTCACAATTGCGTATATTATTATATATGATCGTTTCTATTACATATTAGTGTATATTTATTCCCACTCATTTTATCACCATCGCATCACACGCTCCCAGAGCATCCGGAGTTCCTTACCAGTCAAAAGACCGAGAATCCTCTAGGCACTCACACACCATCACTTAACCTCCTTCCTGGGGGCGCGGAAATCCAGCGCTTCTAGAAGTTTCTTTCGGTCCAGGAGGAAGGAATCCTGATTCATTCTATTTTCCATATTTTATGTCCATTTAGTTTGTGTTTTCTCTGTAAAATGCTTTTTTGCATAGTTCTGAGTATTCCTCTGCTACATGTGCCAGGATTCTCTAATCCTCTTCATCTTCCAAAATATCTTTAATATCTTTCTGTCTAATTTGGTCACGGATTCGCAAGTGCTCCTCCAGGAACAGGCACCACAGAACACTGTGTTCAGGTGTCCCTTGTTCTCCACATTCGCAGCTATCATGTTCTTTCTTGTTGATTCTATAAAGATGGGTTGGGTATGGACCATGTCCTGTTAGGAAATGAATTAGTCCTTTGTTGGGATTGAAGTAATTCCATTTAAGTCGCATCCCAACATCTGGAATAAACGTAAATAATCTTCTTGATGTTTTATCTACTTGCCAGTCCTGTATCCCTTTTTGTTGGATTTGTCTTTCTATTTCATTCAGTTTTTCTGCTTTGATCCCTAACAGTTCTTTCGTCTTATTTAAATTTCCTTTTTTATACTAATACGTTGCCGCTCTCTGGATTACTGTTAAATACATTGGTTTGAAACCCATCAAAATACACAATGCGCTATGCGGTGTCGTGCTGAAGGCGCCATCGAGCCGAATTAAAAGGTTTCTTTGTGGGCGATTTATTTTTGCTTTTAAGGGGTTATTCTCCAATAATCGATGTGCCCATACGCTGGAAGCATAGTTCATCGAGGCGCTTAGGATTACCTCCTGATAAGCCTTAATTAATTTTCTCGGTAGCCTATAATTTGTTTTAGCCAATGAAATGAGTTTATTTGTTACTTTATGACCCTTTTGAGTAACATAATTAATATGCTCTCCAAAATTCAGTTTATCGTCTATCATAATCCCTAAATATTTAAATACTGGTACCCTCTCGATCTTACTGTTGCCTATTTTAATTATTGAGCCTCTTAATAATTTACTTCCAAAAATCATGTATTTCGTTTTCCTCTCAGAGATTTTTAGCTTAGACTTTCCACACCAATCATGTAATTCGTTTATAATTCGTGCTGATTTTCTCTCGAATTCTATTCTAGAGTTTGCTGAGATTATTACAGCCAAATCATCAGCAAAAGCAATTACTCGTTCAGTTTCCTCTAATTGGTTCAGTCTTTCTAAACACGGCTGAAATTCCAAATCCCACATCAATGGTCCTAAGATCGATCCTTGTGGACATCCCTTTTGTGCAGTAACATTGATATTTCCCACGTTCTCATGGATGATGATCTGTCTATTCAAGAAGTAATCCCTAACTATATTTACTAAATATTGTGATAAATTTAGTTCTTTTAACCTTTCAATAAGGGATGGCGTCCATAAGTTATCAAACGCTCCCTCTATGTCAAAAAAAAAAAAAAAAAACAGGGCCAATGCATATTTTCTTTCCATGCTACTTTCCTTAACTTGATATACAAATGCATTTAAGGCATCTTCCGTAGATTTGCCCTTTCTGAAACCATATTGTAAACTATCATCTTCAGTATTCCTATACTTTCGAATTCTATTTGCTATTATTCTTTCAAATAATTTTGAGATGTTTCTCAAAAGGCAGATTGGACGGTAAGAACTCACTTCTGTTAGATCTTTATCCTGACTTTTTAACAAAATTAGCAATTTCGATTCTTTCCACAACAGGGGAAATACCTGCTTCATAAGTAGGGTGTTGAACAATTTTGTTAGATATGGAGTCCAAATATCCTTTTTACTTTTGTAGATCTCATTTACTATACCATCTAAACCTGGAGCATTTTTAGTTTTTAGTTTATTAATTATTGTTTCAACTTCCTCGTTGTCCGTTAGTTCGATATCTTCTTCTGCTGCCAATGCGATGGGGTGCAAATATTTGCTTCTTAATTCTTTCTGTTCTTCCGTATCATCTTCCTGATTATCTTTGGGAAAAATTGTTACTTAATTTCGACAATGTGTTCTCTCTAGTAGTAGTAAATGAACCATCTTCATTTTTTAACGTTGATAGGGTCAAAGGATTAATTTTTGCATAGCAAGTTTATATGGGAATCCCCACGGATCCATTTCTAAATTCTTTTTTAAAAAATATTCCCAACTTATTTTCTTAGCCTTTAATATTTCCTCTGTGTATTTTAGTTTGATTTCTCTATATTCATTTAATCTTCTTCTTTTCAAGATTGTAGACAAGGTTGCTTGATAACTTTTCCGTTTAGCTTTGACTAATTTTTTTAAGTGATCTAATATGGGTGACCAAAAACCATTATATGTTTTTTTAGGAGCCAAATCTGGAGTAGAAGCCTCTATTGCTTTTTTCGTATTTTCTTCAATTAATGATACCAATTCATTCATATCTTCGAAATTGCTTATTTCAGGTAATTCTAAGTTTTTCTCAATTTTGCTCCAATCGATTTTATTTATATTTGTTCTTAATTTGATCTTCGTTTGATTCACTTGCTATTTCAAATGTGATTACGTCATGGTCGCTGGTGGTTACTCTATCCTGCACCATCCAATTTTTTATCCATATCTCTAATTGTGGAGAGCATAGTGATATATCAATATGGGATGAACCCATGGGACCCACAAAAGTTGGCTTATTACCCCTGTTCAATATAATTAATCCATTTTGATTTATAAAATCCTCTATCAATTCACCTTTATTGTCAGTTTTAGGGGATCCCCAAAGAACAGATTTGGCATTAGCGCCCATGGTTAATATATACTCGTTATTTGGGTTTTGTTGAATAATTTCCTGTATTTTATCAATAAAAATTTGAGTGTTCATGCAGAACTGAAAATATGAATTTAAAAGCCAAAAACTTCTTCCATTTTGACACAGATCAACCAATTATCACAATACTGGCCAATTTTGAGTACCTCAATTTCATTATTTAATATAGCAATTGCTACTTTTGATTCATTTCCTCCTATTGAAACCCTTGAAGATGCTGGAAAAGTTGTAAGTTTGTTTTTAGCTAAATAAGGTTCTTGGATAACTACTATATCCACTTAATTTATTTCTGCCTGTCTCCTGAGTTCCATTGTGGCGATTTTTGATCGCTGAGCATTGTGTTCCATTACTTTTATATTGTTTTACGACTATGCATACCTCGTATGAACTATTGCCCCCCTACCTGATTTGCTGAAATCAAAGTAGACCCTGCCATGTGCGTTTACTAGCTGTTTATGTACATTTTCTATATTCCAACATATCCCTCGCCTTTCATAAACTTCATTCACTAAATCGATAAGTTCCTAGCCATTAGCTGGAAGATCGTAGATTCTCAATTCCACCCTGTTTACTTCCTCAAGAGATGGATATGTTATCGTTCTACCTTTCTCGTGCAAATCCCTCACAATTGGCCTAAAATCTATTGTTAAAATTTGTCTATCGGAAGAGTGACATAAATAGAGGCAGCATTTTACGAGGGTCATGCTATTACTTTTAAGTTTGTTTATGAGCGATTTAATCATTTCCAAAACGACCGAGACACCTGAACGACGCCCCCGGAACTTGTACTCCCGCAACTTCACTCACCCTCGACAGAATGCAGGCAATGAGGTAATGATTTCGCATTTTCATCGTATGCCAGTGAATATGGTAGCGGAGGAAACGGGAATTTTTTGTGAGATAACTCACTTCATAATACCCCAGGATTTGGGTAATTACTAAGTTTGCTATTGATTTGTGCCCTATAGTTTGATTCTGGAACAAATGTAATTTCATCTTGACACATCTTGTGGACACAGTAGATCGAGACTCAACTTTTCTGTAAACCATTGATTCAAGCGATTAAACCTGGTACCTGGGTTAAACTCAAAAGGCAAACGTAAAAGTGTTAAGTGGCGGGGCAGAGAGTCGCCGAAAAGCAGGAAGGCGCAAAATTTGAGATCCCGCATCAATACATTGTT
Organism: Thermobia domestica; assembly: GCF_964235325.1. Lineage (NCBI taxonomy): Eukaryota > Metazoa > Arthropoda > Insecta > Zygentoma > Lepismatidae > Thermobia > Thermobia domestica. Next base: position 65,796,444 of record NC_137463.1, on the reverse strand, counting down.
CGTGCTCTTCTTGGACTCTGAGGGTCTCATCCATAAAGAATTCCTCCCTAACGGGTCTAAGTTAAGTGTTCCTCCATATGCAGAAATACTGAAATATTTGCGGCAACCATCCCCAGCCTCGTACACCTCCAGTTTATCAAGAAGGCGACTGGATTCTGTCCCACGGCAATGCCTGCGCACAGACTGCCTTTTTGGACAGCAGCGTATAGCCAATATGGGAACCGTGTTACTCAATCACCCCACCCTACTCCCGAGACGTATCTCTCACGGACTTTTTTATATTCCCTGAATAGAAATCGATCCGGGATAACCAGAGATTTTAGGATACTTTGTACATATAACCTGACGCCACTACAAAGTTGAATGCCATATCTAACGATAACTACGCTAGAAGTTCTTAGAACTTGTACTGCCGCTCCCACAAGTGCATTACTACTAATGGGGACTACTTCCAAGTACAGTACAAGTGCTTCAAGTAAGACAATTATGAGTATGAATTATATACACATTCACCGGACTTTCTGAACAGTATTACAGTACTTTTATTGCAATAATGAGAGAAACAAGATACAATATCTTGTCAGGTGTGTTTGAGATCTGAGATCTTGCAATTTTGTTTATATAAATGTATGGGTTAGCAAATTAAAGATGTAATTTCAAGGATGTAGAGTTAATTAATATAGTAATTAGAGTATTAATATAGTAATACACGTTTTCTGTGTATTAAATATTATAAAAATAGTTATATACAGTATATAACATTAAATAATATTATAGAGTATTATGATACTACATGGCTAATTGCCACATACTTAGATACTAACATAATGTTATCAATAAAAATCTGGATGAATTGTTTGTTATTACTTAAGCTTCTATAATTATGTAGTACATAATTTGTTCTTCCTACTCCATTTGCATCAGTTTGGACAAAGTCATTTTTTACTTTTTCTCTACTATTGAATACTATATGAACAACAAATATTTAATAATAGATTTATATGTCTTTCTTCTTTAACATTTATGTATTAGTTTTCATTGAAATTGCATTTAATGGTAGTAACTAAAAAAACAGTAAAATCTCAATAGCGTTTCGCTCAAGATAATTGGCATCTTTTTTCTGATAGAACATCGTCTAACAAGATATATTGGACAGTTTTCTCAAAATAAAAATTATTTTACGAATTTTGCACAAAGTAAACTACATATCATATGTGGAAATATACCTACTGCATCGTACGCTTAAGACATATCACCAGATAATTAATTTTCATGCAGCAAATGAAACTTTAACTAGACAAAGGTACAAAATTAATTGTAAATTCTTTTTCCATCTTCTTTGTTTTATAACCACAAATATATGTTTGTAATTTTCGGACTTAGATCTTCGGTATAACTAACAATAAAACAGTTTTCGATTATGATTTTAACCACTAGCATGTAATTTTTAGTTGTAAATATTGGTCTTATTGATACTGTTATTTGTATTATTTCTTGCAGGGTTTTGGTTTAGGCAAGCGCTCCATAGTAAGTAGAAGTAACTTGATAATAGTATTTTATGATAGTACTTGATAGGTATTAGTATCTAGAATGAGTTTTATTGTTAGACCTTCAACGTTGGCAATTTATTTAAAAACAGAGAGTATGTTGTGATACGCTGTGCTCATAATTTTATTTTTTGAAATAAAAGAATGATTATAGTATAATGTTAGTTACATAATCAGAATCTGATGACGCAAGTTTCTTTTCAATCATTCAGTATTTCAAAGTTAAAATCATCATGAAGCTGAGGATTTTGTTGGACGATGCCAGAATATTGAACAATAAAATCCTAAGACGAGTACTTGTGATCAAGATGTACATGACGGGGAAATGGCTGAATAATGAATAACCATATAATGTAGAAGATCTTTTCTGTTAGAGTAATGAACTGATGAGAACAAACGTGGGAATACCAGGATCTGAAAGTAGAAAGATGTAACGTTTCCAAAAGCGTAAGAAGGAACCGAATAGAGAAAAATACCATTTGAATCGCAGATTAGAGGACAACAATAAAGTCGATCTTGCAGAAATAAAATTGTAAAAACTGTTTATAGTTGGCTAATTACAGAATTCAATGGAGATCTATCGTGAACGCTTCTTTGACTAACCTTGTTTAACAGGACATTGAGTTAAAACTTATGAAAAAATTCATTATAAGCAAAATTGGCAAAATTAGAATATGTTTCTTCGTAAACTTGAAAACTTTTTTTTGCAGGTTCCACTTTCAGGAATAATATATATATATATATATATATATATATATATATATATATATATATATATATATATATATATATATATATATATTCAAAACATCTTTGTGGTTTTGGTGTGTCGATATACTGGCGCAGCGTGTCTTGACGAGGTAATTTAAAAATAAACATACTTGATGATTTTAGCAATGTATTTGCTGTGACACAATCCCACGCCCATCAATTTAAAAATATTATATTGAGGTAAAATCAAATCGGAGTACTAACAGAAATTTCTTTGTGTTTCTTTCCTGTATATGTGACTGAAATATGACCTCAAATGTTGTAGTACATTCTTGGAATATCAAAACTAAACTTGTCTTCCTTCTTACTTCTTAAGTTACTATTTCATAAAGCATTTTAAGAGATACTATAATTCTCGTAAGAGTTTCTTTGACTAATATATATATATATATATATATATATATATATATATATATATATATATATTCTCTGTTAATGTTTTATTTGTGAAATCCTGCAAACATTTCCTAAAATATCAAAGTGGAAAACTAAATATACATGGCTTTATTTTAATTTCAATTTATTTGAAGTTTAAACATTACAGAAGTGTGACAGAGTTTTGTAGATCTTGGCTACACTCTCTGACTAAAGTACCGATACATTGTTAGTTATCTCGAAATTGTTAGTTTGGTTACAGAAGAACTTTTGACACGTTTCCAAAAATTAATAAATATTCTTTTTCTGAAGGTGTGAGTGATTATAATCAGACCACGTAAAAGGAAACTGAAATTCAGGTCTAGTTTATTGTTTTGTTAATTCAATGGTAGAATACATTTGTAATCGTAAACGTTTAATGGAGACATAATAATGAATTTTAATTAGAAAACATAAACAGATAGCGAAGAAACGATGGCAAAGAAAAAATCTTTATTAGTTTGATTGGAATGAGAAAGGAAGAAGTCTCGATATAGGAGTAACAGATTATCAACATTTTTAAATCATTACACTTCATTAGCTCTTCATTTTCCACATAATTACTCTATCTACAAACAGACATCAAATTATCATTTGATTTAGTAACACCATGTATAATTTTTATTACTATTTTATAGTCAATAAGAAAACAAACATTGAGGACTGGTAACGAAAAATCGTCTATAAAAATTACTGGAAAAGAAAAATTATTTATACGGAAGTGAATAACATAATAAAGTCGAAGACCTAAAGTAAGCATTTTGAATGAGCGAACATGAGACAAATAATGAACAAAAGAAACAACAAACACAATTACCAAGCCACATTCCTCGTAGGAAACATATCTTTTTCATAGTTGGTATCCACAGTGTAATAAAGTTCATTCAGTGCACAATGGCGACAGTTACGTGTATAATTGCAATAGTCTGAAGTAAACTTTCGCTCGTCGGTTAATACAATAACTTATTCTATTATTGGGTAGCAAATGAGAAAATTGAAATCTTTGTGCTCCATCACTAGGTGGAAAATATTCGAATTGTTGACGGTGGAATGGGAAATGACCATAGAGATATAATACTTGCAAGAAATTACATTGTAGAACATGCAGAAGTGACGTATTCAGTCTTGTGCTTCGTGCTAAAATCATAGCAATATTATACTGCACTTTACGTTTTCATCATACCAGCACTTTTGATTCCATCAAACTAGGAAATGAAACAATTTGACTTTACACACGAAATAGGTCGTATATGTCGTCTTCTGTATTTCCAATCAAATAAATTTGCATTCACATTACAGCAGTCATACACCAATCTATGTACACATATTATTTTTGTGTAATTTTCTTTATACTTTTCTTTACGTACTCAAGGATCAGGGTGATATCTGAAACACTACATATCGGTGTAAAAGAGAATGCATACCCTCCTTTTTCATCATCACTTACGGTATGATACTATACTATCATTACATTTTGTAACCTACTACTACATGAACAGGATATTAGTGCTGACATTCATCATCACACTGTCCGTTCTCTGTATTGCCTAAACTCTGCGTGGTCAATAAGTTTTACTTGAAACCGAGGAAGATTTTTCAAGTAATCGTCAATTTTGACACTAGAAAATTTACTTCGTTGCCATTTGAGTTAGGTAAAATTTGTTCCTACTGTAAACAACAAATGTTCCTTTCTAGAACTTTTGTTTCCAATAAACATAATATTCGTGATCGTTTTTACTCGTGTTAATAGTCTATTACAAATTTCATTGAATTATATTAAACTGTATTGTCTTATTTCTAAATCGTATAACCTTCTCTTCGGTCTTCGATTTTAGTATCATTACTCACTTCGGAATTTGTTCCTCTATTAGTTTGTAAAATTTCTAGTCTTCGATTTCATAGTACCTAATCATGAATATTTTATTACATTTTTTCTCGTTCGCTATGAATGTCATCGACTTCAAACTTTCACTGATGTTGGACATATAACGTGTGACGATGTGCCATTTTCTGCCTACTTTAGCTCCAACCATCTGATGCATAAGAAACAATTTAAAAGGAAACCCTTTGGAGTAAATTTCTCATGATAATTTCTCTATCATGTGCACCAGAATAACGTACTTTACGTCATCCGAAAAGTCACTCCATTGCTCTTCAACCGTGCTTAATACCTCTCAGAAAGATGATTGGATATCTAGGAAAATTCCTTTTTAATAGGTGTTTCAAAAACGTTAACCTTTGACTGGCAAACCTTTAGAATCAGATCTATGTTTAGGGAAACCTTTATGCCTAGTATCGCCCATATTAACAGCAACCAAAGTGTTTCTATTTCCATGAATCACTGTGTATACAACATTTCAGTAGTAACATAAAACTTTGCACTTGTTATTGTAGACCCAAAAGAAAACCTTATTATTTATATGTAATTTTTGAATTTACTTGTATCTCCAATGCACATATTAAAATTGGTGTTAAATTCCATTTTGAAACCTTCCATAAACATAGGAAATAAAGGTTACATTTTGTAGTCACTCTCATTTTGTATTCGATCTTGGGTACATAGTGATTTTCTACAATACTAATAAAGTAGAACAATGATTCATGAAGACAATAGTGCTGAAACAGGAAAAAAAAATGTTTGTGATTAATGAGAGGTTAGAAACTTATTTTGGAAATATATATATCCAAGCAGATCATTTTTTTCATCTGATTACCGTGCTATTGTCACATACTGACGTTTTAATTTCTAAATGGAATAGAGAAATATAGGTTAAATAATAATAATTTAACTGATGATAGCCTACACAATTTTTCTAGTTTTGTATATACATTAAAATTTTAGAATGTTATGCAGAACATGGTAACATAATTTATACGTTAGGCCTACTAACGGCAATATAATTGAATCAGCAATAAGATATAATATTAACCCGGAAAAGCAAATCGCCTTTTATTACAAATGGACATCCTATCACTTCTAAAACACATTAAGAACATATTTATAATCAAATGTAACACATTTAATTCATCCATCGACAGGCCTTCATAAAATACTAGAAAGCATTGAATAACTGAGCTAAAAAATGTCAAATTTATTCTTTTCTTATATATTTTGTGTTGAGGATTGACGAGGGTAATAGAAACATTTTTCTATACTAAGCTTTCGATTATTTAGTTCTTAATAAACGTGTACTTGTCCTAAATTATCCTGAAATTTCCGTATCCAATGATGTGTATAGTTATTTGTACAGGAAATAATTAGATTTAAACATTTTCTCTTTTAGGCAGATATACCATTGATTGGCGACTTATTCTTTGTAGTAAGTGACTACATTTTTTGAAAGTATTACTAAAAATATTGAATTAAAACAATTATATTCTCAACAATTATTAATATATTGACACACTATAATGAGGCTTAGAAATAATTTCCTTCTCGTAATTACAAATATAAAACTTATATTACATCACTAACATGTAGTTCTTTCTAATAACAATACTATATTAAAGATTACTGTTTATTAACAGCTCTCACGTAAAGAAAACATGAATAAATTTGTAACACACAAATAAATTTTCAGCACTATTGCTGTAACATCCAAAAAAAATTATTGACTTCAGTCTTCAGACGGCCAAGAAATGAAGCAACAATACAAAAGTTTTTAGAAGAATATATAATGTTTGTACAATCTCATAATGTAAATTTAAAAGCTAATATTATTTTTAAGCCATAATCATTATTTATAATATCTGGACATTAATATTCTCTCTCAAATGTAATATTCAGATAAGTAGCTTACAAGTTCAGTATGTTCCAAATGACCAAAGGCACTTGGTTTTGTGCACTAAATAGAGTAATTAGCATTTATTTAGCAGTAAAATATTTTAACAATTTTCTTCCCAACTTTCATACTATCATCACTTTGCTTGTTCTCTGAAAATATAGAAAGGGACATTTGAACAATGCTAAGAAAATACGAAAATATATATTTTAGAAAGTAAAGTTTGGTGGTATTGTAATGATTTTTTGAAACATTAGTTAGAAACATGTAAATAATTATTTCGTTTTTATTTTTAGAAGGGTGGAGGACCAAGACAATCGGTATGTTCATATTTGCTTACGTATTATCAAAATACTGAAAAAATATTTTACTGGTTTGTGAACATCATGACAAAAACATTCAATATTATTCACACACAGTTGAAAGAAATTACAATATTTACCCCAATTTAAAAAAAAATAAATTTGTACCATTTGATCCATTCAAATGGTTGTCTGGAAACTGAAGATATTAAAAATAGTTTACCCCATTCCCTACTCTCATTTTTAAAACCTTTTTTCTACTAGCTAATTTCAATTTTAATTGAATCAATGATTCATAAGTTTGCGTCAATGTGTAGTTATGCATTTTATATTTTTGGTAGCCACATATCAAAAATGTTCTATTTAAGTTGTTTATAGAAATCTTGTTAATATGACAAACATCATTAAAACAAGGATGGAAAAAACAGCTACCTGAAAATGTTCAAAGTGTACCATTCCTCGCTTAAAACCTAAATCTTCCAATTTCTACATATCATTATGTCAATACGTCACCTATCAAACAATAAAATTTTATTACTAGCATTATATAGGTACTGGACATGGTGAATGTACATACCTGAAGACATATGTTGTTAAACTAGTCAAGTGCCAGATGCGTACAACAGTAGAACTAAATTTGGCCTCGTTGACGCAATGATTGAACATTTAGGGTGGTGTATCTCTGCCAGAGATGTTAAATAAGACTTGGCGTACTGTTTTCCATGATATCTGAATCTCAAGAGCACCTATCGGAAACTGACCTTGCATCTGCAGCTTCAGAACCCCTTGCTCTAGGAATAGAGGAATAGAGTTGGCTCATATTTGACAATAAGCCAATTTATTTTTTACTTAAGTTGGAAGTACGAAATTGAATGATAACACTAGTTAACAAAGGTTTTGTTACATAAAAGGAAATACCTGTTCTTAAAGGAACTTTTTGCGCTGAATTCGAATATGCACTCGGTTTTTCTCCATCACGTACGATTTTCCCGTAACGGAGGGATTTTCGGGAAAATCCCTCAAAAATTTCCCTTTTCGTTTATTTTACACCCCAAGATCTTGTCCCCTTGCATATACTAACATAGAAATTATACCTAAGTATACTTTGATTCATATTTAACAAACCCTCCAAGTTTCGTAATTATCGCTTTATTCTTTCTAGAGAAATAAATATGTTTGTATGTATACTGTGTGTACTGTTTATTGCACCTTATAGTAATGCTTTCAGATCTCTTAAGTTGAGGTAAAACGTTTTGCTTTATTACCACAAACACATATATAAAATATAATACAATATAATTTACAAGTGTGACAATTTACAATAAACAATAATACAAATGTACCAAAAGGTCATGAAAACACAATCAAAACTATCACAATATATGAAACTTCCATTGGGTTACAAAAACGTACACTACTTCCTTCTTATGTAAGAAATGTTGCATTCTCTAACAAGACCCCAACAAGAGTCCCCCATCATTGAAGGATCCCATCGTCCCTGGTACCTTTTCTCCATTGGGATTATATCTTGGTGGAATCTTTCCCCCTGTTCGTCGCTGAGAGCACCTAGGTTAGCAGGAAAGAAGCTGAGGTGGGAGTGCAAAAAGTGGATTTTTAAAGACATCGTACAACCCAACTCTTTGTATTTCTGTATCATGTCCTGTACGATTTCTGTATAACTCTCAACTTTGTTATTGCCCAGAAAATTGCGCACAACACACTTAAATGCTGTCCAGGCAGCTAGCTCAGCACTGTTTAACTTGCTGTCAAAGCTATCATCAAGCATTAATTTCCTAATTTGGGGACCAATAAACACTCCCGCTAAAATTTTAGCATCACTCGGGTTAGAGAACTTATCTCGCAAATACTTGAAACCTTCACCAGATGTGCCCATGGCTTTGACAAAGTTTTTCATAAGTCCTAACTTGTTATGAAGTGGCGGTAGTAATATCTTATTAGGATCTACCAAAGGAGCGTATTTGACGTTGCATTCTCCAGGTACGTAATTCACTCTAGGTTCCCATTCCTTCACTTCATAATGTTTGTCATCAGCCCGGCTATCCCATAAACATAAAAAACATTGGTACTTCGTGTAACCGCACTGCAGTCCTAATAAAATACCAACTAACTTGAGATCACAACATATTTGCCAACAATGGTCCTTGTAATTTATAAGATTTAGCAAAGATGACATGGTGTCATAGGATTCCTTAATCTTCACTGAGTGCGCAAGTGGTATAGAAGGTTTTTTATTTCCATTATGTAAAAGGACAGCTTTAAGGGTGACCTTTGACGCGTCGATAAATAACCTCCATTCTTCTGGAACGTAAGGAATTCCTAGCTCCGCCATCAACCCATTTATATCCGTACATACGCACACATTATCTTGCATTGAGAAATAGCTTGAAAATTGAACATGCCTTTTCCTGTACACTGATATGTTCGTTTCTGCATCCAATAAGGTCCACTGCTGGAGTCTTGATCCCAGAAGTTCCGCCTCTTGTTTTGTCAGGTGCAAATCACGGACTAGGTCATTAAGTTCACATTGCCGGATGAAATGTGGCTCGCGAACACAGTCAGGGATGAACGTTGGATCCTTGGATGTACATGTTGATGTCGATGGTTCATCAAGGTCATGATCATCATCAGAGTCTTTTAGCCATATCTCTTCCCAGTTGGTAGGGGGCTCGGGAAGTGGAAGTTCTTTTGCATTCTATTACATTTGGTAACATATATTGATAACCATTTCATGAACAAAACGAGAAAACTTGGAGAATTGTATATATATGCATTAAGATATACATATACTGTACGTTTAAAAAAATATACTTTGGAAGTACATTCTATTTTTATACACGTTACGGAGAGCAATACAAGTGTGTTGTTGACTATTGTAAATATTCATTTTTATGTCTGTGTTTGTAGTAATAAAGCAAATAGTTTTTACCCCAACTCAGGAGATCTGAAAGCATTACTATCAGGTGCAATAAACAGTGCACACAGTATACATACAAATATATTTATTTCTCTAGAAAGAACAAAGCGATTTTTACGAAACTTTTAGGGTTTATGAAATATAAATCATGGTATACTTAGGTATAATTTCTATGTTACTATATGTAAGGGGACAGGAGCTAGGGGAATAAAATATCTGAAAAAGGGTAATTTTTGAGGGAATTTCACGAAAATCCCTCTGTTACGGGAAAGCTGTACGTGATGGAGAGAAACCGAGTGCATATTCGAATTCAGCGCAAAATGTTCCTTTAAAATCAGGGTTCATGATTTTTCTCATGTAAAAACAAAAAGTTTAAATTTGTTAACTAGTGTAATCTCAGAGGTTTAGTGATACGATTTGTGTTTGTGTATAGCATAAACAATAAAGATGGTTCTTTAAAATATTATTAAAATTTTCATATTATTTTGATAAAGAATGATAGATGTACCCTTCTTCAAGATATATCTTTTTAAGACCAGAATGACATGTTCGTGTTGATAGGATGTCTAAATAAGGTTGCAACTAAATGTACTTCCAAATCCGAGATACATTCCTCGAGTAACAGATCGTTTTATACGGTATAGTTTATTGTGTAGATGAAAAATGTGTGCATTATGAAATTATAAAATTATGAAATTAAGATTCTTCTTTCGCTCGTTAGAATGGAAAATGTTACAATACTTATACAGATAACGTCTAAAAGGAAAGAAAAACAACACACAAATAAGCATAGTGAAAATTAAATTTGTTAATACTTAGAGGAAATTGATCAACAAACACACACTCTCTCTCTCTCTCACACACACACACACACACACACAATGGTGGCTTTGAAAAGCATCATCAAATTTTCAAGAATAAAATTGTAGGGGTTCATATATTATGTGAAAATCTTACTAACTGTTGCTCGTGTGCCGAAATCAAATCAAAACTTAAAGATAGTAATAATTATGTGAAAACTGGTGGTTGCAATGCGGGTTAGGCTGATGCATTAGAATTTTTAATTTGAAGATGACTTTATTCTCTGCAGTACTGCAACTGCTAGGAAATATTAAGTTTTTAGAAGTGTTTAGTACTGAAGCTAGGTAAAGTTAATTGAATGATAAAACACTGCGTTATGTGTTGTTAAGTGTAATCACTATAATATTAAACTTTTATATTCCTTTCGTCATGATATTGTAATAAATGTTTAAGTATAGCATTCTTGGGAAGTTCTACGTTGATTTTGAAGATCTTTTTAAAGTATTTGCTCTGTAAAGCTACACAAATTAAGTATGTTTTAGCAGGTGTTTGATGAGCAAATATGATGGATGCCTAATTTCTCCGCATAATATGAACATACAAATAAAATATTAATTCATATGATCAATTGTGATTCATAATAGAATATCAACTAAATTCTCTAAAATTAAATTGTAAAAACATATTTCTAGAGTAATGTATTTTCTAGCTGACATATCTGCTCAAGCGTAGAATATCATCAAGAAACTATGATATCTTCGCGAAATCTATTTTGTTTGAAACGATCCAACTATGTCTTCTCTTCATTTAGATACGATATAATAGTATGAAAGATAACTTGATGTATCTACCGTATATAGTATCAGAAATTACGTGAATATTCTTGTGGAAGACTATACATGTTATTGTTAACTTCAGAATACCATTTTAACACTTATATGTAAAAAGGAATGTTACATAAGCTACTTTGGGAAGCAATATCGATTTACTAGTATTAAACTTTTGTAAATACTTAAAATACAATACAATGAAATCATTCACCATTGAATGTGTGACATATAGCAGTCATGTATTCTTTTACTATAATTATCAATTTATATCATTTCCTATAAGAAAACATATAATATATGCTTTCTTTCCTAGGGTTCCAGTGAAGGACCGAGGTTACTAATTGTAAGTCATTTTTAATTTATATATAAAGATTACTGTTCTACTCTCACTCTAATACATACTTACAAGTGTGTGTATTTTATAAACTGGTCATTTTTATTTAAAGTGTTTTTATCATTTTGCTATAATGGTTACTGAATTTAAGGACGTAATATATAGAGAACGTGAAAATATTTGTCTCAAATGAATCTCACTACATGGAGATACAAAAAATAGGCTGAAACCTCAACTTGAAAAATAATAGGCGGAAAGTACAAACGTTATTTTAGTACGATTATAGGTTAGTAATTGTTGGTAGTTATTGAATGAGTCCACGGGCTGGTAATGTTTTCAAATAAAGGCACATACATATATTAGTAGGTTGCTAGGGGATATACTGTGTAGACAGTTAATTAATGTAATGGATGTAGATTATGGAATCTAGATGAATATGGAATTTGATTGATAATTGTTATATATTAATCTGTTAAGGCGTGATTGTTAGATTGATCAGAAAATATAATAATGATATAGTATGGTTTTAGTGACTAGAGTAATGTTGAGATGTATATGCATTTTAAGATATTTGTGGAATATTATTCATACATTTCACTGTGTTGAAGTAGGCACACATTAAGAATAAAGGTATAGAACAATTAAGCAGTTATATATATTGTCATAATTATTAACATTGGCGCAGTCGGTAGGATAAATGTTAATAATCTTTACTTTTAAGTTTTAACTTTTAACTTTACTAACTATAACTTTTAAACGAATGATAAAAGCGCTGATATAGAGTACCATACAATTATTGTTGGTCGCATTATGGTCTACCTCACTACACAATGAAGTTATCGTGCACCTAATTCAACACATTGTTGCATTACTTAAAAATTGCACTCCTTCTGATTATAGTGAGTTTTAAATCTTATGTGAAAGAGAAACGTAGCTTATTACTCTCTTCATACGCTGTACCAAGCTAAGAAAGCTACAATATTACAAGCACAAAAAAATATCCAAATTTTGTAGTTATAAAGCACTAATAATTGATGTGAGACGCAGGTGCTAATGCACATCCGAAATACCTAAAGTCCCATAATCTAATGATATTTTCGAACTAAGAGTTCAATGATTTGAAATTATATTATTTTTAAGTAATTTATTTCGAAAATATGTATCGATAAGTATTGTTTTACGTAGAAAATATTACATATACTTAGTATCACAATTCTGTTTATATGATTTCAAATTTCATATGAAGCAATACGGGTAAAATTAAAAATATCATAATTGTTACATTACCTAACATTGCGTATTAATCAGAAAATTTAAAAGAGCTTTCTCGATTACGTTGCCCTTATAACTTTAAAACAATAATTGTTGAAGGTGAATTTACAATAACCTTAGGAAATTAGATAATTTTAAGCACTGTGGGAAACTAGTTGTGTGTGCAATACCTCTAAAACAGTTTGATTTGTGAAATTGCTTCAAATGACATTGTAACCTTAACATCTATTTTGTGCTTTTGATGTACTTATTCTAGCATCTTTCACTCGTGGATGCTTTTAAAAAAGGTAAAACATTCAAGTCCTGGGAAGCCAAGTCATATTTCTTCGGAATTAATCATATCGTAGTCTAGATGTGCAGTTCCAAAGTTTTTTTATTTGTGTTATTGCTGGTATAAAGGCTTCAACGTTTGAGTGGGCCGGGGTGCCTCAATAGGAAAGCGTTCAACTCAGTCGCATGGAGCCCCTGGTTTGATACAAGGTAGCGCGAGGTTTGGTTCTGGATAGACAAACATCATGTGCGTAGAGTTTTCCGGAATTTTTCCATTTCCTCTCACTTTCTCCATTCCTCCATTTCATTCATTTCTTATTTTTGCCGTCTTCTTTATCCCACACGGTATGTCCTGCGATCTTGAATCAAAAGTTGCAATTTCGTTTTTAAATATTTAACTACGTTTGATACTTTAGCGTCGGCAATTCGAAGAGCTGAATATTAAATGTAACGGGTTACATTAAGGTTTACATTTAAATTTTAAATACCTCATAGCCTGACCTAGTAGCCCTAGAAATAATGTAGCTTTAAGTTGCATGATTAACACTGTTACTCCGATAGTGTCACATAGAATAGCAAACAATACTTCCATGCCAAAAACTTCATGGTACTAATATTAAGTGTTTTTTGTTTATCAGATTAAAGGACATGTTTATCAGTTTAAAGGACACGGTAGAAGGACATGTGACCATAAGCTATTCATGTATGTATATGAGTGTATACATGCACACACATACACACACAAAGTATATATATATATATATATATATATATATATATATATATATATATATATATATATTAGTGAACTAGAACAATAAACTGTAAGTGTGTGTGTGTGTGTGTACAAAGTGTTAATGAAATAAATCAACAAAACAACAGATGATTCCTCACATCAAAATAATGGATGAAGTTCATATGGACCTTTGGGGAAATTTGCATAGATTCAGAGCAAAAAGTCGCTGTAAAAATCTCGAATAAGCTAAATTTCAAGAGGACATGTTTCGAATTCGAGAAACTGTGGATGGTAGTCGTTATCAGCGTAAAGGAAGTCATGCATACGCCGTCCAAAATGCACATTTCTATAATGTTCAACCGGTGTACAATGTATTACCTGCAGGATGAAATTGCCAAACATGGTATCAACCGAAGTTTGAAATGTGCTCCGATTTTATGATTGCTGCAAAGTAGGGAAAGTATAAATCTCGATAGCACTGAACAAGGTATGCTCTAGCGGGTTAACGGAAGTCTTAAGAATCGTCAACAGCACGGTCTCTCGTATTCGGGAAAACGCATACTTCTGGTGGTTTCTTTCAACCTTATTAGTGAAGAAAAACTTGAAATATACGTAGACGAAATACATCGCATTATATGTTTTTCTGAATACAAATACCACGGAGCTGCCGGTTACTAACACTTCCAACTTCCCTCCGAATCATTGGATCTCTACTGTTATCAAACATTACCTTCTGCCTATTTTGATCCCTCCTTGGGATAAAGATGTATCTGAAAAGTCAGTTTAGAGCATATCTGAAAATTGTACCGTTTAGGGAACACTCTCTATATTTGATGAAATATGCACTTTTGGATTGCGTACGCGAAGCTTTCTTTACGCTGATAATGACCACCATCAGTAAATTCTGGAATTCGAAACTAGGTATGTTCAAATTTAGACTTTTCGCTACTTTGGACAGTCCTAGCTTAAAAAATATGCACGTTTCGCCAAAGGTCCATATTAAGGCTTTTTAAAATATTTTGATGTGAGGAATTACCTCTTACAGTTTGTGTGTATAAATAGTCATTAACACGGTGTATACAGAATTTATAAGGTATTAAAGAACCATACCGGAAAATGTCCTAAGTGGTTCCTTCATTAAAATTAGAGAAACAGTTCATATCAACTTCTAAATAAAAGTGCATAGTTTCTGAACTAGTGTTGCTTAAAGTTTTGGAACAGCTAAACTTGAACGCGGGCTCTTTTGAATTTAAGAAATTCGTGGAGTGGTGGTGCACATTAGCTTAAAGAAAGTAATACATAGACAATCAAAAGATATATACTTCTTAATGTCCAATGGATGCGTAAGAGATTTTCTACAGCGTATAATTCCCAGATATGATCTGAAGGTAATTCTTAGATTTCAACTTAACTCAAGATGGTTCCAAAATAGGTACAAACTAAGCTTTGTAAAAAGTGTAGGCGGAAAGCTTCGGCGAGAAAGCTGCACATTTTAAAGGAATAGCGAAGTTCAAGTAATAAAAATTATTAGCTTCCAAAGAAATTTCAGAGACAATAAGAATAAATGTTGTACTTATGCTCTTAATAAAAAGGTTTAAAGCATAATTTGCTTATGTACATATTTTTCATGTAGCTAGAGGAATATCAATATTATTTTCTTACCTTATTTGCAATACTGGTTAAACTAATACTTGCATTTCTTTTATTTCTATCTAGAAGTTTGTAAACTGTTTTTGGAAGAAATATGTATAATATGTGCAAGAAGTAAAATATATTCTCTTTTATCTATTTCAGCTTGATTTTGTGAATAACCTATTTGGGGTAAAGTCTTATTTTTTATGTATTTCACTAATATTATGGAGTAAAAATGTTTCTAAGAATTACGTTGGTAATAAGTTCCAAAGTAATTAATCATATCGATAATGTCCCAAATTTTATACAGTATTCCAGTATAATTAATTTGGATTCTTGTGGTATGTGAACGTAAGTTCTATACTTGTATCTTGCTGCACCTTTTATCGATGATCGATTTGAGAGTATTCTTCGAGATTACTGTAACTTGTAGTGAGATACAACGTTAAGTGCTAAACTACCCTCTAGGAATACAGTTTCCTGTTCACTGATGTAATGATGACGAAATTTCTTGTTGAACACTTGAATATTATGCGATCTATCTTGCCAACAATAATTTCTTCAGCTTATTGCAATTTATGAAGGTAACATGCAAGTCGTCAACACTTATTACAGACAACATTAATTTAATTACTGTTAAGGATGAAATCTATTGATATCGGAATTAAGTCATAAACGGTTATCACATAAAAAATCATTTACAGTAGATGACCTAATTCAATATTCGTGATAAGATTTAATATTCACTATAAATTGTATTAGTTCATGGAATTCACCTAATACAAATTCTATATTAACGAATCATTACATTTTCACACTACAAATTTTAATAATGTATTTTGTAATATTAATATATGTATTTGAACTTTATTTTATGCCATTAACATATCCAATGCTGTATTTAAGATCGGTAACTTATTTTTAACCAATATGGTACTAGTAAAATAACGGCAACTGTAGTCAACATATTTCTAAATATTTTCCCTTGCGGTTGTGATTACTGTTTTATCGGTAAAGCTTAGTTATTATTTTTATGCGTATTTAGAAAATCGAATATGTCATTCTTTTTAGTACAAATTTATGTACTAAAGGTTTCTGACTTGATATTACAAAGAATTATGTTTTAATCAACCAGTAATCAGGGCACTCTGTAGTGCCAGGCTAATAAAATAGTGTGTTTCGATAAGCTTGAATGTCGTTGGATATCAAAAGAAATTTAGCTGCTTGCTCGAATGTATTCTACGTAGAAAAGAACCCACGTATACGAAGCAAAACATATAGTTTTTATTTAAGTGATATCAGCTGTGACGATATGGTAGTGTTGCGATATGAAAACTATAATTGGTAGAAGTAAAAATCTTAAATATCATGATGACTTTGTGATATACCGGTGGCAAAATGTAGAGAACAAATTATTCTAGGAACACATGATTTTCTAAGTGATAATTCTTATCTTTGTTCTCCTTAAAACTGGTTATGGTAAATGTGCAGCTAGTGCAAAATGTGACCATATGGCTCTCCTCCATGGGCGAGTATCAACAAATACTTTTTCCTGTCACACTCAACTTGATGGAGCTCCAGAAAGTGTAATCACGGTAGCAATTAAGAATGTTTACACTATTTGACACATCTAATGAAAATTATTTAATTTCAGTTTTCTTTGAGTATATTATTTAAAAATAATTTTTCTTTTATTTTGGAATTCTCTTGTTTTGAATATAATAACAATGCATTTCCAAATCTCAAACCTTACAGGATGAATAGAATAGTATTATTTTTCTCTTGAATGTAAATAACGTAGATGTAATATAAACGTATATGCAAACCTTCATTGCACATTCATAATTTCTCCTTCTGCTTAATTGTTTGGAAAATCAAATCACAAATCAAGTTTAGATAAGAAATTGAACAAGATTTCCAAGTATCTAGTTGTAATTTCTGTTATATATTTCTTAGAATTACTTTGTTTTCATTGATATATTTTTATAAATATACTATTTAGACTATTAGTACACCTCTCTATAAACTACGATATATGTACAAATACTGTACAAATGATAAACATTTTCTTGTAGTGCAAAATTAATAATTTTATCTTATATATATATATGTAATAACAACGAAAGATATATAGATGCATTAGCTGTTAAAAAATAAAATGCTTATTTTCACACTAAAGTATTATTGCCACTTGAAGCAATTGCAGATTTGAGAAAATCGGTTCCCTGAACAATGTATAAATTTTAAAATTGTGGATCCTTGTACCATAGAAAACTATGTATCCAAATGCAGTTTAAACATTATATAACACTAATCACGTAGCAAACAGAAAACAGAAAAAAAAAACAATTTTATTGTATGTACCACACGACATAAACATAAAATCACTTGCATGTTTAAAGGTTTTAGCGAATTGTAGCATGTGAGTATATGAGGTAGTACACCTGATCTACGATCGAATATTCACCAAGTTCACTCTTTCTTTCCGTAGAGGAACATATATCAATGTAGTACTAGTGTTTTAGATATTGGTTTGTATGGTTAGATTTTTACTTTACTATAAGGCTGGATGTGTGAATCTTTTCTATTTTTACTTTCTTGTTGAAAAAAGAAATCATGCCCATTGTCTAATCGGAATATTATTAATCGTGTAGTGCTCGTACGGAGTTGAAATGTAGTATAAATTCTGTAACTTCATATTACAATTGAAAATACTCAGATGAAATTAAAGACAAATGTAAGATATTCTATAACAACAAGCTGTAAAGAACATAGATGTTTTTCTTTCTATTAAGTTTTATAATATTTCTGTAGTGTCTTGTGTGAACTTCAAAGAGAAAGATAATGATAAAATTTATAGATTTTATTAGAAATTGGGCGCTTATATTCTTTAAAACATTCATTAGATCGCGAACTGGTACGGGTACCGTGTCCATTTTCATAGTAAGGAGCGAAATATACTATAGGAAAACATGCGTTTTCTTTTGTGACAGATAGTTCATCAGAAACATTAAATCTCTCTTAATGGTGTATTGCATTTATTTAATGATTTATGTTTTGCTCTTTTTTAAATTAGTTAAACGAAAAACATTATATTTTTTTCTTTTTTCTTTTTCGTAGCCCAAAGGACACCGATCATTCGTAAGTATCATTATTATTAGCGGTTTACACAATATATGTAACACTTGGCATGTGGATAATATTTCTTCGACGTACGTGATATTTATTACGTAATGCTATATATACTATTTGTTATTGGCTATATAAGTTACTTATGTAATATATGTTACATATAAGAAATTACGTTATTTAGGGTATGTTTGTTGTGTTAGATGTATATGCTCAAATATGTGTGCACAAAACTATGATAACGGTGTATTAACTTGTCGGCTAAATGATAGTTAAATCATTTGTTACACTTTCCCCTAAACCAAGACCTTCCAAGAAAGTATTTTTTGCAGTAAAATATTTATTTACACGTTGATTAATTGTAGACGAGAAAGGAAGACCAGCGCTACACAAATACTTCGAACAAAATGTGAATATTGTTCTATAAAGAATGTACTTTTGAAGTTCACCTCGCACTTCACTCTGCAGGGCTAGTGAAGCAAATTATTATATAAAATTTTTTACTTATATGTTGCTCAGTGAATTCCCTTCGAAATCACCGTTACTTTACAATGTTCCACGAAGTATTAAAAACTTCTTTTTTAAAACGTTTACACGTTTTTTGCCATATTTTTATTTCCTTGCATAAAACCCACTATCTTAACTATTTATGCGACTTTTCGTTTGTAATGTTAGAGTATATTAACTTTTGAAAATGAAATAAAATAATTAGTCCCCAATTATTCTTACCTATGCTTTCGTCATATATAATATTATTTCTATAAAGTACACCTAAATGATGTTTACTTTTTATATGTATAATTTACTAAATAATAATATAGTTCATTTTGATTAAAATTTGTTTGTTAACATAACATTTTTCAGCATTGTGGCTTAGCAATTTATATATATGAAAATAAAATAATCGCGAAGCATTTTATACTAGGATACAATAATGATTAACAAGTTTAACGCTTCTGGATTTTTAAAGGACTTTCAGTAAGATAGCTACTGCTTCAGTACTACTCGGCAGATTTTCTTGGTTGCACGTCATTTTCTTCAGAATGAAACCTGCTTAGCGATCTCAAAACAACCATGGCCAAATAAACAGAAAGGGAAATTAGGGGAGAATCGGGAAAAATCCTTCCAAAAATTCCATTTTGAGAATTGTGTCCTCCTAAAATGACCACGGGTGAATGTACATAAAAAAAGATGCGCGGGATATTCTTTATATTTTGCGTAACCACCAGTACGATATTGTTTCTAATTATCGTAATTAAAAGTATTTCCCAATCCTGTTGTAATGTGCAAAATCGATGGAAAAAGATAGGATCTGAAATAATAATGTTGGGGAAAGAGCAATATTGATTCTATTTTCATGGTTGATATATGATTTTGTTCAGAATAAACCCAGCTTTCAGATGCTATAATACTCATGGCCCAGCAAAGTATGTGTAGAGTAGGAATTAGAAGAAATTGAGGAAAATCCTTTAAACACCCCTTTTTGGAAATTCAGCCCACCTGGAATGGCCACGAGTGAACTTACTTGCTTATAATATACTACAAAAATAGGCGGGTGTATTCTAAATATTTTCAATAACCAGCAGTGCGATATTGTTTGTAGTTACGGGAAAGTAGTATTTTCAAATCCTGCCGTAATGTAGAGAATCGGAAAAATGTAAATATTTTTTTTCATGCCGCACAAGTCTATAAACAACAATAAAACTAAAGAATTATTTGTCACTAGTCCACACAGGTGGAGAGGAACGTTCCAAGACCTGCAAAATAATTCGTAACAACGAATTATTTCATATCACAACAAAGTATCTTTTCTCCCCAAAGAAGGTCTGTATCGCCAAGATGGAGGAGGTTTGGTTGCGAGAAAGGGAAATAAAACGCACAGGACTACTCATTATGAACTCAGGCAATGACGAATTTCAACCGTCAGCAACAACAAACACCTCTCTTTGTTTCTGCGAGCAAGGAACTTTTATCAACATTGCTCTAACATGTGTAAATAGCTCTTTCATTTAACAACCGACTTTTAAGTATGACCTCATTTCTTCAAAGAGGTGAACACGTTTCAAAACTTCCTTTGTTTTTGGTGATTTTTTTTCAGACAATATGGCACGAAACAATAATTTGGATGAAGTACATAGTTAACCCTTAACTGGTCTGGTAAAAAAAAGTCACATTTGTCTGCTGGTGGGGTATCTGAAAACCCCACATTAAAAATTACACTTTAAATCTTCTAGTAATAGTTCTATTTTTTTTGTAATATTTGCAGACATGATTACACACAATCAGGACAAAGCTACAAATGATATTTCTTGCAAATTCTTGCACTTGTAAAAATACACCTTCAAGGGACATCATCAAGTGTCTGGCTCCGATTTCAATGATTATTTGTTTCTGATGAGGGCATGCATGCATTATTTTTCATGGCATAAATTTTTATTAACAAATTGAGGTGTCATATGCTATGGTATTCATTTTTCAAAATTTCACTTTCATTCAAAATGGCGGATTTCAAGATGGCTGCTGTCAGATTACATTAAACTTACCACTTCCTTATAGGCCTAATATGTATTACTGAAGCTTTTAGTCATTTATTATCATTAATACGCGGGTTAGAAGTGGAGGTAAGGGACAGATGATGAACTGTGTTTACTTTTTTACTGTATGACATGAATGGTCACTCTCAATGTTAAACTCTCAATGTTCAAACAGCATCGTATGCACAAGTCTACTACAAAATGAAATTACCATTTGTAGTACTTTCAGTATGAAGACACAACCTTTTATGTTTTTTTTTTAAAAAAAAGAACAACAATTTTCTTTGAGAGCAAAAGTAAAATTTAATAAAGAAAATAAACTTCCGTAACTTTGCTCCTGGGGTATTTTTATTCTCCAGCAAGGTGTTATTATTACCGATAAAATCATAAGGACGTTCAAACAGCATCGTATGTACAAGTCCACTACAAAATGAAATTACGATGAAAAACAGAAACATCTGCAGACAATAAGAAAATCTGCATTGCTGGAAGGAGGCCGTGGGGTACACCCCATCAGCACGGTTAAGGGTTAATGAAGACTGATAATCGACTCTATTACTCCATGAAGTCGTGGTTACTTCACAAGTGTCTAAGGGGTTAAATGCTTGTATTTTTTACCCATTTTGTTACACTTTAATGGCAATATATAAGAGCACATTTTCATTAACACTTCTAAACACATTCTTATACGTATAATTAATTGTATATTTCAGTATTTGATTTTAAAGCTATTTTCCATTCCAATGACTCGTTTTCTGTGGCCAGTATACATCTGTATCTCTGAGCTGGAATTTTATCAGTTAATTTCGCCTTCATCATCTTTACGTTCCTTACTTATATGCGTTGCAAAAATTAAATTCATTTACCAATTTTTAGTTTACTTTCGTAGGCCAAGAAATCTGTAGGATACAGTATGAAATTATATAACTTTAAGTGTCTCTTGAACCGGCTTTTCCCTGAAGAAGCGTGTCTATCAACTAATTACTCTTCAACATACCAAAATCTGAGTGAAGTTGATTTGATTCACATAAAATAGATGAATGTGTTAGATAGAATATCAGTGTTACTTCACGGAACATATTGTTTTGCATTTACAATTGCATCAGAGATCAAATACTAGCTGAATCAATAGCACTATAGCAAAATTTATCACCTTATATTAGGAATAGTGTATATTGTATTTTCTCAATAAATATTATCATGGTAAGGACAGTTACATGTCATTCTGAAGTCCGAATAAAACCTAGTCTTTTCGATAAACATAACAAAGAAATGTTCATGCACAAAACAGTAGGAGCCATGGCCAAATGTGTAAGTACCAAGCGTCTATTAACCCCGTTAGTATAATGAAAGTCGTTAACTCGCGATGATAACTATTGTATCAACATTGTTCATTTTAAACTCACGGTTTACAGTTTATTCTCTTCAGCATGAAAGAAGCTTTCCAAAGGTGCAAATTCGGAGAATGCCGAGAAATTTCCCTTCAGAAATCCCTATCATCAATTTTGGACCTCTCTGGAGTGGCCCCGGGTAAAAGCGCACAATCCAAATATATCTCTAAAAATAATATGGAGGTTAGGAAATGAGTGTACCAAGTTTTGTTTTGAAAGACGGAATAAATTTTGGTCTGAACTCATAATCTGTAAAACCTAAACAGTTACATTGTTTAACGGAATCCTCTGAAAAGTGTAAATACGCTCAGATGCCAATACAAAATGGCCGCTACCGTCTAACCTCCGCGGCTAAAAAAAATAAATATATAACCATTTTGAACTCCCTGAATGTGGAAGAATCATAGGTTAAAAAACCAAAACATAACCTAATTTTGTCAGCAACCTTTGATCTGGAAATTGGTCGTTTGATTTGGATTGTTCCTCATGTGTTTTGTTTGTTGCTGTTAGGGGACCCACCTACCGTTCAATGTTCGTAGATTTTTTAATGCACGATATTTCAATTGTACCATGCCCAAAGCAAGTTTCGCAACATTAAATAACCAAACACACAATTTCCAAAAGAAATGAGTCCTTTATAAATATAAATATACACGTATTTTAGTAAATAATAAAACGTTAATTTACTCTCCAAAATTTAAGGATGCAATTCTGATAATTTTCGCATTCAATATTTATAGGTAACATGCAAGAAAATACTTAAAATTTTACAAACGGAGTTGCTTTTCAAACGAAATTAGAATGTTGATAACTTCAAACCTATTGAAAAAACTGACTAGAATTCATAATGATTTTCTTTGTACTATTACATCTTTGTACAGTTAGTGATACATATTTAATCGATTTATTCATTATCCAAAAAAATAAATAAAAATAAAAAAATAAAGAAATGGAGCTATGTTCAATGAACTGTCAGTTCCACTAGATATAAACTGCCACTACATTTTAAAATGTATATTCATTTTAACACTTTACGTTGTGAAAAATGTACTCTTTTCAAATTTCAGTAATCTTTCTAATAAATTGTCAGACTATTATTTTTTTCTTTGAGAACAGAGGTAGCAACCTCTTGTAAATTTTGGAGAAATGCATTTTTGGGTACACAAACGTAACATGAAATGTGTATTTTGTTTTTATATTTTCGCAGAGTATATTTATCATTCTGAAACGCTAATATTTTCGGTTTTAGTAATAATAATAATTTGATAAATTTTACAATTGTTTAAATTTTTAATTGATATGGTCGCTTTCAGAGTCTCCAGAAGTTGCCACTGATTGGCAAATTGTTTGGGGTAAGTATACACATTTTAAATACTGTATGTCTCCAATATTCTAAGTAGTCAAATTTTACTATTTACATTACGCATTAATTTACAATTAAACTTCTACTAAATCGAGAATTATTAACCTTCTGCAAGGATTAGTAATATATGGAACAACAATACGAATTTACATTACCATATTCGATGTTTATATCTATATTATTAACTAACACTTTAAATGATTTGAAGACCTCGAGGGAAAATAATAAAAATCAAAATCGTGAAAAATGAGTGAAACAGCTTATGCTACTCTTGGATCTGTTATTTCTCAAAGAATTATCGACTTGTGCCACAGATGACAGAGATACGGCCAATTGCTAACGGGCTTCTCAACACTGTCACTATACGTGCCCAAACATTGAATGGCTTGTATCTCAAAAACATGTCAGTGTGGGATATCATTCTTTTCCTCCGAGATCTTCAATTATGTAAACATGTAGCCTATTCTAATTATTTAATTAATTATTGTCCAGTAGGAATGAAATGAAATATAATGAAAGCTAAAGAGACGGCGCGGATGAGGAATTAGTCAAATGGTTGAATGAAGATAGTGGGAGGAAACAGGAGAGCCTCACGCACACGGTGTTCGTCCACCACAAAGTTCACTCAGCTCGTGCTGGGATCGACCCAGGGACATCATGTACACAGGTGAACACTCTATCACTTAGCCACCACGGTCCCTCTATCAGTTTAATGCTGCATCACGTTATGTCAGTAAATTTTAAGGATACAATGCACTGCATTTCCACGATTATAATTAGTTGTATTTTATTGGAGAAGTTTGTATATTAATGTTATCATATAATACTTATATATACGAACGAAAATTAAATTGAACTAAGTGTGTATCCAGTTCAATAAAATACACTTACATTGAATTTAATTATGTCAATTGACTTGAAGATTATTGTGACTGAATTTAAAGTAAATTGCCTTTTTACTCTGTTTAACCATTTAAGAATAGTATCTTGTTTAAAGAACAGATAATTGAAAATATATTATTTTTACTTGAAATCTACGAGTAACTAGTATGATTGTAAGTAGCAATACGAAAATAAGAAATAAGAAAATCTCGCTGATATT
Organism: Thermobia domestica; assembly: GCF_964235325.1. Taxonomy (NCBI): domain Eukaryota; kingdom Metazoa; phylum Arthropoda; class Insecta; order Zygentoma; family Lepismatidae; genus Thermobia; species Thermobia domestica. The sequence continues at coordinate 65,771,299 of NC_137463.1, read as the reverse complement.
AAAATCTAGCCTACAACGACAAGAAAGGAAAGTAAGAAATTCGTTAGAAAAATATGTGTTAAGTAGCACATAATTCTAAGTTGCAGACTTCACGGAAGAAAAATTAATTAAAAAAACAATAGCGTTGAGATAAAGCTAAACATTTCTTCATAAAATAATAAACAATCTAGCACTCAGTGATATTTCTGAGAGATTGCGATATTTTTTGTTAAGGTGTAGTTGAATGTTTTTTTCCCTCATCTTTATATAATTACATGCAAATATTCTTCCAAACATAAAATCGTACACTTAAATTCAGACTATTCTTTATTAATCTCATCTCATTGGTACTAACGTAATCCGCTGGACTAGGTCCATTAAAACTCAACTCGAATGCTTCAAAATTCGAGAGTCGAAAATCAAGCATCATTAAACAAGGATTTAATATATTTTTGATCATCATATTTAGTTCTTACACAAATGTGTCCCGTCATTGCGTTTATATATCAATAGAGGTACCAAAGCATCTTCAATATAAAAATGACCTCGTTAATTAATATGAGAACTGCTAATTATTAAGGTATTATGGTACAGCTAAAACTAATTATCAGTCATTTTATCTTTGAAGCTTCTTGTATACAATAAAGGACAAATTCTGACCAACGCAAATATAAAGTAATAAATATTTGCGTTATAGTTTCGGCAAATTAACTCTGCTCTCATCAGACAAATTACGAAATACAATTTCTAAGATGGCAGATTATATACTTCTTAAAATGAGAGGTCACATTTATGAACCAAACAGATTCATCCTTTCATTTTTAACAGTTTTTACTTAATTACCTATGCAACTTTTAATGATCCAATCTTCACCCAAGAGCTAAAACATTTAGTTGGTACACTTGTGGATTCTAAATAAGTAACATTTACTTTTGAGAAACATGAAATTTTAATTGGTTATACGCTATTCACTACACATGATTTTACATCTTTCTTCTCCGCTTTATCCAAATTCTTCCTTCATACACCATGTATATTTAGTCCACTATCATAAGTTGGTCTTTTCCTTTCTTTCGTATCTATCCTGTCTCTTTCCATTTCTTACAATGCTTCTTCTTTCCCTTTTCAACTCCTCTACGCCTTCTCAGTCTATTTCACGTCCTGTCTTCTTCTCATGTTTATATATGTTATTACTATCTCTCTTCAATCTAATGTCTTCTTTGTGCTGTTTAATCCTTTCTACTAATTTCTTTTCTGTTTCTCCAATATAACTCTAGCACATTCTTTACATTTAATTGTATATACGACCCCTTCATCACTTAGTTTAATTTGTGTTACCTTCATTTTCCTCGTTTTCAATATATGTAACATTCTTCTACTTCCTCTTGTGTATGGTTTACTTCTTTTCTCAATAAGAACTTTAAGACCTCCGCTGTCTCCTATGCTCTCTATCTCAAAACATATTTTCTTTTCTTCTTTTGTGCCATCTCTCCCTACTTTCTGAGTTCTTCCCTCTTCCTTCTTGCTATTCTTCTTCAATCTTCCTCGCTATATCCATTCTTCATTAATAAACTATGAAATTGCTCTATGTCTTCTTTTGGTCAATGTCTATCTACTCGCCATGTTTCTAATAAAGTTCATTTTAGTTCTTTGATCTTTATCACTCCTATGACAACGAACACTTGCTGAACATTGTTTCCTATACAACGTTGTTTCAAATCTCCCTTCTACTTTTCTTATAGTCGATCCAATACTTAGTTTTTCCTTTATTTTCACTAACTACTCTTCTATTGTACACACACTGTTCTCCCAATCCTTATATCACTTTCTCTTTCTTTCATTTCCGTACTGTTCTATGTTTCATTTCTTCTTCCAATATTTTCAAAATATAATTTCTTCATAAGGTGAAAGAATTGCTTTAATGTCAACGCTAAGATCAATATCCTCTCTTTTCTTCTACATACTTTCTCTATCATCCCCTTGACTTCTTCTGTATTGTTAAGTCTATTACTCATTTGATTTCCTTTTATTACTCACTTTATTTCCTTTTCCAATGGTTGAAAATATTCTTCCTGCAATCCATTGCTGCTCTCAACTTTACTCCTTTTTGTGTATCTTGAGGAATCCAATCATATTCAGAATTCTTCCTTTTTCCTCTAGTAATTTTCTAATGCCTATCTTTTTCGCATTTCTTATTAGAATCCACATTAGAATTTAGAATCTACAGTTGAGCCAACTAAAAGTTTAGCCCTTAAGTGAAAGTTAGATTATATATTGCATAAAGCCATAGTTAGATCATATGTTGTTGTAAGTTAGATCATATAATCTAAAAGTTGCATACGTAATTAATTGACAATTGTTAAAAATGAAAGGATGAATTTGATTGGTTCATAGATATGATCTTCCCTCATTCTAAGAAGTGTATTAGCTAGAATGTTAAAAATTGTATTTCATAATGGGTCTGATGAAGGCAAATGTAATTTGCCGAAACTATTATGTATTATTAATGTTATTATTTATTAGTTAGTCTACGCTTTGGTCAGAATTTGTATTTTATGTATACAAGCTATAGCTAACATAAATCGTAGAACAATTATGTACATTGAAATGAATATTTTCGATAAATATTTTAGGTGCGTAATAACATAAAGATTTATACTAATATTGATGTAATTGAAAGTAAATTTATAATCACTGAAAAATATCAATCGCAAGCACTTTTCAGGAATATGTTTAAACATATTTGTGGCCCATTATCATTAGACTTAATTGCACACTTAATTATTACCTCCATAGTTACCTGCTAAGTTAGCATTATAGTTCAGTGAAATCCACTAATATATTCTTACATTATTTTCTTAAAATGAATTATATTTTAAGGTTAAATGTTAAGTTAAATTTTATTGGAATAGTTTCATTATTACTGTTAGTATAAAAAACTTGTATGGTACAGCCTAAACGAAATATTGTAATATTAATTGTTTATCCGTTTCAATTCAATAAGTTAAAAATAATTTGCATAAATTTTCAGTACTGCGTGAAACGATTATGCATATTATGAAAGTACAATTTGTGCTTTCGCAATTTCCCAATGGAAAATTGTTTTAAAAATAAAATATTTGAATAACATATACGACTGCAGACTTAGTTTTTTATATCCTTATAATGTATATGTTGACGTATAAGAAAGACTCGGTATTTGATACATTAAACCTTTACCTGGTTATAACTTAGTACTACGTCAAGACATATGTGCAGTGGAATTGGTTACGACGTAATACTACGTTTTGACTAAAATAACATTAATGTTCAGTTGCATTGACGAAGATCTCTCCTGAATTTTTTTTCTCATATTTAAATCGTAAAAATCAGGTCGTGAAAAGAACTTTGCTGCTGCTCTAATGCAAGAAACAGAAACTGCATTTCAAAACAGATGCTAACGCTTTGGTGACACTTTTTGTTTATTGTTTTTTGCTGTTGCTGTTTGTGTGAAACATGAATCATTGTTTCATAGTTCTAAGACTCTTGTGGCTACAACGTAGTGCTACGTCTGTCACCTGAGAGTACACATTTCAGAAAACTTTGCCAGTTAAAGTGTTGATGGCAACATAATATGCCCGTATACATGTAAATTTATTTTTTAGGAGAGTAATATGTTGTAATTTTTGTGTGTAATAAGGTTTTCTTCAACTTGAAGCAATTCTTTTCTCAGGAGAGAGCTATCAGGAAAAATATACTATTGCATTGTCGAGATATTGTAAACAATACATTTGATATAATGTCATGCTTCAATTTTGACAATGTTGTTTCGCACGTAAATAACACTAGTTAACAAATTTAAACTTTTTGTTTGTTACATGAGAAAAATCATGAATCCTGATCTTAAAGGAACTTTTTGCGCTGAATTCGAATATGCGCTCGGTTTCTCTCCATCACGTACAGTTTTCCCGTAACAGAGGGATTTTCGGGAAATTCCCTCAAAAATTCTCTTTTTTCAGATATTTTATTCCCCTAGCTCCTGTCCCCTTACATATAGTAACATAGAAATTATACCTAAGTATACCATGATTTATATTTCATAAACCCTAAAAGTTTCGTAAAAATCGCTTTGTTCTTTCTAGAGAAATAAATATATTTGTATGTATACTGTGTGCACTGTTTATTGCACCTGATAGTAATGCTTTCAGATCTCCTGAGTTGGGGTAAAAACGGTTTGCTTTATTACTACAAACACAGACATAAAAATGAATATTTACAATAGTCAACAACACACTTGTATTGCTCTCCGTAACGTGTATAAAAATAGAATGTACTTCCAACGTATATTTTTTTAAACGTACAGTATATGTATATCTTAATACATATATATACAATTCTCCAAGTTTTTTCGTTTTGTTCATGAAATGGTTATCAATATTTGTTATCAAATGTAACAGAATGCAAAAGAAAGAAAGAATGGAATACAGACTCATTGTTGATAACAATGAACTAATGCAGTCTGAATTTTCCACTACGGTATCGTTTCCTCCCTCCCCCCGCGCACTTCTTTCTTTCTTGTGTTCTTGACACCTGATGAGGGAGTTTTGTACATTTTTATATTGACGTGTGGTTTAACACTACTTCACTTTCAAAGTTGTCTTTGCTGCTAAGAGTGCTTTCATGTTTGATCTTAACGGCATTATACCCAACTAAGGCCAGAAGTTTAGTTTGTGATCAGTACAATGGCGTCAAGAGGACGGCGTTCGTGTGTTAACTCACCAAATAGTTTTTGTTATGTGTGTGGTCAGTTTGTAGTTAAAGGATAGTGTAGATCCATTACGCCATCAGTGATACTAGCAAATTATATATATTTCGGATGTCGTGTGGGAGATCAGGACAAAACTTGGGCACCCAACATAATTTGTGCGTCGTACTACGTCATTTTACTTGCATGGGCCAAAGGGAAATGGAGGTTCATGAAATTTGCTGTACCAATGGTGTGGAGAGAACCCACCAACCATCTGGATGATTGTTATTTTTGTCTCACAGTAGTTAAGGGACATTCTAAAAAAAGCAAATACACAATAAGTTATCCCAACGTTAAATTCGCAATTAGACCTATTCCGCACGGGGATGAACTTCCACTTCCCGAGCCCCCTACCATCTGCGAAGAGATATGGCCAAAAGACTCTGATGGTGATCATGACCTTGATGAACCATCGAGATCAACATGTACATCCAAGGATCCAACGTTCATCCCTGACTGTGTTCGCGAGCCACATTTCATCCGGCAATGTGAACTTAATGACCTAGTCCGTGATTTGCACCTGACAAAACAAGAGGCGGAACTTCTGGGATCAAGGCTTCAGCAGTGGAACTTATTGCATGCAGAAACGAACATATCAGTGTACAGGAAAACGCATGTTCAATTTTCAAGCTATTTCTCAATGCAAGATAATGTGTGCGTATGTACGGATATAAATAGGTTGATGGCGAAGCTAGGAATTCCTTACGTTCCAGAAGAATGGAGGTTATTTGTCGACGCGTCAAAGGTCAGCCTTGAAGCTGTCCTTTTACATAATGGAAATAAAACCTTCTATACCACTTGCGCACTCAGTGAAGATTAAGGAATCCTATGACACCATGTCATCTTTGCTAAATCTTATAAATTACAAGGACCATTGTTGGCAAATATGTTGTGATCTCAAGGTAGTTGGTATTTTATTAGGACTGCAGTGCGGTTACACGAAGTACCAATGTTTTTTATGTTTATGGGATAGCCGAGCTGATGACAAACATTATGAAGTGAAGGAATGGGAACCCAGAGTGAATTACGTACCTGGAGAATGCAACGTCAAATACGCTCCTTTGGTAGATCCTAATAAGATATTACTACCTCCACTTCATATCAAGTTAGGACTTATGAAAATCTTTGTCAAAGCCATGGACACATCTGGTGAAGGTTTCAAGTATTTGCGAGATAAGTTCTCTAACCCGAGTGATGCTAAGATTTCAACGGGAGTGTTTATTGGTCCCCAAATTTGGAAATTAATGCTTGATGATAGCTTTAACAGCAAGTTAAACAGTGGAGAGCTAGCTGCCTGGACAACATTTAAGTGTGTTGTGCGCAACTTTCTGGGCAATAACAAAGTTACACAGAAATCGTACAGGAAATGGTACAGAAATACAAAGAGTTGGGTTGTAGGATGTCTTCAAAAATTCATTTTTTGCACTCCCACCTCAGCTTCTTTCCTGCTAACCTAGGTGCTCTCAGCGACGAATAGGGGGAAAGATTCCACCAAGATATAATGGCAATGGAGAAAAGGTACCAGGGACGATGGGATCCTTCAATGATGGGGGGTTATTGTTGGGGTCTTGTTAGAGAATGCAACATTTCTTACAAAAGAAGGAAGTAGTGTACGTTTTTGTAACCCAATGGTAGTTTCATATATTGTGATAGTTTTGATTGTCTTTTCACGACCTTTTGGTACATTTGTATTATTGTTTATTGTAAATTGTCACACTTGTAAATTATATTGTATTATATTTTATATATGTGTTTGTGGTAATAAAGCAAAACGTTTTATCTCAACTTAAGAGATCTGAAAGCATTACTATAAGGTGCAATAAACAGTACACACAGTATACATACAAACATATTTATTTCTCTAGAAAGAATAAAGCGATTATTACGAAACTTGGAGGGTTTGTTAAATATGAATCAAAGTATACTTAGGTATTATTTCTATCTTAGTATATGCAAGGGTACAAGACCTTGGGATGTAAAATAAACGAAAAGGGAAATGTTTGAGGGATTTTCCCGAAAATCCCTCTGTTACGGGAAAATCGTACGTGATCGAGAAAAACCGAGTGCATATTCGAATTCAGCGCAAAAACGTTCCTTTCAGAACAGGTATTTCCTTTTATGTAACAAAACCTTTGTTAACTAGTGTAATTAATCATACCTCTAATCTAAAGTTTAATTTTATTATTTTTAGGGTAGAGGCCAGAGATCGTTGGTGAGTCAAATTTCCTTATATCTGGATATGGTGAAAACTATGTGAAACATTTTATGAATGAAGTACATATCGCACTGTACTTCTATGACGTGGTGCTACCCATTTTCGAAAGACATTTTAAATATCTTTCGCGTAATTACTTGCTATTTTTGCATACTACAGTATGCTTTAAAGTTATAATGTGAGAAATATTATTAATCTTAATAAATAATCAACTAGGGTAGTTTGAAGAAAGAAGAAAAAAACTCTTCTCGATAGACATATACGAAATAAGTAATCATATTATACATCTTCAAATACATAAAATGTTTTATTATCAATTTTTCAGGGAAAGACATTCATGCAAAATTTTGTTCAAAATACTATACAAAGAATGATAGTGAATCATTTCATACATGATTCACCCCAAATTTACACTCCGAACTTAGTAACATGTATCTTGTCTCAATTTGGCAATAAACTAGTAAATATGTTGGAATAGTACAGAGATGTTGTGTTAATATTCGTGTACCATATGCAAGTAGAAAATAGAAGAACGTGGTAAAACTATTAAATAGAGAGAAAAGAATGAAATTTTGATGTAAATGCTACATGTAAGAAATACCATCGTATCTGATAAAAATATTTTCACCTCTGTACAAGATCATACTTCAAGGTAAATTATGTTGAAATACTATAATAAGATGGTTTGAACCACTATTCTAAGAGTAGAATAAAATCTGTTTGAATTTCATAGGACAAGTATTTTTTGTTACGTCCACGTTTTATTAGATACTATGTTCGCAGTATGGGGGGAACTGGTGCCTTAATTCAGAAAGTAAAAATGTACAAATTCACCTTCTAGAAAATCCAAAATGAGAATCTTTGTAAATTTCATGATTCCGGGGAAATACATTTTGTGGTCGGCTATCAACCAAAAAATGTTAATATTTATTATGTAACCATAAAAAATAATAACAATTGTTGATTATATAATATCATAATATATCTGTAACAACAAATTATTTAGAGACAAATCCCTGTAAAGAAGATACAATGGGTTTGTACATAAAAATGAAATCTAATATAATGTCCTTGCTGATATAATTCAATTTAAAAATAGGTGTAGAAATACCTGTTTTTTAACTAAAGATAAATCACCTATAACTAAACATATGTAGGCAACAATGTGTTTCGAATATAATATGTAAAGCGACTACGGTGAACAAACGATTAAATATTAAACGCGACTTCTTTTCTTGAAGTTCTAGCGTTCCCAAGTAAACATAATCATCTTTCTTCTTTTTCCCATTAGATGTCAGAATCTTTCATACATTATAAACTTCAATCCAGAAATTCGGAAGCCAACTCTTATCCAATATATTAGACTATATTTTATGCCAACTATTTTAAATAAATTTTAATTTCTAGAAACACTAAGAAAACAAGTATACCCTGAAAGCGGAAAGTACGAAATCAAACGCAACATCAAAATTTCATTGCAAAATAAACTTTGAAACAAATAAAACATTTGAAGGTAAAAAGATAAATTATGTGTATGGAATGACCATCTACTCAGGTAATTGTGCGCCTTCAATGTACTTATAATGATATTATAAATTACTTAAAACCTGTATAAGAAATATAGAAATGAGTGTTCTTTTCCTGCTTGTATTATTAAATGCTTTTGTAGTAAATAAGATTAACATTATAAAAAATATACTTTTAATATAACTTTTGGACACTATCGTTTTAAGTTTCGTGCTAACTTTCAGTTATGTACTTTATTAAATATATATTATTAATGTCATTCATGAATACCCCTAGAGAAATATGGACAATAATGTATTATTTTACATACCTTAAGTTCTCGTTATTTAACCCTAGAACGCAGAACATGGGTCAAAAATGATCCAGCATTAAAATATGTATAGATTTTTGTCTGCAATATTTGTTGCACAGTAGTTTTTCTCCGTAACATCTTCTATTGGTTTGTTTACTACATAAAAATAATGTATTTAAGTTTTTGGATTTGTAATTATTTTTTACATTTTATTATATATTTTTATATATGTAGTATACATAACATGGGTCATTTCTGACCCGCGGTATATTTTAGTATTAGATTACTATTATATATTAGTGTTAGTATATGATACTAATACTAATTTTATAGTAGTATTAGATTAGTTCTTTACTATAAGAAATTAATATTTGTTTTACTAAAATGTTATTATATTTGTAGTAGTATTACTACTACTAGTCTTGTACTTTGAATTGGTTTCTTTTTAGAAATAATACTCTGAACAGACTAATCTTTATGATAGATCTTAGTTACAATTGCTTCTTGTGAGTTTTCTCAACTTGGAGAGTTATGTGTCAGATGATGCGGGAGAAGATATGGAATATCACAGTGATGAAAGTGTTGGAATCTGTGATAGTAGTTCTGGTATTGTTCACAACCGTACAGATTGCAGATAACACAGGAACTGCATGGAGTAATGTGCTACCCAGTCATTCATAAAAAAAACACAGGTCCAACATCGCGTGCCAAAATCAACACGAAAAGAGAAGCTTTCGAATTGCTTTTTCGCCCGAAATCGCCAAGAAATAAGAATGAGTACCAATGTTGAGAGTCGTCGCGTTGTAAAAGAGAACAAGGAGTAACGGAGGAAGAATTGTTTCATTTTTTGGAATGTTACTTTTATCAGGCAAAAAAAAAACAAAAAAAAAAAACAGAGCTGTGATGTGGCGGTTCTTTAGCTGTTTATGGATTCTCTGTCAAATCCTATGTATTGAGCTCCAATGGGTGTCAAAAAACTTGAAGACATTGGAAAAATGTTAAGGTTTGATGACAAACACGAGTTACTCGTAGTAGAGTGACAGAGTAGCTGCTATCATATTTGTGTTGGAAAAGTTCATTCCAAACTGCCGATAACTTTTCAATTTTAATGAGTCCGTTACTTTGGACGAACAGTTAAATTAGTCTCTTTTCGTGGCCGCTGTAAGTTCTTACAATACATGCCAAACTAACCAGGGAAATATAGTATCAAGATAGTCTGGGCTTGTGATTCCGCGACGTCTTATGCTATAGATCTGCACAGCACGCAACCCTGGAGAAAAAAGAAAGTGGGAACATCAGTAGTGAACAACTTGTGTAATCAGTTTGCCAATTCTGGATTAAACATAACAACGGACAACTTCTTTACACATATTGAATTAGCACAGGAATTTAAGTTGTTGGAATACTTCGCCAAAACAAACCTAATATACCACCAATTTTGAAACCTAACAAGGATCGAAAAGTTCATAAAAACTTCGTCCTGATAACTACATTAGACAAAATATTTATTTTTTTCTCTGTAACTTGACAGTGTACTTGCTAGTGATAGTCAAAACAATACATTTTCATGTTGTAGTATATGTTATAATAATAACGCCTTGAAATAAAAAATTAAAAAAATAAAAATGGATTATAAATAAAGAACTCAAAGAAGCATTAAATTAATGCGAAAATAGGAATAGAAATGTGTTAAACATACCAAATACTCTTATACAATCGAAATTGAGTATGGGTCAAGAAAGAACCATGTTATGGAAACTAAGGTTCAATTCATGTCATGCGTTCTAGGGTTAATATCAAATAAAACTAAATTTAGAATATTTGGTACTGATGAATTGTAAAAATTTGGGATTTCGGAGGGGTATTTCTTCAATTTCATACTAGTTCCAATATTTGGAAAACTTCAAACCAAACATATAATAGTATAAAGTAGACTTAAGACTGAATGGTTCAAGATTATAGTTAAGTCTTGTGTTGCTAATCGTCACAGCGCTATATAAGAAATTCATAGCTGTAAATCGACCGTTTATGATCAACTATAATAAATATGTGCAGAGAGTAATGTTAGTTTGGAACATTTTTTAATTATTTTATAAATTCAGTTATTTCTTTTTATAGTATTCTTATAATAACACTTGCAACAAGGCAATTTTTTATATCAAGTAAATGTCTACGCTAATTATTTTTATATTCGGAATCATAATAAATTCCAGACAAAAAAATAATTTCACTTAGGAATATATATATATATATATATATATATATATATATATATATATATATATATATATATATATATATATATATATAAAACAGGATATATGTTATTTGCAGTAACTAAATTTGTTCATTCTTTCTTTTAGGCGAATTTGCCATTTATTGGGAGTCTCTTTGGAGTAAGAATATTAAAACAACATACTTTTTAATAAATAATTATTACACAGTTTCTTATATATTAGTTATAACTATGTCATGTTACCTTTAATTTAGTACTGGTATGGCACTAAAATGCAAAATATGAAATTATGCAATCTCGTACTATATATAAAGAGACCTAAACTCATTGCACACGCCAGCATTCTTTAGAACAACGCTATAATAAAGCTATGCTTCAGCATTTCATTAGAAAGAGCAGCTCCTGGTTTCCTTCTTGCGATAATTTTGGTGTTAGTACTTTCATACTTCGAAATATATTAAGTTTTACTTCAATATCTACCCAGTTCTTACTGCATTTGAAAGTATTTTCTTTCTTAGATATAATCCGTATGATGGCCATTAGGTGATGAGTTGTTTGGTTTTCATTTAGTTTTCATTATCATTCAAATACCACATGTTTGAATAGGGTGTACTCAAAAAACATATTGGCATTTATCTGGTAATAAGGAAGTTCATTTTGATTCTTCAATACAATATATATATTCCTAGATGAGAATACCTGAAAAAATCATTATGAAAATATTGTCATTCGGGAGTGAAATTGTAATTTACTTTCGCATTTTAATTATCTCTACTGAATATGTACAACCACAAATTTTGAGAAATTTGGATGTACGTTTGTGGGTTAGACTGTGCCGCACAACATATTTGTCATTAAAATTCAAATCGAAATGGTATCAAATATTTTTGTTTATATGTACAAATTTGTACCGCAAAAATTAAAATTTCTACCCTTATCAATTTACAAAAGGTTGGATTTTTGATAATGGATGAAGCAGAGCCGCACAACTCTCTTTCTCTTGAATCAAAATGGAATTATAAATTGATACCCCATACTTTCTAACTTATACCACGAAATTAGAATATGTACTTTCACCAATATGAAAAAAATCGAGTTTTGATGGTGGGACAAACTGGAATCCACAATTTTTTTGTTTCAAATTCGAATCATAACGGTACCAAAAAATTGTCTTTACTATGCGCCAACTTGTACCACTAAAATTAGAATTTGTACACACTACTAATTTCGACAAATTTTAAATTTAATGGATGACCAATATGACGTCAATCTGGCCTAAACAACACATATTGTTTTTTTTTAATTCAAATGAAAACGGTACTAAAACTTTGTAAGCAATATGTACCAATTTCTACCACCAAAACTATAATTTGCACACTTATCAATTTCCCGAGAATTGGATTTGTAATGGTTAGTCAAGTAGACTTGCACAACACTTTTCCTTCCCAATTTATATGAAAACAGTACCCGAATTCTGTACCCAATGTGTAACAATTTGTAACACCAAAATTAGAAATGTATCCCAAGAAATTTCGTGAAGCGTGAGAGGTCATGTCAGACAGAATTTTTTCGGCAGCTCAAACTTGCCCACACAACTTATTTTTCTTTGCAATTTGAATGAAAATTGGTCAAAAATTTGTACCCGATATGTACAACGTTTGCCACAAAAATTGGAATTTCTAGCCCCACAAATTTCGATGGGCTTGAATTTTTGATGGCAGGACAAACTAACCAACAAACACTTTCTTTCCAATTTGAATCAAAAACCTTACAAAAATTTGTACCCATTATGTACCAATTTGAACTACCAAAATATGAATTTGTACCTTCACCAATTTCGAGAAATTTGAATTATTGTTAGGAGGTCAAGCTGGCGAGCACAAAACTTATTTCTTCCCAATTCGAATCAAAACTGTACGATAAATTTGTAGCCAATATGTAACAACTTGTATCACCAAAACTAGGATTTATGCACCGACCAATTTCAAGAAATATGAATTTAATGGCAGGTCATACAGGCCGGTCATTTTATTTTTGTTTGAAATTCGAACCAAAACCACCAAAAATTTGAACCCAATATGTGCCAATTTGTACTGCCGCAATTAGAATTTGTACCCACACTAATTTCCAGAAATTATAATTTTTTGGTTGCTGGTCAAACTGGACCGCATAACTCATTTTTCTTTGCAATTCGAATGAAAATGGAACCAATAATGTGTACCCGATACGTATCAATTTCTACCACCATAATTAGTATTTGTACCATTACCGATTTGGAGAAATTTCAATTTTCATTGCTGGAGCCAACTTAGCGTCGAAACGTGGCTCGCGCAACACATTTTGTTTATGAATTCGGATTAAAATGTTACCAAAAATTTCCGCCAAGTAAGTACCAGTTTGTACTCTCAAAATTAGAATTTCCAACCCTAACAGTTTCTAGAAATGTCATTTTTCATTGCAATCTTCCTGGGCATGGCAATCCTTTTCTGTATTCAATCAAAATAGTAATCGATTTGAACGAGAACGTGCAACCAAATATCCCGCAATTCATAAAACGGAACGGAAGCTTTGCTTATAACCTGCATGAGCAAAATCATGTACGAATAATGATTAGAAATTGTTATTCAACGAACGGCCAATTTATCATCAAGTAAACTCTTCCAGGTCAACGGCTTATTCAGAATTCATATGAAAATTCTCCAAAAATTTGTTAGACAATTTGTAACAAAAAATATTATATTATACCTGCACCAATTCAAAAAATCTGAAAGCTTACTCAAATAAGTGCATCTATTCGATCTCAAGGTAAACAACAGAAATGCATTTTTTAAAATTCGACATCATTACTTCGCAAATGAAGTTTTTACTATT